>NC_142016.1:1818857-2118857 GCF_049901735.1 Notechis scutatus | reverse complement strand
ACTGGTTGAATCGCACCACTGGATAGAACAATATGGGATGGGACAAACTGTAACACCATGTGTTACCCAATTGGCTGATGAATACTTTCAATAAGAGGCTAACATAGAGAAGAGGGGTGTCAACTCATAAAACATTTCTATGCCTGTTTTAGTAGTTGCCATAAAAAAGGGGGGAAAGCAAAAGTACATTCCAACTCTTATCTTTAAAAGATTGTAACTAAAATACCAGAGTTTTTGCCTGCAAATATATATAATTGGAGAACGTGAATGATGACACCCAGTCTGTGAACGTGCTCTGTTGGAGAATCTTATTTATGGCACACCCAGGGGGGAGAGGGGAAACAGGGTCACAGGTGACTGTAAATTATGTATGCCAGAGTTGGCTTCATAGAAGGCAGTGCCAGTATGTCGCCTCTAATGAATCCTTTGATGTTTATTGAAGTCTGGCTTGAGAATCATTTAATTAGAGCGTTTGCTGGAATCCTGATAGCGGGATTGACTTCATCTACAAAGTGCTGGAAGGCAGGACATGAAACTCCAATTAGTGGAGCAAGGATGTTGATCTAAGCCAGGGATTCATGATCTTGATAACTTTAAGACATGTGGACTTCAAATCCCAGAATTCCCTATGGCTGGCTGGGGAATTCTGGGAGTTGAAGTCCACGCATCTTAAAAGTTGCCCAGATTGGCCACCCATGCTCTAAGCAATGGTGTCCTACCCCTGAAAACTGGTGGAGAAATGGAATTAGGCAGGGACCAGTAGTTGGAGGAAATGCTTCGCTCCCTCCATTGAACCACAAAGTCAATGGCTGATCAATGGCAGAGCTGCAACTCAAGAGCTCTTTATATACTGCTTCATAGCACTTTATAGCCCTCTCTAAGCGGTTTACAGAGTCAGCCTCTTGCCCCCAACAATCTGGGTCCTCGTTTTACTGATCTCAGAAGGATTGAAGTCTCAGTCAACCTTGAGCCCCATCAGGATCCAGGCAATGGGCAGAGTTTGCCTACAATACTACATTCTAGCTCCTGCTGTGCCCCCAAGGCTCCTATTCTATTCTAGGTTGGCTCTCTCTTTGATAAGTTTTTATCCATTGCTTCTTGTCCTGGCTTCATGTGCTTTGGAGAATAGGTTGGTTCCGTCTTCTCCGAGTCAGCCTTTTAGATTTTGGAAAACAGTTAACATATCACCCTTAGCCCTTCTCTTTATTACATGATTATACTTATCTATTTCGCACAATGTTCATTGTATGGTTTGGCATTTTGATCCCTCTGCTTACATGACTGATTCATCTTCATTATGGTGGCTTCAGTTTGGTCTTACATTCTGAAATGTACTATTCTTAATTGGATGGCAAATAAAGCCGACCAGGATTTCTGGTGGTGGGGAGTGTTTCACGGACTCTCTGTAAGGTCTTGCCTCTCCAATCTTCCCACGAAAGCAGGACTCTTGAAACTGCAGTTGTTCCAAAAGGAGCTTTTATTGAAAGTCTTGTGATAACCAGAGATCTGGGCAAGAACTGAAGCTTTTCACTTAAAACCAGCTATTTGAAGCAATGTTAACCAAACCAGGGGTAGGATTCTACCAGTTCGCACCTATTCGCTAGAACCGGTTGTTTACATTCTAAGAAGTTCGGAGAACCGGTTGTTGGAAGAAAATATTGGCCTAATCCTGTAAGGAAGGCAGGAAGGAAACATTATGGTGTTGCTTACAGAAACTGCCTCGCCGTTAATCCTTATTACATTCTTGGCAGGACTAACTTCCTGTCCCAGGAACGTCTCTGGAGTTTTTTCCCCACTCCTTTGCTGATACCTTGCTTGTGTGGAGTGACCATTTAAAGTTACAATGGCGCTGAAAAAAATGACATGACCATTTTTCACACTTATGACTGTTGCAGCATCCCCACAGTCATGAGAGGCCAGGCAAGGAGATGCATGCCTCAATGTGAGTGATGTTGAGTTGGCCACGCGCAGCCAGTCACATGACCACCAAGCCATGTCCACCAAGTCACATGACCACCAAGCCATGCCCACCAACTAATCCATGCCCACAGAACCGGTTGTTAAAAAAATTGAATCCCACCCCTGAACCAAACCCCCACACACACTACATCATTGCAGGGAAACAGAAACAGAAACTTAGTTAGCACAGTAATGCAGGAAACAGAAACTTCACCTGCAGATCATTCCATTCCTCCCCCACTTCCTCCCACCAAAATGCCAATGTCCCTGTAGAAATATCTGGGACCTGACACTCTCCTAGGCTTCTGAGGTTCCCAGTCGTCTGAACATGGTTTGGTGGCCCACAGTAACTCCTCAGGACAGGGCCTTCCTTGATGACCTCAGCCTGATGACCTCAGGACACCTGTGCTGTCCCAGCCAGTCTATGGGAATTGGATAGTTACTTAGGAATTATGAGCTGTCCCCTTAAGGGACATCATGGTAAATGTAGTTAAAGGTATCCTGGGAAATGTAGTTCATGTCACGTGGCAACATCTGTAATCCCGATTGGTCATCAATTTGACTCTCGATGGGTTGGGGAGTTTTCCTCTCTTTGCCTGAACTCCCTAACTCATGGCAGTTGCTTTCTATCACTACGAGATGGGTTAGGAGATAACCATCTTTTACTACAAGGCAGATATGCAAAGGATTGGTCATTAAAGAAGAACTTCATCACAAATGTGAGTTATGAGGATACCTGATGAACTAATAAATGTACTTTGTTATGGACGCCTTGTTGAGTTTATCTATCTGCATCTGTACAGCTTAAAAATCCACTACTGTGCAGAAGACAGAAAAACACCTAACATCAAAAACATCATCAAAAACCACAACAAAGAATGTTCTTTCTGTGCCAACTCAGGAAGCTCAAACTGCCCAAGGAGATGCTGATCCAGTTCTACAAAGGAATTATTGAGTCTGTCATCTGCACCTCTATAACGGTCTGGTTTGGTTCCATAACCCAACAGGACAGACAGAGATCTCAGAGAAAAATTAGGACTGCAGAATTAGGACTGGTCACTAATTTGACCCTTGATGGGTTGGGGGAGTTTTCCTCACTTTTGCCTAACTCATGGCAGTTGCTTTCTATCACTACGAGATGGGTTAGGAGATAACCATCTTTTACTACAAGGCAGATATGCAAAGGATTGGTCATTAAAGAAGAACTTCATCACAAATGTGAGTTATGAGAATACCTGATGAACCAATAAATGTACTTTGTTATGGACGTCTTGTTGAGTTTATCTATCTGCATCTGCACAGCTTAAAAATCCACTACTGTGCAGAAGACAGAAAAGTGAAAGATGATCTCCTGAAGCCCATCAGTATAAAGACTGTTAATTTGGATTTCTGATAAAGCAAAGTAATATTGAAGCCAGGTGTGAATATGCATCCTCTCTCTCTCTCTCTCTCTCTCTGTGAGCATTGGAACTCTTTACGTGCTGGTTGGATGGTGGGAGGGGTTGGAATTCCCCCACATGCTAGAAACAAAGAGAACTTTCTAACCACAGAGTTGAAAACCAGTAACCCACCCACCCCCCTCGTCTCTGTTCAATTTGTCTTCCTGCTATCTCAAAGACTCCATTTGCATAACAAGGAGAGTCAGATATTTCCCAGCTCTCAAAGGAAAATCAAACCTCTGTCTTTAAACCTTCTACAAATGCAGTGAGAGACTCTGAGAAATCATGCCTATATGCTTGTCGGTAAAACAAAAGCTGATCTTCCTCTGCTCATCTGGAAGGCGGACAAAGCAATAAAGAAGCCAGGGTTATAAAAATTCCTCCGGCCAGAGCCGTCTCCAGAGCAATGGGCACATTCCTTCCCCCTGAAGAGAGACACTTAATCTAGCAATGATTTAAACAAAGTCAGCATCTTGTCTTTTGCTATCCTGCTGAAGTCAATAAGGATTTTTCCTTTAACAAAATTAGTAGCAATCTAAAAGCAACCACGGTGAAGCATCCTAGTTGTGTTTTCAATTGCCATTCAACTGCTACACTCTACCACCATCTAGTGGTCAAAAAAAATTCTTATATGATTTTTTTTTTTTTTTACAAAGTCTCTCAAGATTGACCAGAGTGTTTCTCCAATGATAACGCCATTTTGAAACTCTTGTGGACAATTTAATCAATTTAATTCAAATGTTCCAAGATTAATTGCAACCTACCAGACTCAAGCAAAGCAGCCCACAGCACCAGCTGGTGGTCAAGGAGAAATTTCCCATATTTTTCCAATACGTGTTTATCCAATGACAATCCCTTTTTGCAACTATTGTGGACAATTTAATCAATTTAATTCAAGGTTCCAAGATTAACTGCAACCTAACATGGGTGTAGCAACAGCGTCTTCCAGACCCTCTACTGCCATCTTGTGGAGCAAGCAATTCTAACAGGCATATTTCTGCGTTCAGCCCTCAAGTCTCTAGACTTTGCAACGCAACCTCTAGTGCCTCCTTGTGGAGCAAGCCACACTAGCATGCATATTTCTGCATTCACCCCTCAAGTCTTCAGACTTCGCAACACAACCTCTAGTGTCCCCTTGTGTTGCAAGCTCACAACGCACCCTGGAAACAGTCATACTATGTGCTGTGCTAGCATCGCCCAGACTCTGCAGCGCTACCTACGTGCTCAAGTACTAAATTCAGCAGAAATCCTACTTTCCGCTACCTGCACATAGCGCCCCCTAGTACAACAAAAGGAATTACACGGAAAACCACTAAATTTTCCAAAATTCTCCCTTTGCCAATTTGAAGCATGGCAACTTCCTCAGCCATGACAGATGTCTCTGATGTACCAGAAGACCTGAATCCTCCACCCACCCTTGTTGCAAACATGGAACCTGGTTCCCGAAACTGAGTTTCAGATGTCCAAATCTCTACGGAAGTGGTGATACCTCCGAAAGCCTACGACCTCAGAAAGAGTAGGAAGCTTACCGAACCCATGGAAGAACACTTGAAGAACGAGTGGGAGAAGCAATATCGCCGCTATGCAGACTCCTGGGCGGAGCTTGAGAAGATCTGTGATACCCCAAAAGACAAGCTGTCCCCCGAGAAATTCCGCACATTGCTAGATGATCTAGATGCCCTTTTCGCACAGTGGAGACGCAGCGAAAACAACCTCAAGTCCATCCAGTCAAGACTGGGTGACCCAAGACTCCTCAAACATGTCCAATGCTTTGAGGAGATTCACATGGAACGTGAAGACTGCATCGAGGAAAACATAACAGCCCTCCAGGCAGCATGCCGCAACACGGTCCGCCAGGAAGTAGCATCAAGGGAGCAGGCCACATCCAACATAGCTCCTCGATCACATGCGTCTTCTTCCCACCACTCAAAGAAAGCCTCCTCCCTCCATCCCAAATTGGCTAGATTGCAGGCAGGTTCTAGTGTCTCATGCCAATTCTCTGCTGCCAGCTCTCACCATCCTTCCAGAACATCCTTCCATCGTAGCGGTGTATCTAAGGCCTCCAAAGCAGCTAGTTATGCCAAATGAGCTGTAGAAGCCCAAGTTGAAGCTGCAGCAGCAGAGGCAGATTTACCTATTACGACAGAGATGATATGGCAGAAAACTCAAATGGCCAATCAACAAGCAGAAACGGCCAAACAACAGGCAGAAATAGCCAAAGCTCAGACCCAAGTGGAGTTACTTGAACGACAAAGAGAGACAGCAGCAAAAACAGCACAGGCCGCAGCATGGCAGAAGGCAGCCAATGCTGCCTCCCTCAACTTTGCCCTCGAAGACTTGAGAGAAGAGAGCCCAGATACACGGGTCAAGGCCTACATGGATGAGCAGCACTCGCTTCGAAATGAGCAGATGGAACCACCTCATTTGCCTAACAGTCTCCCACAACCAGGGAAGCACAGGGATGAATCTCAACCACAGACTCTACACGTCAGTTACACAACTGACGTTGTACGACCTAAAGTATGAGATTCACTTCCCACAAACAGCAAACTTTCCCCAACTGATGTTGTACATACTAAGGTCCAAGATTCTCTTCCCAGCACCAGCCACCCTACCGCAACATCTCATGCCCTGCTGCCCAAGCAACTTAGCCCACCAGGTGCTTACAACAACTTTTTGACAAGTTGACATGCCATCAATGACAACTGCCACACTCAATTCACAGGCAGCAGCATTCCTGCCGCAACCTTAATACCAATCTGGCTCCCAGGCACCACAAGGTAACCGTGCCCAGCCTACACAGCAGCGTGACGCTCAACCATCATCCCCAGTATGGGTGAACGACATCCTCCATAAGTACTGGGAGGAAAACTACAACCCGTCATTGACTTACAATCTGAACCCACCCTATGAGAATCCAGGGGGAGAACCCTCTATGTCAATACCTCCCCCCAACTTAGCAAAAGCTGAAGATTACTGGAGAAACTTGGCTGTACAGAGTGGAAAGCTAAATTTGTGCACCAACGGAGCTCGCAAATTCTCTGACAAGCCAGGCGGCGAGTATCTAGGATGGAAAAAACTTTTCCTGCGCCCCGTTCAGGTGGCACACCTGAACCCTGATGAAATAATTGGACACTTGATAGCATGGCTAGGGCCACAGTCTGCTGAAATACCGAGGGCACTTTATGCATCCCACTTAGACGACCCAGCCGCTGCCCTATGTTTATCATGGAAAAGGCTTGTCGAAATGTATGGTGCTTCCGAAGATGTACATGTCAGCCTTCAAGATTTTTCTCCCTTTGCTTTGCTTCTTTCAGCTGTCATAAGTAACAGGGGGAGGAGGGGGGAATGATTATGGGAAGTGAGCTGGAGTGTTACCAACCAGAACTGTATAAGCTGGTGTGGGGGGTGTACATTCTTGCTTAGGTTTCTATCCTATGCTATGCGCAGCTGCAACCCTTTATCAAACTATGTCAAGGTCAACGGACAGAAGCCTCATCACCACTTGGAGATGCCCACATGATGATATACACAACTTTTAATTGGATGAGCCAATTGAACTATTGGGGGTGGGAACTTTGCCATCACTTTGTATATGTGATTTATGCGCAGATTTTCTCAGATTCAGAATTCTTTTATTGCTACCACTTGATTTCCAGTAAAAGATATCTTTTCTCTAATTAATGGAGTCTAAGTATTTCTTTCTTGGATTTTGAATGGAGCACCAGCTGACATTATTCTGAATCTCCACATTACCAGCCCACCCGGAGAAATAATAAATTTTCTTCCGAGGGGATCTGAACACAATGTCAAATCCAGCCAGAGACCAAGAAGACCTGGGAGCAACTGGAGGACCAGCTTCCCTACTGTTAGAGGCGGCAGGGGAAGCTGAGTTGTTAGCAGAACTACATCTTGATGAAAAACCCACTCTAAAGCCCAAATGGTCTCTGGGAGTTGGCTGGAAGAATCCGGAGGAAGATCCCCCTCTAGGAGTGACCACTACCAGACAGCGTAGAAGAGGAGCCATGGCGAGAGGATGAAAGAAAGAATTTTTTATTAGCTCAAGCCCTGCATCTTCTAAATGAAGCTGTCAGAGAAACTCAGACTGATCAAAGGTATGAGAGGGAAGAGGGGGAGGCAGCCTCAGCTAGGAGAGCCCAAGCAGCGACCCCCCATAAATTAACCTGGGCCGGCTCAGCCCAGGGGGCCCCAGGAGGGGGAGTGATTGCCAGAAGACGTAGAACTCCAAAGGTGCCTCCGTTGGAAGTAAAATATGGAGGGGATCCCAAGGAGTTAGGTTTCTTCCTGGCACAAGTCTGGAGCCACATGGAAGAATATGGGGAGGATTTTTCCTCGGAAGCAACCCAAGTCAGATGTGTTATCAGGACTCTCGAAGGGACAGCTGCAAAATGGATGGTGACTTTGCATAATGATAATGCCCTCCAGCTGATGAATTATGATCTGTTCATGACAGCGCTGTGTGCCAGATTTGAAGACCCACTTGCTGAACGTAAGGCCAGAATTAGGATGAAGACCATAAATCAGGGGCGGAGATCAGTGGCCGACTACACCCAGGAATTTAGAGAGCTGGCGTGTCATATTCAAGGCTGGTCCCAGGGAGCCCTGATAGAAGCTTTTAAAGATGGGTTGAATGAAGATGTATATCAGAGCTGCATCGCCAGAAGAGACCCCAGTGAGCTACAGCTGTGGTATGTTCTGGCAGCAGAAGTGGAAATTGATCTGACCCGAAACAGACGCAGGGGTGGCCTTGGTTGGAGCAAGTCATCCCCCACCAGCCCTCAAGAAGCCTCAAAACCTCAAAAGGGAGGGCTGGTGGCAAAGCCCAAGACTACTGCATGCTTCTGATGTGGGAAGGAAGGTCACCAGGCTGCAGACTGTCGTACCAAGCTGGAGAAAAAGGGGGCACCAGAAGGAGGAAGAAAACCTGAAAAAACTCCAGTCAAGCTTCGCGTAATGGCTCTTAAAGTGGAAGAGGTTGTAGAGATCGCCCCTCCGAAAGGAGAGGAGCTGGGAACTCCAGCCTCTTCTGAAGAGAGTGAATCCGAATCGGAAGACGACTCACTGGTAAATCCAAACAAGGGCCCTATGATCATTCCAGTGAGATTAAGGGTACCCACGTCGGGAGCCAAAGGGGAAATGCTGGCCTTGTTAGACTCTGGGTGCACAAGGTATGTAATCAGCTTGGAGGTAGTGGAGAAAATGGGCTTAAGGCTGAAGACTTTAAAAACGCCCATAGCCTTTTGCCAATTGGATGGATCGGTAGCTGGGGGCGGCCCTGCACATTTCATAACGGAACCAATAGAAATGACGATGGGGAAGCATAGAGAGACTTTGTGTTTTATTGTGGCTCCTGGGATGGAGCGGCCCCTAATACTGGGGTTGCCCTGGCTCCGGAAATGGAACCCCACGTTGATTGGAGGAGAGGGTCATTGCGCATACGTACTGACCAGCGCCCAGAAGGGGAGGGGCAATCTCAACCGAAACTCAAGAATCCCACTGAACTGGCCTCCACTGGCACCGAGAACCTGAAGGGGGAGGAGAAAATTCCGGAGGAATATTGGGACTTAAAGAAGGTATTCGGTGAAAAGGCCTTGGATGAGCTTCCCCCCTCATCGTTCAACAGATTGCAGTATTGAAATTCTACTGACAGTAGAAGCAACACTCTTGGATAGCCTCAACAGTTTTCCTAAAATTACTATCAACAAGCCTCGACAGATCATAGACCTCACTAACATACTTGTCCAGATGAGAACGGCACAACGGGATCCCAAATTACCGGGACTCACCTGTCTTGATCATATCACACCTGGCTCATCACTTTCCCACTCTAGATCCAGTGGCCATCAAATCTCCACTAGGATGAGGGATTGTAGAAATTGTCAGTGTCGATCGGATGCAGGCTCCAACCCAGGCAAATACCTTAACACCATCCATTCCAACAGCCTTCCGACGCCCTTTCGCACCATCGAAAACAAGAATGACGTTCCAGCCTAAAAGGCCGCCTCCAATCACTACACTTTCGCTAGGACACCCTAAACGGCCAACAACAACCACCAGACATCCACTAAGATGCTCAACACGGGCATATGCCTCTGCAACACCCTTTCCAACAGCTTCCCGACGCCCTTTGACACTGTGGAAGCAAGAGTACCATTCTAACCCTAAAAGGCCGCCAGAAGCGACCACCAAACTTTCACCTTTGCCACCAAGAGTACCTGTACACCCTAAAAGGCCACCAGAGGTGACCAGCAGAGTTGCACCAAGAGGCCGAACTTGAAGATTGAACCTCAAGCTTTGCATGCTTTGCTTTGTTTGATGCTTTATTAATGTTTACTGTTTTTCTTAGTTATATAGCTAACTGTTTATCTTAGATATAGTTATCTGCTATTCATAGTATTACTGTTTACTGATTATCTTAGTTTATAGTTAATTTTTTTCTCTTCTCTTAATAGTGGAATTTACAAGGGGAGGGGAGGGGAGTGTGCTGTCCCAGCCAGTCTATGGGAATTGGATAGTTACTTAGGAATTATGAGCTGTCCCCTTAAGGGAATGCATCATGGTAAATGTAGTTAAAAGTATCCTGGAAATGTAGTTCACGTCACATGGCAACATCTGTAATCCCGATTGGTCATCAATTTGACTCTCGATGGGTTGGGGGAGTTTTCCTCTCTTTTGCCTGAACTCCCTAACTCATGGCAGTTGCTTTCTATCACTACGAGATGGGTTAGGAGATAACCATCTTTTACTACAAGATATGCAAAGGATTGGTCATTAAAGAAGAACTTCATCACAAATGTGAGTTATGAGGATACCTGATGAACTAATAAATGTACTTTGTTATGGACGTCTTGTTGAGTTTATCTATCTGCATCTGCACAGCTTAAAAATCCACTACTGTGCAGAAGACAGAAAAACACCTAACATCAAAAACATCATCAAAAACCACAACAAAGAATGTTCTTTCTGTGCCAACTCAGGAAGCTCAAACTGCCCAAGGAGATGCTGATCCAGTTCTACAGAGGAATTATTGAGTCTGTCATCTGCACCTCTATAACTGTCTGGTTTGGTTCCATAACCCAACAGGACAGACAGAGATCTCAGAGAAAAATTAGGACTGCAGAAAAAACAATGGCTACCAACCTGCCTTCAATTGAGGACCTGTATCCTGCACGAGTCAAAAAGAAGACTGTGAAAATATCTACAGATCCCTCACATCCTGGACATAAACTGTTTCAGCTCCTACCCTCAAAACGTCGCTATAGAGCACTGCACATCAGAACTAGACACAAGGACAGTTTTTTTCCCCAAAAGCCATCACTCTGCTAAACAAATAATTCCCTCAATACTGTTCAACTATTTACAAAGTCTGCACTATTACTGTTAATCTTCTCATCACTCCTTATCACCCATCCCCTCCCACTTGTGACTGTATGACTGTAACTTTGTTGCTTGTATCCTTACAATTTATATTGATTGTTTCCTAGTATGATTTGATCACTTATTGTACCCTATGACTATCATTAAGTGTTGTACCTGATGATTCTTGACTCTTGATGGATGTATCTTTTCTTTTATGTACACTGAGAGTATTTGCACCAAGACAAATTCCTTGTGTGTCCAATCACACTTGGCCAATAAAGAATTCTATTCTATTCTATTCTTTGTTGCCACCCAGGCAAAGCCCAGCCCAGCAATTCCCCACCCATATCTTTCACTTTTGTTCTTTGCTTCTGCCTTGGTTACTGAAAATGCTACCTCCAAATATTTTATAAGTCCATCTTTAGGCACAGAGATGTTAAAATAATCCATAACTCCAAAGAAAGCATGTTTAAACTTTAAAAGAATATTTCTCAAAGCAGCAACAAAACTTTGCTGAGTTAACTCTTGATTTCCTGTAAAATATTGTCTGTTTTGTTTACAGATACAAGTAATGCTTAATGTCAGCCCAGTGGCACTAAAAAAAAAAAAACAGCTTCTGTTGAGTCTTGAAGAAAATCATTTGCAAATCTACCGCTGTGCTTTTCAAGGTTGCCAAAGAATAACAATCAGATGCTGCCAGAACAAGACTGTCATAGAAATTGCTCCTGAAGTTCAAGCTGCTAAATGGAAAGTATGAATTGCCTTCTTAAGACCTGTCACCTGGAGGTAATTCGGGTAATCACAGCATAGCAGACAATTGACCTTAATGAGCATCTGGCTGTGGAATTAAGCTGTTCCACACTGAGGCAAGAGCTGTGGAGAAGGACAGAACCCCAGCCCTGGCAATTATGGAAAACAGTTTTCTAGGAAGGCCATCCGTCTTGGTAGCAGGTAAATAGCCCTGATTGTGCCTGATTTTCAGTCCAGACTGAGCCAGTTCTCCAGATTGGCTGACTCGGTGCTGACAGAAGAGGGGGACTGCTGCACTGTGGCAGCAAGAAAAAAAGAAAGGCTGAGGGAAGAAACGGTTGTGGGATGGTGCTTTTTGGCGACCAATCCCTTCTGTTAAACAGTGGGACCAGCTCCCTGCATTGGCTCTACCAGCTACTGGCTTCCAGGAGGAGGGAAGAAAAAATATTGCCCCCCCCTCCCCCCAATTCTTCAGGAGGGCATTTCCTATTGGACCTTTTGCCTTGGAGAACTATTTTACTAACTAGATTTGGGGTTTCCAAAGTCTGAAAAGTGCTAACAGTTATTGCTAGAGCTAACAACAATGGTTCAGTACCTCCAAACTGTAAGCAAAAACATTTGAGATTATTTTCTCACCATGTAAATAATAAAATATACAAAAGTCAACACAACACTGATATAGGCTTACCAACTGTAGAGTTCGAACTAGTAGCCAGCACAGGTTTGTTAAAAACAGATCATGCCAAACCAATCTGATTTCATTCTTTGATAAAGTCACTAAATTAGTAGACAAGCGAAATGCTGTGGACATAATATACTTAGGCATTTGACAAAAGTAGATCACAACCTACTTCTTCATAAACTAGAAAAAAGTGGGATAGATAACATCACCACCAGATGGATTTGTAGCTGGCTGACAAACCATACTCAAAGAGTAGTCCTTAATCAGGGGTGGGATGCTACCTGTTCTGCCCAGTTCTAAAGAACCAGTAGCTCTGAAGAGCAGCAGACACCGAACTGGTTCTGTGTTTGCTGCTATTTGGCCCACCTGCCCACCCGGGCTCTTACCAGTCCTTTATTTCCTGCTTTTCCAACCTCAGCTGCTTTGCATGGCACGGTTGAGGTTGAAAAAGCAGGAAAAAAGTGGCTTTTCAAACGCTGCGCACCTGAGCGCAGTGCTTGTCAGCTGTCCAGGCACCACAGCTTAAGGTTTTTTACACGCGCGCACAGCATAACATAGAGGTTTTTTACACACACGTGCAGCACAATGTAAAATGTAGTCACCGAACTGGTAGTAACACCGGTTGAATCCCACCCGTGTGGCAGACTATCAAATATTGGAATGCTGCTATCATGTCGCCCCTAGTCCTTCTTTTCACTAGATTAGGCATGCCCAATTCCTGCAACCACTCTTTATATACTGTATTTTAACCTCCAGCCCCCTAATCATCTTTGTTGCTCTTCTCTGCACTCTTTCTAGGGTCTTAGCATCTTTTTGCACCATGGCGACCAGAATTAGATGCAGTATTCCAAGTATGACCTCACTTGTGCAATATAAATGTAAAAGTGTTAGCAATTGCGCCCAGTTCAGCGTCATCTGTAAATTTGATGAAATTCACTTCTATCCCCTCATCCAGAGGTGGGATTCTACTGGTTCGGACCGGTTCAGTAGAACTGGTTGTTACGATTCCTCGCAGTTTGGAGAACAAACAGCCCCTGGCTGTTCCTGCCCCTCTTCACCCTCCCCTCCCTGCCCAGTCAGTGCTTATCGCGCATGCGCAACATCACTGACTGCATTCTCCCCCTCCCACCCTCCCCCACCCAGTCACTCCTTATGGTATTTTTTTTTCTCCCGACAATCAGCTGTTCCGATGATCAGCTGTGATGGGATCCCCCTTGCTGTCTTACTGCTTCACCCAGGAGGCAAAAAGGGACATGGGAGATGCTGTGCGTGGGGGGGCATGCTCCATTTTTTGCCTCCTGGGCCTCAAGGAAGCCTCCTGGGAGCAAAAACTGCCTCCTAGGATGACTCCCTGAGGCATAGGAGGCCAAAAAATGGAGCACGGGGGGGTTGCAAAAGAAGAAGAAGAAGAAGAAGAAGAAGAAGAAGAAGAAGAAGAAGAAGAAGAAGAAGAGAAGAAGGAGGAGGAAGAAGGAGGAGGAGGAGGAGAGGAGGAAGAGGAGGAGAAGAAGAAGAAGAAGGAAGAAGAAGAAGAAGAAGAAGAAGAAGAGAAGGAGAAGGAGAAGAAGAAGAAGAAGAAGACATGCCCACCCAGTCATATGGCCACGCCCACTTAGCCATTCCCATCTAGCCATGCCAACAGAACCGGTAGTAAAAATATTTTCATCCTACCCTGGCCCTCATCTATATTGTTTATAAAGAAGTTGAAGAGCACTAGGTATATGACAGAATCTTGAGGTACCCCACTGCTTACTTCATTCCGTGTAGATGTAGTTCCATTAAGGACTACAAATTGAGTGTGGTTTGTCAGCCAGTTACAAATCCATCTGGTAGTGATGCTGTCTGTCCCATATTTTTCTATCTTACCAAAAAGTAGGTTACCAAAAAGTAGTCTACTTTGTCAAATGCCATGTTTACTACATCCACTAATTTAGTCACTTTGTCAAAGAATACAATAAGGTTGATCTGGCATGATCTGTTTTTAACAAACTCATGCTGACTTCTAGTGATTGCCTTATTCACTTCTAGGTACTCACAAACCAGCTGTTTGATTATTTTTTTCCAGTGTTTTCCCAGGGATTGATATCAAGCTGATTGGTCTACAGTTTCCTGGATTCCCTTTTTCTCCTTTGGAAAATTGGAACAGAGTCTTATCTTTCCTGACACTGGTTCTTGTAGAACTGAGCTATTGGCTGGTATTCTGTTCTACTTATGTGCCCCTTTTCCCATTTTTTTATACTTGTCTCTTTTGTTCCTCAGTTTGTCCTTCAGTTTGCAATAAAATAAGTATTGTATATTTTAAGAACTCATTGGACTATAAGGAAGAACTTTTGGTGCCTGCACCTAGCTCTGGAATTCCCTTCCCAAGAATTTTTCATCAGTAGTACTTTGGAAGTCAATGAGGAAGATCTTGCTTCGAGGCATAATTATTTGCAGAGCCCTGTGAGTTTCTGCTGCAAAACCAGAGCCTTTTGTCCCAGCAGGATACCGTCCTTCCCTTGAAAGGTGAGCGTCCTTCCACAGTAACTTGCCTTTGAATCATGTTTGGCTGCCTTCTCTTTCTCTTTTGCAAGAAAAGCTTTCTCCACCCCGTGAGTTCCAAGCAGTTTTGCAAAGCCCTGAGAGACTTCAGCAGCTAATTAAAACTTTGAAGTTCCGATCGAAGTGAGGGAAAATGAATGTGAAACATTAAGAGTATATTCAATAGAGTGAGCATGTTCCTTAGTAAGCAAACAATTCAACTGAGCAAACAAAACTGTACATAAAACTCTTGGGAAGCAATTTGAACTGACAGAACGTGGAACCTGATGGATCTCTCACAGCATCTGGAAATGTGCTCCATTACAAGCTGGCTTTAAGCTGAAGGACAAAGGACCGTTCACTCCATCACGTCTAGGATAAGCTAGGAGGTGTGGCATGATGGCGGCCAAACAAGAGCACACAACTTGCTTCTTGGGACCCCTGTCTTTAAGAGAATTAGAATTCTATATTCAGTATGGAAGAAAGATCTAGACAATATTGAATTCCAGAGTCCTAGTACATCACACATTTGGTAGATTTCATTTGGCAACATTTAGAGATTCTGTCGCAGCCAGAATGACAGACTCCCCAAAGGCTATTTATGATTCAGTTTCAAAGTTATGGCCGCTGCGGTGCCCCCCTCCCCCAATTATTCACACATACCAACAACCATGTCAGTGCCTCCCCACTATCTCCCCCACCCATCCCGCCAGCTCCCTGCAGGACTTTGGCCCCCAACTAGGCCACTCAGCTATCCAAGGGAGCCTAAACCCAGGCAGCAGAAAGTACCAGCTTGTGGGGTCTTCACAGCTTGGAGGCTAAGATCTGCTTTCCATCTGGCCACCCAGAGACTTGCAGGAAACTTGTCTGCTCCTCAGACAACTCCTGTTGTGAATCAATAAAAAAGTAACTAAGCCCAAATGCAAAGCGGGTTTTGAAAGCCTGCACACCTGATTGGTCCTTAAACAACGAACAAGGATTGGTCCATAACAAGTCCCTGATTGGCCCATATTAGGACACTTCTTATTGGGTATTAGTTGAACTTGTTGCACATATTATTGGTTAATAAGGTAGCAGCCAACCCTATAAAAGGGTTACTGCTGCCCATAGCCTTGCTCTGTTCTGTTCTATCTACTGTTATTAAAGAGTTTGAAGTCACTGGTCAGATGTCTGGTCTCCATGATTCTCCAAACTTAACAACTCCAGAGCCCAGAAACACCCAGCTTTATTGCAGAGGCACCTGGTCGATGCAAAACCGGACGAGGCTCAGCTTTCCTCCAGAGGCTGCCTGTAGGAGATGAGCCGGCTGAGTCCAAGGGAGGGACCAAACACCTCATGCCGTCCCTTGGCACCCCCAAGAGATCTATCCAGCCGCCCTTGAATTCCACGGATTCTTATCTATCGCCTATTTGCTTTGACGGTTACTAGTAATTGCTATGGCCTTGTAGAGACCATAAGCTTGCAAGAAACCTTTATGTTCATTTGAACTGCCTGAACTTCCTGATTTTCCCAAGCTTGACACTTGACACACAGGGCTTTGTGGCAGCCCTGTGCTACTCTGCAGGCAAGTGCTATTCTCACCACCCTCTAGTGATCTTAATTTGTTTGTAGAGTTTCTAGAGCCTTCTTTAAAAAAAAACAGAGTCTGCTAGAGCAGAGGTCTCCAACCTTGGCAACTTTAAGAGGCTGGAGAATTCTGGGAGTTGAAGTCCACAAGTCTTAAAGTTGCCAAGGTTGGAGACCTCTGTGCTAGAGAACCGCAAGAATAGCACCGGCTTATAGCCTAAGGTTACTATGAGGCAGCCTCTGGAGGAAATGTTGGAATTAAAATCAGGTCCTGTTCCAAGCTGGGAGAAGGACGCAGAAATAAAATGGAGTCAGGCTGAAGGAAAGAAGGATTCTGTTCACTTGGTAGCCAGAAACTAGTGATAGCAGCATGCCAAAATGAGGTTGAGATTAGGTGGGGTTTTTTTTATTTTTGGGGGCTTTTTGATTGAGATGCTTGTTCCCCGTGCAATGTATTTTGACCTGTGCTTGAGTGTGCCCTTTTAGTATTCTAATTATTGTTGGCTGACTACCACTGTAGCTGGGAGGTCATGCCTTGTCCTTGGAGCTGGCGGGGAGGGGGAGAATCAGTGGTGGTATTCAGCAGGTTCTGACCAATTCTGGAGAAGCAGTGGTGAAAATTTTGAGTAGTTGGGAGAACCGGCCAATCCCACCTCTGACTGGCCTCACCAACCCCATCTCTTCTCTGCCTCCCATTGAGTCCCAGCTGATCGGCTGGGTCTTCTTTTGTTGCCCTGCACAGGAGAACGGAGCTGGAAAGCAGGTCAGTGGGGTGGGGAGGGAAGGGGGATTTTGCAGCATCCTTCCCCTGCCACTCCTACCAAGCCACGCCCACCAAGCCACACCCACAGAACCGGTAGTAAAAAAAAATTGAATCCCACCACTGGGGAGAATGTAGGTTTTAGGAGTCTTTGCTTTTTTGCTTTTAATCCCATCAGCTTCAGCCTTCTGTGGGAGCTGCAGCTGAATGCGTTTTGTTTATGAATGGAGCTGTCTGGCTTTCTGTAAAATGGATACTGAATGGAATGCTCCAGTTTTCTCAAGAGATGCAAAAGTATCTCATTCATAAAAGTTAGAGAGACTTTCCTACAGAAAGCTGAGAGATGCGGGCACCCCAAGGAGCAGGGAGCAGAGCAGTGGGGGGGCCTGACAGGATGGGGGCGACCTTGGGAGGCCCAGGGCAGGAGGACCTGCTTGTTCCCCAAGCCTCCCAGGGCTTCCCCAATCCCTGAGGTACCCAGTGCTCTGCTTAATGACCTGCGTCAGAAAAAACAGGGTTGGGGGGTCATTACATGAGGCCAACTGTAATAGGCAGTCTCCGCTACAGTCATAAGTCAAGGATGGCTTGTAATTCGTTTAAATTGTAGACATTATTTTTGTTGGTGCTAATACTTTAGAAACCATTACTTTGGTGCAGTTGTAGGTATTACCATTTGGTGGGGTTGTACCTTCTTTGGGCTGTGTACCTGAGTTTCCTGTTCCTGTGCAAGAACATGTCCTTTAATATTGTATTATCTGTTGTCAGATTCCTATGGGGTCATGTAGGGGTTATGTAGTGGTCATAGCTGGCTCTATAGGCAAAAGGGGAAATGCAAATCCTACATGCTTGTCAGTGGTGGGATTCAAAAAAATGTATTACCGGTTCTGTGGGTGTGGTTTTGGTGGGCGTGGCAGGGGAAAGATCTTGTAAAATCTCCATTTCCTCCCCACCCCACTAACCTGCTTTCCAGCTCCTTTCTCCTGTGCAGGGCAACAAAAGGAGACCCAGCCAATCAGCTGGGACTCAATGGGAGGCAGAGAAGAGATGGGGGTGGGGCCAGTCAGAGGTGGGATTTGCTGGTTCTCAGAACTATTCAAAATTTCCACTACCGGTTCTCCAGAATGGGTCAGAACCTGCTGAATACCACCTCTGGTGCTTGTCTGAGCTAATCTGGTCAACCTCTGGCTTATTGTTTATCTCAGCTCCCAGGTGAAGTTTGGGCTGTTCTGGGATGGTGCAATGAAGGGGCTTGAGTTCTGAAAGGGTGTTGGACAATTCCCATTGTGGCTTAATGGCTTTCGTTCTGTTTTGGATCTTGGGTGAGGGGGCTGCTTCTAATCCTACCATTCTGCCTTTGTTCAGACTTTGCTATTGTTTCAAAATAGCCTGTCTTGAATGGATTTCTGCCTGCAGTATTTGCTTTGCCTATGAATAGAGCTATCTAGATACTTGTCTTCCTCTTTATCTCTTAACTGGTGACATCTGCTGTGGGCTATTAAGGAAAGTGGGGGCTGCTTTCTGCCTCTAAAACAACATTTTTCTCCATTTCTCCCTTTCAGGAAATATAATATTCTGCCTTTTTTTTAACATTTCCCAAAATATTTCATTCTTCTAGGAGGGGTAGGTGCTGACTTTCTACACTATCCTGTTTTATACTATTTAGAATAGAATAGAGCCGGAGGAGACCTTGGAGGTCTTCTAGTCCAGCCCCCTGGTCAAGCAGGAGAAGAACCTATACCATTTCAGATAAGCGGCTGTCCAGACTCTTCTTAAAAGCCTCCAGTCACAAAGCACTGACTGCTTCTGAAGGCAACTTCTGTTCCACTGGTTCATTATCCTAACTGTTAGGGAGTTTCTCCTCAATTCCAGGTTGTCTTCTCTCTTTGATTAATTTCCACCCATTGTATCTTATCTTGCCTTCTTTGGTGCTTTGGAGAATAATTTGACCTCCTCCTCTATCATGTCTCCCCTCATCCTTCTTTTCTCTGGACTAGCTGAACCCAAATCCTGCAGTTGTTCTTCATATGTTTTAGTCTCCAGGCCTTCAATCACCTTAGTTGCTCTTCTCTGAACGTTTTCCAAAGTCTCTTTTTTGCAGTCTGGTGACCAGAATTGGTTGCAGTATTCCAGATGTGGTCTTACTGGGGTTTTATACATGTCAAGGTGTTTTATAAATGTATTCTAATTTTGTCTTAAACTGAACGAAATTAAAAATCTGCTGTTAGGAAGCTTCCTTTGACCTTCTGCTATACCTCTAAGCTTCCAGAAGTACACTCAAAAAGGTACTTGGGTTTAACAAAACAGGGGAGAGGAAAGAAAGACACCCCAAAGTCCTTGAAAACTTGAATGTCAAGACAGCCCCATATTTTCCTTTTTCACCTTTTTTAAATGTCTCCTCAACAGGAAGAGGGCCCAGCCTTGGGAGCGATCCAGAAGCAGAAATCATGTTCCAACGGGTCATCCAAAGAAAAGAGAAAAACATTCCCCCAGGTAGGTTAATGAGGGACTTCTTGATGGTTAATTGTCCATTGTGTCCCTTCCCTGCATCGATTATCTGTAATTATGCTTCTACTCTAATTAAATATAATAATGGAACCCAGCTAAGCATTCATAGCAGAGGCCGCTGTGCTCCCTCTCACTGTCCCACATGAAGCCTGCCAGCCTGTGGCTCTAAAAACCCCTTCATTTGCTCAATCGTTCCAAGCGTCCTTTGCCCCTGTCTTTCTCTGTTTTGTTCACAGAGGACAAAGGATGGTGGGGGGGAAACTGATATAATGGGAAGAAGAGAACAATTGTCGTATCTTTGTTTCCGATTCTGCCTTGCTACTCCCCAAAACCTGAAGCCAGACAAAAATAATGATTGTAATCTTTTCAGAAAAATAGGAGGAGGGAGAAGAGAGCAGAGGTCCCAGGAACATTAACAAAAGCTGACATGTATATCGTTTTTAAATGTGCTTTACTGGATAGAACAGGTATCCTCAAATCACAATAGTTCATTTAGTCGTTCACAGTTACAATGGCACTGAAAAACGTGACTTATGACCATTTTCCCACTTATGACCATTGCAGAAGTCCCGTGATCTCTTGGACAACATTCGGGTGTTTTGGCAACTGGTTCACATTTACGATGTGTCCCGGGGGTCGTGTGATCCCCTTTTGCCACCTTCTGACAAGCAAAGTCAATGAGAAAGCCAGAGTCACTTAACATCCATATTACTAACTTTAGCAACTGCAGTGATTCACTTTGCAACTGTGGCAAGAAAGGTCATAAAATGGGGCAAAACTCACTTCAATGTCTTGTTTAAACAACAAACATTTTGGGCTAAATTGTGGTTGTAAGTAAATGACTTCTTGTATAACATTGTACAGTATTTAGTGATACAACAATAAGTGGATATAGAGGCAGAGCGTCCTTCACCCACTCTAAATCCGCACAGGTATCTGAGAAGAAAATGAGAAAAATGAGAAAAAACAAGAAAAATGAGTTTAATAAAAAAGCCAAGGGGAAAGAACAATATCCCAAAGTTCCATGAAAACTTAGATATTGTTGTGGCTCGCCGGCAGCAGGTGCAGATGGCTGAGGTCTCGGAGAGCGAGGACTCCAATGAGGACCCTGCATGTGATGCAGGGATGGGGCCAAGACCCTCAGGGAGTGGATTGCTGCCTTTGGAGATTGTGGGGGCTGGCAGCAGCGATGAAGGGTCCCTGAGGAGCCTGTGCCAAGTGTGCGTGCACACAGGGCTGTTCGAAGGAAAAAGCAGCTGCAACAGCACAGGCAACTCGGGAGTAAGGCTGCAAGGTAATGCCCCCCCCCCCTTAAGATATAAAAGCCAGCTGAGAAACCGGAGTTCTTTGCAGGAAGCAAAGAAGTTTTTGCACTCAAGCCTTGTGGATGTTCGGACAATCTTAGTTGGTGTTTAGAGATTCTTTGTGTTTGAAATACTTCTTGGCAACTTTATCTAGTGTTCTTGGCAGCCTTGCACAACCTTGGCAAGGCTCAATCTTATCAGAGTTTTAACCGGGAAGGAACGGAATATGTAAAGAATCATTAAAAGGTTTTGCTGTTATCTCTGTTTCATGTGGAACAAGGTTTGGGTCAGAACAGATATATACCTGGCCACATGGTTTCCTTTCCCTCCTTTCTTGGCAAGGAAACGAATGCAAAAACATCAACTAGTGTAAAATCTTCAGTACTAATAGAGAAATGCTGCTGGGCCCTGCCCGTCCTTCTCCCACTTGTTGTGAAATAACTGATCGCTTTTTCTTTCCTACAGAAAATTCCAATAATTCAGGGGCTGTTATAAATTCTCCAAAGCATCTGAACTCAGGACAAGAAGTAACGGATGGACATTGTATCAAAAAGAGATCCAACCTCGCATTAAGGAGAATTACAGTGAAAACAATTAGTCAAGGGAAGAGCTTCCCTCCAGAAGTTGTGCATGCTCCATCACTGGAGGTTTTTAAGAGGAAATTGGACATCTGTTTGTCTGGAATGGTATAGGCAGGGGTGGGATTGTACTGGTTTGGACTGGTTCTATAGAACCGGTTGTTATGATTCTGGGCAGTTTGGAGAACCAGCAAATTGTGCCCCTGGCTGGCCCCGCCCCTCTCCGCCCACCCCTCCCCTCCCCAGTCAGTCATTACCGCACATAGGCAACATTGTGCACATGCCCGACATCGCTGACTGTGTTCTCCCCAGTCACTCCTTAATGTGTTTCTTTTTTTCCCCTCCCAACGATCAGCTGTTCCGATGATCAGCTGTTCCGGGATCTCCCTCGCTGTCTTACTGCTTCACCCAGGAGGCTTTCCTGAGGCCCAGGGAGCTGTGCCCCCCCGCTCTCCACTTTTTGCCTTCCTGGGCCCTCTGGGAGCAACCCCCCCCGAAGCAAAAAAATGGGAGTGCTGAAAAAAGAAGCCACGCCCACCCAGTCACGTGACTATGCCCACTTAGCCACACCTCCCTAGCCACAGCCACAGAACTGGTTGTTAAAAAATTGTAATCCCACCCCGGGTATAAGGTGTCAAACACACAAGAGTCGCGTTGCCATCACATGACGTATCACGACATTCTTTCCCCCTTCATGGAGCTGGAGTGGGTGTCTTCTGTGCATGACACATCCACCCCACAGGCCACCAGTTTGACACCCCTGGTCTAGGGTTTCCTGCTTGAGCAGTGGGTTGGACTAGAAGACCTCCAAGCTCTCTTCCAACTCTGTCATCCTGTTGTTATTCTCCAACCATATGGAGCTCCAACCATATCCAGCTGATGGCGGTCTTTGCTGTACGTTGCTCACTCATGCAAGTGTCCAGCAAAGCACATTCTTCATTCTGCCACTATCTTAGGGAATTAGGAATTATTTATTCGTAGAATTTCCTCATTTGTGACATGGTCCCAATAGGAAATCTCTATGGATGGTGTGGATCTAATCCTAGGAACAGCCACTCAAGTAGAGTTTCATTACTGCCCGGAATAGAGTATCTTCTCCATTCAGGGGAACTGCTTGGTCACCACAGTGGTTATGCTGCTTCTAGAAGAGCTTGCCTGCATCTTTTTAGAATTCCCTATTCAGAAAGCTGGAGTGCTGGAGTGGCTAAGGTGGTTTGCCAGGAGTGGGGAAGTCCAACTTTTATTCGCCCCCCTGGATAGAGAAACCAGCTGGGTTGATGAACCAGAATTCAGCCATTCTGGTTTTTACAGACATTCTGGTGTTTTGTATGATCTTCCCCACCACTTAGAGAGAAGCTGGCACAGTGGCAGCCAGGAGAATCACTTTGTGAAGTGATAAAGTAGAGCAGGGGTCTCCACACTTGGCAACTTTAAGACTTGTTGACTGGGAAAATCTGGGAGTTGAAGTCCATGGGTCTTACAGTTGCCAAGTGGGAAGACCCCTGACTTAGAATCATAAAGTGATCTAGCCTTGATTTGATGGGATTGCTACAGAAAGCTGGGATAGGAGATGATAAAAATTTGGGGTGGAAAAAAAAAGAGTTGACTGATTTAAGCTTTTTACAGCCTAGGTGGTATATACCTGGTGTGAGATATACTTGTTTTACTGATAAGAAAGATAAACCTCTAACTCGCTAACTTCTAAGACCACAGGATGCTTCCTTGAGACCACAGACGTAAAAGCTGGTGGCTTTCATTGGAATTGCACCTGCTTGGAGGAAAAATTTCCAGGTGCCTCTTCTGCCTGCAAAATAAAGTTGCTCTTATCTCCACCCTCAATGTCCGATTCATTGAACTGTACCCTGCCAGGAATGACCCCAGAATTCCTGGGATAGCATAGTGACCTTATGCAGGTCCTCCTTCCCAACCAAATCAGCCTCAGGCTCTGCAACAAGCACAGTGCAAAACACTGTTAATCACAGTGCAAAACAAGAGGATTTTGCAAATACCCCTTGCCTGCCTCACCTGGGTTGGTTGGTTGGTTGGTTGTTTTTGGAAAGGATTTTTTTGTATTTGTATTTTTCCCCTCCTTCAAATTCCTCCCTTGCAAACAGGAGGGATTGCTTAAATGAGCAATCTCTTCCCAAACTGCTATAGTTGCAGCACAGCACTTCCCTAAAAGGTGCTAACCATAGGTTAGCTCAGCTCTGCTACCTTAATTTACAGATTTACAGATAATCAGAGTTGGAAGGGACCTTGTAGGTCATCTAGTCCAACCCCACACCTAAGCAGGAGATCCTACACCATTTCTGACAAATGGCAGTCCAATCTCAAGTGATGGAGCACCCAGAACTTCTGAAGGCAAACTGCTCCACTGATTACTTGTTATGAAGTTTCTCCTAAGACTGCTGTTCTCCTTGGTTAGCTTCCATCCATTGCTTCTTGACCTGCTTTGGAGAAAAGTTTGGCCTCCTCTTCTCTGTGACAGCCCCTCAACTATTGGAAGACTATTATCATGTCACCTCACCAGTCCTTCTCTTTCAAGATCAAGATTTCTTTTTCCAAGTATTGAATGTGAGAGAATCTGCTGTGTGTGTGTGTCTTCCAGCACTTTAGTGTAACTATGTCATTATTTTGCATTGTGGGTTTTTTTTTACATTGCTTCACTATGTGGTCCTCATTGATTTTTACTGTTATTGATGGTGAACACCCTCCCGAATCATGTGCAAAATATGTTTAATGCAAACAGTATTTTTTAAAAAATATTCCACTCCATTTTTAGATAGTCATCATTATCTTTCCTATTTGGCCTGCTTGTAAGTGAAAAATCTCAATTCCAGAGAGCACATGTGGTTTCTCAGTTGGCAACCTCACTGAAAACCTGTTCAATGCGCTGTTTTCTCAACTGTAACTCCTCCATTGCTGCCAATATTATCCAGTGAGCCAGTTTTCAGCCCTGGATCCCTCATTGCCAACCAGCTGACTGAGGGGACTTATGAAGAGGGAGGCAGGCTGGCAAACGGTGGCCTAAAGTTCACAAGAGCAGAGGGCACTATGGTGGGCTTCCTGGGGTCGTTTAGTTGTTGTGGTTAGCCGGCAGCAGGTGCAGATGACTGAGGAGAGCAAGGACTCAGATGAGGGGCCAGGACCATCAAGGAGTGGACTGCTGCCTTCAGGGATTGTGGGGACTGGCAGCAGTAATGAGGAGGTTCCCGAGGAGCCTGTGTCAAGTGTGCGTGAGCGCAGGATGATTCGTAGAAGAGAACAGCTGGAGCAGAACAGGCAACTTGGGAGTAAGGATGCAATGTAATGGCCCCTCCCTCCAGGGAATATAAGCCTGGTTTCAAAAGGTTTGGCTTTTCCAGAAAGCAAAAATGTTCTATGGACTCAGCATTGTGTGTGGAGACTCCGGCTTATCTGAAGAATTCTGTCAAGGCTTTTCTGGTTGGACTAATTGGCTGCAAGCCATCTTTTATCTACAAAGAAGTTATTTGTAGATTAAAGCTGAGAAGGTTTAAGTTGCTGCGTTTGTTTGAGATTTTTTTGCTAGTAACAGGGTTGGGTCAGAACATTAGTATGTACAATATCAGCCCCTGTGATACACAGTCCTGCTTTCTGGATGCCCTGGATCAGCGGCTAGAACTGAGAAAAGTTAAGAGAAGAGTCATTAACCAATACCAAGAGAAGCCAGCAACAAATTGTTGCTGCACAGGTGTGTGTGACTCATCCAGTTGGCTGCATGGAGGCGGAGCTGGCGTCGTGACGATACGGCATGCGATCTTGGAGGTCTGAGATCGCTGCCGATATCTTTGCTCCTGGACGGCCCTATCGGATCTAAACCATCCCGAAGAGACGGTGAAAGTGAAGAGCGCATCCTGTCGATCCCAGGGATACCGCAAAGTCCATGGTAGATCCAGGAGAAGCTCTTCTTGCCAACGGCAAAGAGGCAGCCATTAAAGCTGCTGAAGTTGGGACAGCTCCGAAATGGAAGAGAACAGAAAGAGAAAGTGTGCCAGTTTGGTAAGAACTTTTTCTTTATTCTAAGATCTGAAAGGAAAGCCTAAGGAAAAGAAAGAATCTGTAAAAGTTTTGACAGAAGTGATTAAGCGGCGATTTTAAACAGGAATGTCAAAGTAATTTTTTTTTCTCATTGCTGGATTTTCTATACACGATCTTGTATTTTGAAACTGGACTGGTTTTTTCATTTACATCTTTTTTCTTCTCCTTTTTGATTCTGTAATATTTTAGGCTAGAGGCTCCCTTTAGTTATCTCTTTTTTTAAAATATATTTTTCTTTTTTTATTAATTCTTATTATATCTTGGGGGGGGGGGGGGGGGGGGGGGGGGGGGGGGGGGGGGGGGGGGGGAGGGGGGGGGGGGGGGGGGGGGGGGGGGGGGGGGGGGGGGGGGGGGGAGGGGGGGGGGAAGAAGGGGGGGGGAGGGGGAGGGGGGGGGGGGGGGGGGGGGGGGGGGGGGGGGGGGGGGGGGGGGGGGGGGAGGAGGGGGGGGGGGGGGGGAAGAAGGACATTGCTTGAAAAGGAGGGAAAGTGAGAGCAAAGAAACTTTGTAACACTGCCAACTAAAGGCTTGAAAATATTCAATTTCCTGTGACCAGACAAAGCTGAGAGAGAAAGAACTGAGACTCTTTTTCAAGGACATTGCTATTTGATAAGATAGAGGGAAGAGCATGGGAGAGTATTATTGCAGGTGCTCTTCTGGGTTTCTATCAACAGCTGGAGTCTGGTGTTGAAACCTAGGGGGAAAAAGGTGATAAGTTTTTGGACAAGAGAGCTATAATAAGAGCCTTGGATAATTAAACAAACTGCAGTGTGCTCTTTTTACTTTTTCTAAGTTGTGCTATCCCTCCTCACCAGCTTTATTGTATTTCATTTTATCTTTTTTTTTTTTTTTGTAATAACTATTTGGGGTTTTGGCTTTGTTGGAGCTTGTCTTTGTTTTTGTTTTTTTCTTTGGAAGTCCAATCTCTACATTTGCTTTTTATTTTAAAGGGAAAGCCTTTAAGTATTAATGTTTTTTTTAAGGGAATAGCCTTTTTTTCCCTTTCCTGGTATTTTTGTTTTTTCATCTACCTTTCTGGTTTATTCTTATGCACTCTTGCCTATTTGAGACCTTTTAATTGGATTAAGGTGTTGAAGAACCTGAAGAATTTTTCTTTTTCCTTTCTTTTTCCTTTTTTTTTCCAAGCCTTTTTCTTCATCTAACTATTAATTGGATTAAGGTATACAAGAACCTGAAGAAATGTTGTCCTCCCTTTTTTTTCTTTTTTTTATCATTATTATTTGGCTTCTTTTTTCTATTATTTTTATTTTGAACTATAATTGGTTACTTCACAATTGGATTAAGGTTTAGAAGAACCTGAAGATTTTGAATTGCTTAAAATGAGTAGGAAATTTACAGCTCCTGGTTCTTCAACTTCTACTTCTTCCTCTCCACCATCTGGAGGACAACGTTCAATACAGACAATGTTAAAGCAAGAAAAAGAACAAGAAACAGTGACTCTGCAGATGATTATGCAAGGAATTCAAAATATTCAAGCAAGATCAGAGAATATTGAAAAGAGAATAGAGAACATTGAACAAAGAACAGGGAAAACTGATGTAAAAGTGGAGAACATCCAACAAATGATGTTGAAGTATGATGAGAGATTCCAAAAAATTGAAGAAGAAGATAAACAAAGAGACAAGAAGATTGGAGATATTGATAATAGATTAACAGTGGTTGAACAAGATAAAAGTGGTATGTTGAGAAGGGAGATGGATAGATCAGAATTCTATGTTAGATTCCAAAATGTAGAGGAAGGAAAAGGACAAAACTTAGCTGAGATAATGATAGAAATACTGGCTGAAGCTTTGGAAATAACTCAAGAGAAGATGATGGATGGAATAGATGAGGTTTATCAAGTTTTCACAAGATATGCGATGAGAAATAGCTTACCAAGAGAAGTTCACATTAGATTTACAAAGAAAGCCATTAAAACACAAATATTGCAAGTGGCAAAAGAGAAAACATTGAAATATAAAGGCAAGGAGATTGTGGTCTTGAAACAAGTACCCAGAAGAGTGAGAGAGATGAGAAGAGAATACCGATTTCTGACCAAAATGCTACTTTAAAAAGAGGTGAATTATAGATGGCTGATTCCAGAAGGCTTAATGTTCACATGGCAAGAACATAGATACAGAATTGATTCAATTGAGAAAGCTGAATCATTTTATACAGAATTTTTTAGAGGGAAAGAGGAAGAGGCAGAAAAAGAGATCTCACTAATTGAATTCCAAGAGGACTGCCAAATGGCGACTGAAAAAGAAGAAGGTGCAGTTGGTGGAAAGGTGGAAGCCAAAGAACAACGTGAACTAAGATCTACGAGAGCTGCTAAACTTAACTACAAAATATAACCATGGAAGAGAAAAAATTGATTACAATTAATATAAATGGACTTAACTCAGCTGTTAAAAGAAGGAAAACCTTTCATAAATTAGAGAAATTAAAATTTGATATAATTTGTCTACAAGAAGTACATATTAAAAAACAATATGAACAATTGTTGATACAGCCAAAATTAGGGAAAATATTTACTTCCTTGACCCAATGTAAGAAAAGAGGAGTGGTTTTATATATTAAAGAGACCACCCCAGGAAAACTGATTTATACTGGTGATGATGGAAGAATACTAATGGTGGAAATAATGGACAATAATACGAAAACACTCCTGATTGCAATCTATGCTCCGAATGACAAACAAGAAGAATTCTACAAAAAACTACATATGAAAATAATTGAACTGGACTATGTTAATATAGTTATGATGGGAGATTTTAATGGAATTGTAGACAATAAATTGGACTATACAGCACAGAAAACAATAAAGCAAAACAGAAAGACTCTCCCTAAATCTTTTTTTTAAATGGTAGATGAAATAAACTTAAAAGATACATGGAGAGAAAGAAATGCTAAAACTAAACAATACACCTTTTATTCAAATAGACACTTATCATGGTCCAGAATAGATATGATATGGATGTAAACAGAATTAATAACTAATATTCAAGAAATAAATATTGAAACAAGTACTTGGGCAGATCACAATCCAATGACAATTAAATGGAAAGGACAAAAAAGAAGATCTAGATGGACGTTAAATAATACTATTTTAAAGAAAAAAGACTTCACACAGTGGATGGAGAAAAAATTGGCTTTTTTCTTTAGAGAAAACAAAAAGAAGATACATCAATTCAGAATGTATGGGATTCAATGAAGGCATATGTTAGAGGCTTGATAATAGACTATACAAGGAAAAGGAATACTATGAAAAGACTAGCCTCTAAGGCAGGGTGGGCAAACTTTTGGCTCGGGGCCTCATTGACTTTTAAAATTTGACAGACGGGCGGGTCAGCACAAGATACGATACATATAAAAACTGCAAAATCTCCTCAAAATCAAGTCACTGCGCCTAATGCGCTACCTGGTGTCGAAATGCCTGTCATTATGAGTCAAAATCAAATGAATGCAATCATTCAATCATTCACATCAAACCTTAATTCTGTACCAATCTTCGGCGGGCCGATTAAAAAGACCAACGGGCCGGATGTGGCCGCGGGCCGTAGTTGCCACCCCTGCTCTAAGGCCTTAGAGGATGAGTATAAAACACTTGAAAAAGAGCTATAGAAAATACCAGAGAAAAAGGACATCAAGCTAAAAATGGATATAACCAAACATAAAATGGGTCAAATAGAAAAAGAAGAATTAGCACAGAAAATTAGAGGTGCTAAACAGAACTACTTTGAAGACGCAAACAAACCAGGTAGATGGTTAGCATACAAATTGAGAAAGGAGAAAGAATCAAGGAAAATATTGCAATTAATAGATGACCAAGGCCAAGTTTGCTATGGTAGTAAAGAGAAGAAGGAAATCATTCGAGACTTCTATGGGAAATGATATATGCAAGAGAATATTGATGAGGAAAGAGTTAAACAGTACTTACAGAATGCTAATTTACCTCAGATACCTAAAGAGATTGAAAGTGAGGATGTTCTTTACAGATCTTTGGGAAAGGAAGAAAAAGGGAAAGGTTCACTGTAGCTCAACAGGGGGTGTCCTGCAGCTGGATGGAGCTGAGCTTCTAAGGCAGGGGTCCCCAAACTTGGCAACTTTTAAGACTTGTGGACTTCAACTCCCAGAATTTGGAGTTGGAGTCCACAAGTCTTAAAGTTGCCACGTTTGGAGACCTCTGTTCTAAGGTCTCCTACTTTCTACCTAGCCATATCTGCCAGTAGCCAGTCCTCTAGGGAGAACCAGGAAGTCTCAATTGGCCTCAGCAATACACCTTTCCCTTGAGGGCTTCAGGAAAACTTGCTCTGATAGACATGGTGCGAACCCCAGATATCTTAGCCAAACTTTGGCCGCTTCATGAAGAACAATGCACTCTGGACCAAATGGGATCTAATATTCAGGATAACAGATTTGGATGGGACTTTGTAGATCTTCTAGTCCAATCTCTTACTTGAGAAAGAGATCCTGTACCATTTTGGAGAAATGGCTGTCCAATCTCTTCTTAAGAACCTCCAGTGGTGGTGCATCCACAAGTTCTGGAGGCAAACTGCTCCATTGGTGAATTGTTCTCCCTGTCAGGAAATTTCTCCTTAGTTCTAAGTTGCTTCTCTCCTTGCATAGCTTCCATCCACTGCTTCTTGCCTGGCCTTCTGATGCTTTGGAAAACCCTCTCTTCATTGTAGCAACCCCCCAAATATTGGAACACTGCCATCACGCTACCCCTATTCCTTCTCTTTGCTAGACCAGACATAACCAGTTCCTGCAACATTTCTTCATATGCTTTAGCTTCCAGTCCCTAAGCATCTTTGTTGCTCTTCACTGCACTCCAGTCCTGATTTTAGTGTCCTATGTAACAGTCATTTGTAGGAGAAAGAGGGATTCTTTGAACCACTGCCTCACCCAAATGCCTATTGTAGCTTTGCTTTAGATCTCACAGCAGGAGCTGGTCTGAGCAGATAGCATGCTCTTGATGGGTGTTTATGTTATCAGAGGCAATTACTTTCCCCCTTCCCCTCCTCCTCCTCCTCCTCCTCCTCCTCCTCCTCCTCCTCCTCCTCCTCCTCCTCCTCCTCCTCCTCCTCCTCCTCCTCTCCTCCTCCTCCTCCTCCTCCTCCCTCCTCTCTTCTTCTTCTTCTTCTTCTTCTTCTTCTTCTTCTTCTTCTTCTTCTTCTTCTTCTTCTTCTTCTTCTTCTTCTTCTTCTTCTTCTTCTTCTTCTTCTTCTTCTTCTTCTTCTTCTTCTTCTTCTTCTTCTTCTTCTTCTTCTTCTCAGAATTTACCTTTCTCCTCATCTCTTTCTGGGACTTTGTCTGGCTGGAAAGATAACCAAAATATTCCTAACCTGGGTTTGGGGAATCCAGATGCAAATGAAAGGCAGCACCTGAGCAAACAGCTGTTGGTGAAATTTAGATGTCCAAGAAAACATGATTTGGGTGCACAGAAATGCTGTAAGAAGACACAGGGAAGACACTATCCACAATAGAACTAAATCTGGAAAGAGAAACTTTTGGCTACCAACATTGTTTGACTGCAACCCTGTTACCTTTCATCCTATAGTGGGGACATAGGAAGGTTGGATCTTGGCAACACATCACATCACAATATCCTTCCGAAAAGGCCATCCGTAGCATCTGGGCATTGTTGGCCACCATATGTTTTGGTACTCAAGATGGTGTTTCTGTTCCTAGTATTTTTTTTCCAAAGGAGAAGATTGCCATGGCAACTTCCACCTGAAAACATGCATTCTAAATGTCACTCATCATCCAACAATGTTAATCTGCTGGATTTACATAGTAATTAATGTCAAGAGGCCCTCTGCCATTGAAGCAATCAGCTCCTGTGTTTCCAGGTCCCTGCAGCCTGATGCTTGGAGGGAGGCCCTGATCTGACCTCTGGGTTGGTTCTTGCTCGCCTGCCTCTTGGCTGTGGGGGGAAATGAAATGGAGTGAGAAACGGCCTTTTCTTGTAGGCCAGCAGGTTTGGGGTCCGTGCGGGGCTGGTTCTTCCTGCCTTCTTTGCAAGCTGCTCCAGGCAACCCTCAATTGATGACCTCAGTGACCCCAAGAATTGACCCCAAGAATTGCTAAGTGAGAATAGTTGTGATGACCCTAAGGGCCATGGCACAAAGGCAACACAGTCAGATAATCAGTAGGAGTCCCTTTATTAGCTCCAACTTTGCCCCCAGTGCCCTGGTTACCTTCTGGCTGGAGAAAAACTCTCCCAGGAACAGCCTTCGGCTGCAGAGAATCCAGTCCAAAACGTGGTCAACAAAAACTGCAACTATAAGTCCAATCAAGGCAAAATGAGGTGATTAGTCCATCTGAGCAGGAGAAGGAATTCCAGATGTGAAGTAATTCAACCCGGTTGGGAGAACACCAGGAACGCAGATAAGCAAAGTCAACACAAGATAAACTCACATTTGCTCCCAGCAGCTGCCTCACTCATCATGCATCTCTTTTAAACTCTCATTCCCAGCGGTGGCTAATGAAGGGAATCAGGGCCCTTTCCTCACCAGTAAGCCACGCAACTCACATTGCTCCCTTCTCCGTTCCTCCCAGGATGGGCCTGGGTCTTCCTCTGAATTCCCTCTCCCTTGTTCTACCTCTCTCCTGCTCTGCCCAACCGGACTTTGCCCTTCCCCAGTTTCCTCCAGAGCCAACGGAGCCACACACACACTCCCTGTCAGCTGTTCATCTTCCTCCTCGGATTCAGACTCCGACAGGGGCACGACACTTGTTAAGTAAATTTGGCCTCATTTTATGACTGCCACAGTTGTTCAGTGGAACACTGCTAACTCAGTAAAACAGCTATTAAGTGAATCCGGTTTCCGCATTGACTTTGCTTCTCAGAAGGTCGCAAACGGGGATCATGTGACCCCAAGGGGGCATTGTAACTGTCATAAATAGGAGTCAGTTGCCAAACATCTGAATGTTGTTCAAGTGACCATGGGACTTCTGCAATGATCATAAATGGAAAAATGGTCATAAGTCACATTTTTTCAATGCCGTTGTAACTTCGAACAGTCACTAAATGAATAGTTGTATGTCAAGGACTGCCTCTATTTGTAATCCAAATGTCTGACAAGGAAGCCTACATTGAGGAGACTTAAACTTTAAAGACTTTAACCCTGAATCTGAATTGGGGAGCACCAGAAGTTGAAATTCCAGAAAATCAACTCTAAAAATCTGAAAACTCTTCCCCAAAGCAGAGGTGGTATTCAGCCGGTTCTAACCGGTTCTGGAGAACCCGTAGCAGAAATTTTGAGTAGTTTGGAGAAGCGGAAAATCCCACCTCTGACTGGCCCCGCCAACCCCATCTATTCTCTGCCTCCCATTGAGTCCCAGCTGATCAGCTGGGTCTTCTTTGGTTGCCCTGCACAGGATAACAGAGCTGGAAAGCAGGTTAATGGGGTGTGGAGGGAAGGGGGATTTTGCAGTATCCTTCCCCTGCCATGCCCACCAAGCCACGCCCACAGAACCAGTAGAAAAAAATTGAATCCCGCCACTGTCCCAAAGCGCATATAAAAACTCTTCACTGAGCCTTGAGCCAGCAGGAGAGGATGCAAGCAGACATGGTGCAGCTCAGTCATGGATCCCAGTTTGGTTGTCTGACCAATTCACTTTGGGACAAGTGGAGGAAGATGTTGCTTTGTCTCCCAACAAGCATCACCTTCCTATGGCAAATCTACCCCCAATTGCTCTCCTTAATAGGGCTTGAACCTAGTGGATGGTAGATTTCACCTGGTTTTTGGGTAGCAGGAACTGTAGGTTGAGGGTGGGGGCTGCAAGGGGGAGTGAAAGGGGGCAATCCTGATGCTTCTACTCAATGCAACTCTTCCTCACATCACTGATTTGTCCTGGACACAACTCTAGACATTTCCTGAAATGCATTTCCAAAAGTAGCCCTGTTGATTGGCCAGTACTGGAGTACAAAAGGGGATCGACTGGGATTACCTATGCGTGAGCTATGGAAGACATGACAGTGAGCAACCAAGAAGACCCGTTCTGTCCTCGGGGCCAGCAAGACACGGAGTCCCCAGCCGTGGTCCCAGGGAGCTGCTATTTGGATTGGCTTCCTTCTGTAGAAACATCAGTGTTATGTCTCACCTGGACAAACAAAGTAATAAGTCCAAATTTCCAACTGAAACACAAATAAGCAGGCAAGTCCGGTAATTACAGGGTTAACTTCCTTAATCCGAAAACATTCTTGGCAGTCTCAGGCCAGCTGTCTGCCAAGTCCGATAAGGAAGCATAAATCACAAGCTGACGCCACACACAGGAAAAATGCAGAAGCTTCTCTCACAAAACAAGTTGTCCCGAACAAAAAACCAGAGCTAACACGCCCACTTTTATTCCCTGTGGGGCGTTGTCAGTCTCTCATCTCAGTCTCTGATTTGTCCTTTCTTTTTATGTTGCATTTCACGCTTTTGCCTGCGTCTTTGCCTTGCATCAAACCAGCATTCCTTGGCTTGATCCTCAGTCAGAGGCTCTGATACGTTCTCCTGATTATCTGCCGACACCTGAGGCACAATCAGGGGGGAAGATCCTGCCGAGGAGGACAGTCCTGGGGAGGAAGGCAATTCCAAATCCTCCAACAAAGCAGGCTCAAACCTCAGAGCCAAATCCTCCTCTTCCTCATTTACCAAGTCCTTGACCTCTGACAAAGCAGGCTCAAACCTCCGAGCCACAACACATCAGCATGATGCTGATGCACCAAGGCAGAATGAAGAAAGCAAAATGGTGGCATAACCATGAAGCTAGGTAGATTCTACCATCCCCCACCTTATCTCACCCCTTTCCCTTGACTGCATCAGCAGCTTATCACTTGAAAGAATTGTAACAAATCACCATCTTACAAATGTGAGGGGCAAAGCTGAGAAGGGGGTGGCATTGCCTCAACTTGCCCAAACTTCAGGAAAGGAAAGGCAGCCACTCTGGGCCAACCCCAAGGCGCCACAGTCACATTTCCCAGGAGGGTTGAGAATCCTCTCTCACCTGAAGGATCTGGAGCCTCTGCCTATTCTCATTAAGCTGTTGCTATTGCAATGAGCAGAAGCTGTCAAAATACCGAGCATTTAAGTGCCTGCATGGAGGGGAAGAGAAAGAGACGGGGGGAAAAAGAGGGTGCCCTCTGCTCAGTCGTGAAGAGCAAATTTTTTTTGACAAGAATCAGAAGCAGACTTTGCAGGATGAATAGCTTTCACAAAAATCTAACATCACAAAATGTCTAATTGGCACGTGGCTCCAGCATGTTTTATTCATCCTTTCCTAAATGGTTTCCAATGTTTTGTCAAGAACAATTTGCCATCTTACAAAGCATCGATTAGAGCTGTCTTTGGGTTACTGTTTGGTATCACCCTAGTGAAATATTCATAAAGACACATTTAAGCAAGGGATGGAAAAGAAAAGCTGCCAAACAGCTTTGGGCTGCAGGGAGGTTTCTGTGAATCTCTTGCCAAAGGAAATGTGAAAAGGGTAGTCCTCACTTAACAACCGGTAAATAGAAATCAGAAATCAGAAATTACAGATACAGATAATCAGGGTTGCAAGGGACCTTGGAGGTCATCTAGTCCAACCATGCATCCAAGCAGGAGACCCTACACCAGACAAATGGCAGTCCAGTCTCTTCTTGAAAGTCTCAGGTAATGAAGCTCCCACAACTTCCGAGGGCAACTTCTGTTCCATTGGTTGATTGTTCTAATTGTCAGGAAAAAAAATTCTTAATTCTAGGTTGCTTCTCTTCTTGATTAGTTTCCATCCATTGCTTCTTGTCCTGCCTTCGGGTGCTTTGGAGAATAACTTGACTCCCTCTTCTTTGTGGCAACCCCTGAGATATTGGAAGACTGCTATCACGTCTCCCCTAGTGCTTCTTTTCATTGGACTAGATATACCCAGTTCCTGCAACTGTTCTTTACATGTTTTAGCCTTCAGTCCACTCACCATCTTTGTTGCTCTTCTCTGTACTCTTGCTAGAGTCTCAACATCTTTTTTACATCGTGGTGACCAAAACTGGATGCAGTATTCCAAGTGTGGCCTGACCAAGACATTAATAAGGTAGTATGAACACTTCACGTGATCTTGATTCTATCCCTCTGTTTATGCAGCCTAGAGCTGTGTTGGCTTTTTTAACAGCTGCAGCACTCATGTCAAATCCATGTATCTGTCATTTCTTCAGTGAAAGAAGAAAAGTGGGGGGGAGATGATAAGGAAATCCTTTCTTGATGTAACCTGAATACATTCAATCTTATATCAAATTTGTATAACCTACACTTGATACAATGGAGGGAGAAAACCCAGATGGCCGGAACCTATCACCTCTGAGAGGCACAGCCAGGAGATGAGAAGACCATAAAAATTCCAGTGAGATGTATGCTTGGGAAACTGTGGAAAAGATCGTTCCTTCAGAAGAGGTGGGGGTGGAATAAACATACCGGCTTTTGTTTCACAAAATACACATCGAGAGAAGGGGAGGGGTTCTAAACTCCCTTATCTACCCCTGCATGCCTGAGAGACCTTAGACGCTGCTTTTAACCCCTACATGAATTGTCTCATCTCAATAAAGGATTCCTTTTTGATACGTTTTGATACGTTTCCAGAAGTTCATTCTAGTTGATTGAATGGGAAAAGTTCTGTCGCCTGACAACTTGGCTGGCTCATATTTAAGTGATGGACCACTAGGACTTCAAGATGCCTCTCACAGTTACTACTATTAAGCAAGGTACCACTTATACTGTACCTGTGCATTTTGTTTTTCTTGCCTATATGTAGAACCTTACTTTTTTTCCACCATTGAAGTCCATTTTGTTAGATAGTGCTCAATGTTTAAGTCTGCCAAGATCCTTCTGTTTCTTTAGCCTATCTGCTGGACTGTTAGCCACTTATGACCCCCTTCTCCCGGTTATGTGACCCCATGGCAGACAAGTCCGCTTTATAATGGTCATGTGACTGTGATGTGCAATGAATTGGTTTGCCTAACAATGTGGCATTTCAGTCAACAACTGCTGTGAAAAAGACTAGAATATTCTCTTCCGTCACATGGGTGCCTCAACTTACGACCATAGCAATTCAATTATGGCTAGAAGTCAAGGACTACCTGTATCCCTAATCAAAGTAGGATTCTTTCCCCCTTACTCTTTTTGGACCACTGATAGCTGGCCTTCAGTTTGAAAGGCAGTTTTCCTATGAAAATAAAAACCAGACTTCTAGCCTGGAAAACATTGTACAGAAAGAAAGGGAAGTAGTGGGGGGAGGGGAAATGGGCAGCAGAGCGTGTGGTTTGTTATAAAATTTGTCATGCCTTAGAAAATATTATTTTGTTACAGGTGTTATTTTGCCCAATTGATTTGATTTCTAGGTACCACAGTGCAAAAACATGTATGCACATATAAACACCTCTTGCTTGCTCGGATCACTCACTCTAAAACGGGGCAACTTTAAGACTCGTGGACTTCAATTTCATGGCTGGCTGAGGAATTCTGGTGGTTGAAGTCCACAAGCCTTAAAGTTGCCCAGTTTGAAGCGGCTGCCCTAAAGCATGGTGTTGCCACCGTTTGCTCTCCTCTTTCCAGTTGCCTTCCCCCGGGGCCTAGCCAGGCACCTGGAGAAGAAAATAGCTCCGCTTGTTTGGTAGGTTGAGTGGGGAGGAAAGGCAGAGAAAGGAGGTGGGAGGAGCCAGGCCAACCCAGGTACAAGCTGTCTCCTGTGAGGCAGAGAAATCAAAAGAGACCAGATGAGACCAGCCCATCTTGAATTCCATTGACTCTTACCTACCTCCAATGCCCTTTGACCATTAGTAGTTCAGATTCTTGTAGAGAGCGTTAGCATACAATAAACCGGTATTCATTTGAACAGCCTTAGCTCCTGATTTCCTGCACTTGGCAGTCTCTTAAGCATCAAGCCATTGGCTCCAGAGAGCCTTTTCAGGTCTAGTAGCCTTATCAGGCCTGGAAAATGCCTGTTTTTGCTGCATGATTAGCTCCTGAACCTGCAGCCTGGCTGAGAACCCTCACAAGCAAACAGAAACCTGTTCCCCTGCCTCAGGCTTGGCTGGAAGGTGTCCAGGCAGATATATCAATTTGTTCATTAAAAAAAATAACTCTTTAAATAGCCCTGGCGAAGGTGTTTCTTATCCAAAACACTAAACTTTGAGCACTTGGACGCTTGAATGGTCTTAATTTTCCTCATATATATATATGAGCCATTATCAAGCTTCATCAACAAACAAAAATATTCCTGCTTCCAAAGAACTGTCTGCCCAACACTATCAGCCTCCAACAATTATTGGATGTGAATCAATAACCAGCAGGTGTTTTCATTCCAGGTGCTACCAGATGGAGGCTGTTCCCAGGATTACTAAAAGGAAGGTGCTGGACAGCTATGCCTCATTACTCCCTTTCACTGATTTAGCCCATGTGTGTGAATGTGAGATAAGGAAAGGGATGGGGAAAGGAATGGGAAGGCTGATGGCTTACAAATAGTGGGGAGACTGAGTCAGGCAATTGCACAATACAATTCTCACCTGGAAGTTCTGTCTTAGTGCAAGTGTGCTACCATTGTGCATAGGGATCAGTGGTGGGATTCAACATTTTTTTACTAATGGTTCTGTGGGCGTGGCTTGGTGGGCATGGCAGGGGAAGGAGACTGTAAAATCTGCAGTCAGAGGTGGGATTGGCCAGTTCTCCAAACTTCTCAAAAATTTCTGCTACCGGTTCTCCAGAACTGGTCAGAACCAGCTGAATCCCACCTCTGATAGAGATGCTTATTGGAGAGGAATAAAGCAATTTGTCTCTGTTGCTTGGAAAAAGGGTGTTCAGTGTGTTTTTTAGTGAAGGTATTTAATGTGAAACCTCTTAACTAACCCAGCCAGCCTAACATCTGGAGCAACCACCCACTCAGTGTCCGCTGATGGGTACATTACAACACTACAACAGTCGGTATTGTAGTTGTCCCTTGTGGCATCTGGAATCAAGTATCTTTTTGACCTTTTTGATGGCTCCTGCCAGCTGGCCACTTTTTTCCTCATTCACCCTTGGTTGCTGTCCCAATCTACCGATGGGTTCCATTTCCTCAACCAGGCTAGTCCTAGGACCATTGTCCCTGGTTCATTCCAGGAGCCATAATAAAAGGAATAGTCTCTTCTTCTTCCTCTTTATTGTTGCTCTCATAGAAAGCCAAGCCGGGCTTGAGGTGGGTCAGAATTTCCCACCCAAGACCTCCCCGACCTGTTGAGCCACCCGCATTTTCTCTTTCGGCTTCACGGGTCGTTTTCTCAGCTTCAGCCGACTCTTGGTGCAGATGCTGGCTGCAGCGCGAGCCAATTGGCCATGCAGTGACCTTCCTTCTGACATCAAAAGCGTGCTCATGGGCCCAGGGGAGTCTTTCTCCAGTGGCAGGAGGCAAGCCCCCCATTTCCCCCACAGGGCGCTGAGTATCAGACTTTGGTAGGGCCAGTTCTCATGTGCAGCGTATTCCCAGTACTCCATCAGGTCAGACTCTGCATTCCTGGCAGCTGGTCACACACTCAGAGGTCACAGGGCACCCCCTGGGGTAGGCAGTGGGTGATACAGCTCCTTGTTCGACCCCTCTTGGAATTGGTGGACCAGCGTAAGCTTGGGCCAATCTCTCAGGCGAGCCACCAGCCTGTGAAAATCCTGGATGTACTCTGCCAATGGTCTCTCGCCCTGCTGCAGGGAGGGAGTGAGGTTCTCTGCTGCTGGGCTGCCATGGGGTCCTTGAACCTTTCTCTCAGCACCTGCATGAAAGCGTCCAGGTTTTGCAGTTCCGGAGTCCCTTCGCCATGGAACTTCCACTTGGGTTGTCCCATTCGGCCACTCGCCTGGACTTCCATTTGTTCCCCCACATCAGTGGATCCTCTGCTTCAGCTGCCTTCCCCCCCATTGCTCGCCCACTTGGGGCCCAATAGGGTCCCTCCATCCCTCTTTCCAGCTTCTCAGCCTTCTGTTTGGGGCATGTGCCAATCACTTGCACCCTGGCTCTGACTTGAGGCATTGCAGAGCCTCTTGAGAGGGGGTTTTCTCTGCCTTCACCCCCACCCCATCTGTCTTTTTGTCGGTTGCCAACATCTCGAAGCTGCTGAACTCCTGGAGGTTAGCCTGGAGGTGGAGTCCAGGCAGAGAGCTGGTTTATTGTCAACTGTCCAGTTAGCAAATCCAGAAGAAGAACTTCTGGTGCAGAATGTAGGTGAAAGGGCAAATCAGTCGTGACAGAATCTCATTTTACTAGATGGATGTTGGATGTTGGGCTACAGCAGAAAACTCTGAGATCTCCTTGGGTGTCCAATCCCTAAAAGTGATACTGCCATTCAATTGGGAGAAGCGGGGAGGGCTTGGATTCATTAGTATTGCCTGTGACAACTGGTATTTTATAACTTGTATCCTGGCTCAGGAGCACCCTGAGATTTTCTCATCTCTTGGGGAGGATGGATAGGGAGGACCATGTGGGTTGTTTCCCTTTAATAGCCAGTGGAAGATGGCCATGGGAATGTATGCTGATCTGTTTTCTCAGAGTAGCTGGTACAATAACATCTTCACACCTGTGGATTGGCTGAATCCGCACCTGGCTAGAGGGAGGGGTCCCTACTGCTTTAATTCTACTTGTCTTGCCTCGGGGTAGCCAGACATTGCTTTGAATGGCATGCTTTCACTTCTGCTTAATAAAAGGTTCCTTTTGAAATCCTTTGTTTCAAGAGTCTTCACTTTCTTAAGTAAGAAGGAGGCAATGGGTAAGGATGTACCCAGAAGAACCTAGGATTTAACTGATGTTGAAACGAGTGATTCAAGCCATTAACATGAATAAGACCATCGATGCAGGCATGAAAGGAGCTGGGGGTATATAATAACATTAGGCACCTGGGAAAGAACATGGCTAAGCTCAAGTTCAACTGCTATTTAGTAATGCAGAATATTTGCAAAGATCTGGGTTGCAGTTTATACGGACCATAACAAAAGCAAGGTGGGCAGGAACATTGCATGGTGTGAATCTCAAACCCAGACTGGCGGGCTTTCCAGCTGACAAGCTTAGCATATTTCATCAGTGAGCCACCGTGCCCCCTTCATCTAAGTAAATATTCCCCAGAGCATTGAACTTCACTTCTCATAAATCCCAGGCAGCGTGTCTGAAGTTTATGCAGGCTGTGCTTATGGCAAAGGTCAATATAAAGCTGGGGAGTGTAAATATAATATAAAGATATAAACATAAAGATATCAGACTGGGGGATGCTATGCAGTACAAGTAAGCCCTACACTTATGACCACAATTGAGCCCAGAATTATGGTTATAAGTCATGGCAATAATGTTGTGGCCAGCAGAGCTGGCAGCAGAGTCAGACAGCGAGGAGGTTGGGGAGGAACCTGGGCCAGTCCTGGAGGCTGAGGAAGGCTCGGACGAGGGCTCTGCGTGGGAGGCAGAGATGGGGCCAGGGCAGGCTGGCAGTTATCAGCTGCCTTCAGAATCAGACAGCCACGAGGCAGGGGAGCAGCTGGAGCCGGTTCCCAGCCTGCACATGCACAGAGCTGCCAAAAGAAAAGAAGAATTACGAATTAAGGGTTGACGTGGGAGTAAGGCCACAGGTGATCAGTGAACGGCCCCTCCCATAGGGATTAAAGGGGGAGCAAAAGGGGAGGGGGCTTTTTCTTAAGAAAGAGAATTCAGAGATTTTAAAATTCTCTCAGGTGATTACTCACTACTCAGTGAGTACCACTCAGTACTACCTCTCAGTACTATACAGGTGACCCTGATGACATAGGGGTCAACTACAGGTGACCTCAACTACTCGCTAAAATAATCCTTCCATTCCCCACCATCCAGTCAGAGCTGAAGAAGCTTCTTGGATGAAAAGTGAAACATCTTTAAAGAAAACCCAGAAAGTCCAGTTGCCTCCTGAAAAAGTCCCTTTGGAAAAAAAACTATGACCTGGAATCTCCATAGACAACATAAAAAAATTGGTTAAATAATATGAAAGTGGTGATGGGAACAAATAAGGCTATTTGTAAGGTGGAGGAAAGCAAGTAGTGGAGACCTGAAGCCAACACTATTTGGGCCAGTTATTTAACAAAATTTCATAAACATCCTGCAGTCACACACACACACACACAGCTCATACAAAGGGAGTCTTGTAGGGTAAATGAGAAAATGAGACCAGATAATTCAGGAGGCTGAGGAAAATCAGAGCAGGCTGCAAACGGGGGCCAGGAGGATTGTCTTCAAAGGGACCGAACAAGCATTAAAATGGCAAATGTGATTCAATATAAATTAACATAACAACGACATTGTTAACTCAGGGGTGGGGGGAGAGGAGGAGGAGGAGGAGGAGGAGGAGATTCTCTGCTCAGAATAATTGAAAAGGAGATTGGAAACAAACCAGTCTATGATGCAGCCATGCTGGAAAACTGTAGAGAGCTCTCAAATTAGGCATCACATTTTAACTGGATACATTTACCTAGCTAGGAAACAGGCCTTGATTTATACTGACAACCAGGTCTACGGGATCATAGCTATGGTTTATAAAAAGTTAGGCTGCTGAGGATGGAGAACATTTTTCTCTTCATGTGAATATCAGAAAATCCCCGAGGGCAGGTGAGGCTGGGAACCCTCCTGATCTGAAAAGAGGAGCCGGACAATGTACCTCATGCCACCCACCCACCCACCCCGGTCAGTTCCTGCTCAGCAGCTCCTCTGCTCTGAAAGCATTTCAGGCACCTCCCTGGAAAGCCCCTGAGGGCCACTCAGGTTGCCAAAAACAATGAAGCCCACGACACCTCGTGGCTGTGACTCTCCCTTCCCCCGAATCCCCACTGTGCTTGCTTACAGTTTCTCATTTGTGAAAAGCTTCTGCCTCAGCAGCCTGCCAGCTCTCATTACCTGGCAGGTAGGAGAAATTGCTGGTGACACTTTACTTAGGCTGATAACAGGGTGTACCTGCTACATCGTTTCTGTTCCTGCCTCCCCACGCAGGATGTGGCTGGGCTGGTGGAGAGCAGCCCTGCATTTTAGCAGCAAGGTTGTGGAATACAAAAGAGGCAGCCTGTGAAACCTCCGCATGATGAAATCCAGAGAATTCTTCTTTGATTCGGGGTGCACGACAAACATTAGCAAGCAGTCCCTGCTGCATTTCAAATGTGAGTGCAAGACACGCTCATAATCGCTGGAGAAGGAGGAGGGAACAAATAGCCTGGTGGCTCTGGAGACAGAGCTCTGAAATTGCAGGCGCCAATTTGGCGCCATCAGGTTTCTTTACTCGCTCTGGACCAATTCTCTCTGTGGACAGTCCAAATCATCTTTTCTTCCTTTGATATAGGCCTTTTTTTAATGATTTCTTTTCAGCCACCTGTCCTCTGAGGCGGGGAAAGACACACACAGAGACTTTCGCCTTTGCATTTCTTGTCTTATCCTTGATTTGTTAATGAGGATCTTATCCAAAATCTTGCCTCAGGTCACCTTCACTGGCTCTTAGTTTCATCATGTAAAATCCATGTGTTTATTCAAATAATAGTTCATCAGGATTGAGTCATGCTTAAGCAGCAGCCTGAGTAGTGATAATCATGACATTCTTGGGTTCTTTTCAGACAGATTTCTGTGATGTAATGGAAAGGTCACACCATCTAGCCGTGGAAATTGAACAGATCAGCAAACAGAATGCACATGAAATGTCATTTTTGTGAGGGAGGTGTGGCCAGAAGTAACTGACCAGGGCCTAGATCCTGAAGTGTTGGTTGAGTGAATCAAAGAAGATGAGGCAGAGCGCGGAAGGAATCAGCATCCTGACAGGACAGAATTAGGACCAGCATTAGAGGGAGCAATGAGGATGCGCATGTTAAGGAAGGACAACCAGCGAGAGAGCAGGAAAGGAGCGCATTCCTTGTGGCAAATGGAAGGGAACAGATAGGAAGGGAATCACCATGTTGGAGCAAGTCCTTGAATTCCTGTCCATGATTGGGCAATGAAGAAACTAAATTGCAGGATAGGTTGCAGGAATTAGGTTGGAGGAACTGGGTATTTCTAGTCTAGCGAAAAAAAGCACCAAGGGCGATAGGATAGCAAGTGTTCTAATATTTGAGGGGTTGCCAGACAGAAGAGGGGATCAACCAGAGCACCAGAAGGCAAGACAAAAAGCAATAGATAGAAACTCATCAAGGAGGGAAGCAACCTAGAACTGAGGAGAAATTTCCTGACAGTGAGAACAATTAACCACTGGAAGAGCTTGCCTTCAGAAGTGGTGGGCGCTCCATCACTGGAGGCATTTAAGAAGAGATTGGACAGCCATTTGTATAGAATTGTGTAGGGTCTCCAGCTGGAGCAAGGGGTTGGACTAGGAGATTTCCAAGATCTCTTCCAACTCTATGATTCTGTATTGTGTAAAGAATTATTGAGTATATTAAAGGTGACTTTGAACGTGAAAATTGATGCTGGATTTAATTTCCATTGATCCCAATAGAAATTGGAATCTGCTCCCCTAGAACTCCAAATATTTGTTGTTCATTTATTTTATTTGTACACCATTAACAAAATAATCTTTAATCTTAATTAAAAAATGGAAAAAATACAACTTCAAACATCAAAATAAAGAAAGGGAAAAATCTGTTTTTAACAAACCCAAGCTGGCTTTCAGTTATAACTCCCTTTGTTTCTAGATGTTTGCAGATCTGTTTTTATTATTATTATTATTATTATTATTATTATTATTATTATTATTATTATTATTATTATTATTATTATTATTATTATTATTATTATTATTATTATTTCATTATTTTTATTTTTATTTCCAATCTGTCTTTTACAGTTACATTTTGGGTAGGTTGGGTTTCTTTTTGCGTGAAGTCCAATGCAAAGAATGAATGTTACTAACTTAACAATTGTAACAATTGATTCACTTAGTAACTGTGTCATGAAAGGTCATAAAATGGAGCAAACTTCACAGAACAACTGTTTTACTTAGCAACAGAAATTTTGATCTCAATTGCAGTCGTAAGTCAAGGATTCCCTGTACGGTTTGTTGCTTGCCGGTTAAGACCGGCACAACTGGAAGAGATTTTTAGTCCTTTTCTCCTGCTTGTATACATTGTATTAAGGTGTGGGGGGGTATTATGAAGACAGGATCAGACCTTCAATGGCGCTGACATCTCCAGAGGGGCTTAGAACACCCATCCAGCATGCAGGATTGAGAGTATCTGGGTTTGGGAAGCAAATAGTAGGGCAGCGCCACCATCTAGTGGTCAATGAAGGAAGGAAGCCCATGGCATTTCCAGAGTTGTTCTAGGGCAACTTTAAGACTTGTGGACTTCAACTCCCATGCTGAGCTGTGGCTCTTTCTCAGCTGGTGCTTCTCCACAAGCAACTACATCCTTTCAATAGATGAGAGAGTTATTCTGTTGACATTTGGCAGTTTAGGGCAAGATATAGTTGCTTGTGGAGAAGCACCAGCTGAGAAAGAGCCACAGCTCAGCATGGGAGTTGAAGTCCACAAGTCTTAAAGTTGCCAAGTTGGGGACCCCGGTTCTAGGGAGAGTCAGCCTTGTTTTGAGTTTGGGTTCTGGACAGATGAGGCAGTTGCACTCCAGTCACAAAAGGCATCGAAATTGTCTTTAGGAAAAACTGTGAAAAATTCCCCCATTGTACAGAATAAGTAAAATTTTACAAGACAGCTGTTCTGGTGTGCTGGTTAAGGCACCAAGTCAGACTGTTCCAAGGGACTGTTATGTTCTTGGCCTGCAAAGCCCTGAGGTGCAAAGCCAGCTGGGCCGGTCATTCTCTCTTGGCCCTGGGAGAAAGCTGGCAAGGGGCAATGGAAGGGGGTAGCGGCTGTCCTATTGTTTCTCTTTCTTGGCCTTTCTAGGATTTTTTATGTAAGCAATGGCAAACCACTTCAGTAAAAAAATAATAAAAATAAAACCACTTCAGAAAAACCTTGCCAGGAGTCAACATTGATTTGAAGGTAGAAATTACAATGATATAATGTCTATGGAGATTGTCAGTCATCCAGGTCATGGTCGTCCCAAAAGTGCTTTTTCAAAAGGCAACTGGACTTCCTTGTTTTTTGCTTTAAGACATTTCCCTTCTCATCCAAGAAGCTTCTTCAGTTCAGAACTAAAAAAAGCTTCTTGGATGAGAAGTGAAACTTTTTCAAGGAGAAACAAACTCCAGTTGCCTTTTGAAAATGCACCTTCTGGACTACAAAGATACAAGTTTTATAATGACTGATTTGATGCCTTGTACTAAGCTATGATTTGCTTCACATGGTTTATTCAATGAATGACACTTTCCTAATTCAGAAAACATGACTTTCAAAACAGATTGGCTGGATTCACATAAGATGGCCAGTTTTTAGAATAAACCCACATTGTGGCCTGAATCAGTACACAAATGGCCGAGCTGTGGATGAAAACACGTACTTCCTCCTACTTCTTCTTTTGTGTAAGTAGTGGTGTGTTAAATAACAACCAGGATGTCATCGGACTTCTGTTCAGGGGAAGGAACTATTTTGGCCTCTGCTGCTGGATCCCATAATCCCAGATGACCGATTAGGGGTGTCCATATTCTGCTGAAAAGTGTGGAGTTCCACAGCATTTAGAGAGCACCTTTCTTGCTCTTTCCTTTCTTCATTTCTAGTTACAAAAACAAGAGGAAATTGGGTTTTTTGAGCCATATGCCTCAGCCCCAGAAGCAGGAACCGAAGCGGCCCAGAGATCATCTATTATTCTATAGACACCTAAGAGAAGGGCTGTTAAGAAACCATCTTGGTGAGGAGAAATGTCCCCCCGATGTTTGACTTTAACCGGGGTTATTAAAGAGGTCAGTTATTTCCCAAAACCAGCAGGCCACCAAAAGGTTTACACTAGAGCTATTGCAGATAATTTTTCCCAGGGCCTCTGTCTCTCTGAGATGACTACAGGCAATCCTCCACTTACAACAGTTTTTTAGTGACTGATAACAGATAACAGATAATTAGAATTGGAAGGGGCCTTGGAGGTCATCTAGTCCAACCCCCCCACCCAAGCGGGAGACCCTACACCAGTCTCTTCTTGAAAGCTTCCAGTGATGAACCCCCCACAACTTCGGAGGGCAACTTCTGTTCCATTGGTTGATTGTTCTCACTGTCAGAAAAATTCTCCTTATTTCTAGGTTGAATCTCTCCTTGATCTGTTTCCATCCATTATTCCTTATCCGGCCTACAGGCACTTTAGAAAATAGCTTGACCCCTTCCTCCTCTCTGTGGCAGCCCCTCAAATATTGGAAGACTGCTATCATGTCTCCCCTGGTCCTTCTCTTCACTAGACTAGCCATGCCTAGTTCCTGTGAACGTTCTTCATATGACTGTTCAAAGTTATAAAAGCACTGAAGTATAACAACACTGAGAAAAAGTGACTTCCGGTGGCACTTCGATTGACGACAGTCAGAGACCGCTATTGTGTGCGACTCGGGTCTGTGTTTCCCTTGTCGGAAGGGTCTCTACGGGACCGGTATCATCCTGACTCACCTCGGAGGGGTGGGTGAAGAGGGGGAGACCGCCAGCTGGGTTGAGGGGAGCCGCAACTCCCATCTCTGGCTAGGTATTACTCCCCTGGAAGACAGAGTGAAACGGAAGTCTAAAATGGCTGCCCTGAAGATGGAAAGCTGCCGGGATCTAAGTTTTGCGCTGGAGTGGTGAAGTGGTGAGCAACGTGCAACCAGATAAAATAACTTGGCTTTTTCTTAACAACTCTGAGAAGTAGAAAGAAAGTGCCCTCGTGTAAGAGTACATAGCGGCGAACAGAAAAAAAAGAGGAAAATACAAGGTAAACAAAATTGGTTCATAAAAAGCTACAATGAAAATAGAGACTAAACTTTGCATAATATAAATTGGCATTAATTAGGCATTGGATTAAATGCTGGACTAGCCTGGAATTGGTTAATATTAAGAAAATTAATTGTGGAAATGTTTGGAAATTAATGTTTAATATAATTAAAAGAGAAAATAAAAGAACTTTAAAAAGTGGAAAGTGATACAGAGCACCATCTAATGGTCAAAGACTTTTTTTCCTACAAAATTATATAGAAGTTTCCTGGACTTCTAATTGTTATGAAAAAAAAAAGACAAATAAAATAATAAGAACCCCGGAAATTTTGAAAAAAGAGGCAGAAATTTTACCAAGAGGATATACCAAAAAAACGCCATTTTCAGTCTGATCTAAGTATGGTATATAAAATCAAACATTGCAATGACTTACCGGTCAATGAATACTTCAGCTTCAACCATAACAATACAAGAGCAAACAATAGATACAAACTCAAGGTTAACCGCACCAAACTTGAGCAGGAAATACGACTTCAGCAACAAAGTGGTCAATGTCTGGAATACTCTACCGTCTGTGGTTTCTTCCCCAAACTCCAAAAACTTTAACCTTAGACTGTCTACTATTGACCCCACTCCTTTCCTAAGGTGTCTGTAGGGGGCGTGCATAAGTGCACCAAGTGCCTACTGTCCCTGTCCTATTGTTTCTTTTATTTTTCTTATATGTACCCATTTCATGTATTCATAACTACATATATACTGATACCTATTATCTTGTAAGCGATTGACAAATCAAAATAAATAAATAAATAAATAAACTTCCTGGGACTGTTGGGTGTTGATTGTGACAGAGACAGAAGGATTAACAAAAGAAATAAAGATAAAAGGAGACTTTTGGCAAGGATCGCAATAAAAGACTTTGAATATTAATAATTTATTATAAAAATGGAAGAAATAAGCAAAGACTTTAAGTTGGAATCACAAATGGTAAAAGGAATGTTGAAAGAAAGAAGAGAATTATTGGAAATATTGGAAAAGAAAATAATGGCGATGGTTGAAGGACAAAGAAATTTCAGTGAGGCAAAGTTAAAGGAAGAAGAAAGAGGCTCAGACAGACATGGAGAACAAGAGACATTGCCAAAAGACACTAAAGGAATTAAAACTATGATATTGATGACAGTCTTAATAAATAAAAGAGAAAATGCTCCCAAGATTAAACAAAAGAAGAAGAAATTATACAAGAAGAAACTTCAAAAAAGAGAACAGGAAAGGGGATGGGTGAAATGTTAGAAGGAAAGAAGGAAGACCAGGGAAATTTAGAAAAGGGAAAGTTGGCTAAAATTAAAATAAATAATAAAGCCAAAAATTTAGAGATAAGGGTTAGGGATTCTGTAAGGGGGATACCACATGGAACATATATTGGCGTTTAATTTAAAACTTGTATGGAAATATCTTAGGAATGTGTAATTACATATATATATATATGAATATTAACTGTATATAAAATGTGTTGTTATTAATCCTTTTCTTTTTTGGAGGATCAAAACAAGGGAATGGAAATGAAAAAAAATGATTATCAATGATTATAAGTAAAGTGAAGACAAAATGAGAGATATTAAGAAGTTATTTTAGTGATTTATTGGAAGGGATATATGACAGTTGACTATATATACAGTTGATTATTTAATGGATATTAGAATTGTATAATGAGAATATTCTATTATGATTAAATTAGGGGAATGGAAAATACCATGTGGATCCAAATATATTGGTTTTATCTATATTTTTACTTCTTAGATTGTTTATTATATATCGGCTTAGAGAAAACTAAGGATAATAATGATGTGTAATGTAAAATAAAATAGGTGGTAAGCTGAAAATGGAAATAATAGGGGATAAAGATTTGAAAACTTATGTATGGATAAAATGATATTGATATTGAATCAATGAACTGAAACATGAAATGCAAATTTATTTAAAGATGAGTGAAATGGATAATGATATGGGTTAATATTATATAAGATCAATGGAAATGAAAGTATGACTATGTACAAGTGTTATTGTCAGCCTTCAAGATTTCCTTCCTTTGCTATGCATCTTTCGGCTGTCATAAGTAATGGGGAGGAGGGGGGACATAGTTATGGGAAGCGAGCTGGAGGTTTTACAAAAAAGAACTGTATAAGTTGGGGGGGAAGTTTCTTGCTTATGTTTCTTTCCTATGCTATGCGCAAGCGCAGCTCTTTATTAAAATATGTCAAGGTCAACGGACAGAGGCCTCACCACTACCTGGAGATGCCCACATGATGTTACACACAACTTTTTATTGGATGGACAGTTTGAACCGTTGTGGGTGGGAACGTTGCCATCACTTTGTATATGTGATTTATGTGCCCATTTTCTCAGATTCAGAATTCTTTTATTGCTACCACTTGATTTCCAGTAAAAGATATCTTTTTTCTAATTAATGGAGTCTAAGTATTTCTTTCTTGAATTTTGAATGGAGCACCAGCTGACAGTTAAAGCCTGAAAATATGCATACAATTTAAAAAATAAAAAACTTGTATTTTAAAAAACAACACTGAGAAAAAGTGAATAATGACTATTTTTCACCCTGAGGACCATTGCAACCTCCCTGTGGTCATAGGATCAAAGTTTAGCCATGTCTCAGGGTCAGGCAATCCTACCTTTTGTGATCTTCTGGCGAGCAAAGTCAATGGGGAATCCAGATTCACTTAAAACAACTGGGCAATCAACTTAGCAGCAGGGCTTCACTTACTGTAACAATTGTGGCAAGATAGGTTGTAAAACGGGGCAACACCATCTTGCTTAGCAAGAAAAATTGGAGGCTCAATTGTGGTTTGAGTTGAGGCTACCCAGCATTCAGCCACTTTCGAGGCTGCTTTTGAATCACCTGATACATTTCACATGTTCAAACCGAGGCTGAAAGGACCGGAAGGAGTGAATTGTAACATCCTGGAAACCAGCAGCCTCTGGTGGTGATACATGATGGGAAGAAGTTTGTTGCAAGCCTTATTCACAACTTCTTGATGAGAAGTTACCGCCACATTTCTTACTGCTGGAAGCCACATCAATTGTTTGCTATGCTGCAACAGTGGAAAATAATGACTTCTTCTTTGGGGGTTTCTACTGATGTGGGTGACAGGGAGAAATACACCTGCCCCCCTCCCGACACACAAAACCTGGCTCTTCTTCCTGGATTAGGGCCACGTGTGTCATCAGCCCGTCCTGTTCTGAGAAACAAAAGTGCCCCCACACTTCCTTCTTCTGAATTAACATTTGAAAAGCTGTTAACAAACACCTCCCCCCCCCACACACACACAAGAGGGAAAGATCCTTCAGGGCCAGGCCAAGGATAGGTAGCTTCCTTATATTGTTGCAAATCCTTCCTTTGTTTTCTTTTTCAAATGACACTTGAAAACGCAGGGTCTACAGTTAATTGAGACACAAGCAGTAAAATTATGTATGCAATTAAATGACATCAGTAAAAACATCTTGCAGTTTTACGTAGTTCAACTTTAAGGAGAAGTTTAAAAGTATAATCAGACAGGATGAATTGCTTTTGATGAGTAACAACTGAGACAGCAGAGACAGCCACAGCAGAGACGTTTCTCATGAATTTGGTGGGCTAGGGTGTGATCTGGCCCTGGCATCGAGAGTGTAGAATAACAACAAAGGTTTGTTTGTTTATAAATCTATTCGCCACTCATCTTACCACAGGGTCACTCTGGCTTATGGCCTGGGGGCTGGTTGTTGAAAGCTTTCTGCAGGAAAAAAAATCCAAAGATTTGTGGCAGGGCAGGGCTGTCAAACTTGCAGCCCACGGGCCAGATGCATCACGGGCTGGCCATGCCCGGTTTAGCGAAGGGGGAAAAAGTCCCGATACGTCATGTGATGGCACGAGTTTGATACCCCTGTTTTAGACACTTACGCAGGCCTTTTATTTTATTTCAAGACAGTGCAGCATTATTATCACCCAAAAACAGATTTTTCTTATTTCCAACTTCTCTCATAGTGTTGAGCATATGCAGCTGCCTTTAGATGTGCCAGTTTAATTCTGCGGAGGGCTGCTTATTTAAGGTACAGTACAAATAGCTCTTGTACACGTGAGAAGCTTCCTCTGATGAATACAAATGTATGTAACTGGAGAAGCCATTGATTTATTTCCTGCCTGTGAATATCAATGTCTGGCTGGAAGTAGAAGGATGGCCTAACTGGACAGAGCTCTGATCTATGAAGACAATTTATAGCTCCTCTTACAAAGAATTTTTATGTCAGTTTTAATATGAACGTTGCAGGTGCAGTTTTTACTAACATTCATTCACAGAATTGGGCTACATCTGGAATACTGCATCCAGTTTTGGTCACCACAATATAAAAAAGATGTTGAGAGTCTGGAAAGAGTGCAGAGAAGAGCAACCAGGATGATTAGAGGACTGGAGATTTAAACATATGAAGAACGGTTACAAGAACTGTAGACTAGGCTGGTCTAGTGAAGAGAAGGACCAGGGGAGACATGAGAGCAGTCTTCCAATATTTGAGAGGCTACCACAGAGATGAGGGGGTCAACCTGTTTTCCAAAACACCAGAAGGCAAGACAAGGGATAATGGATGGAAGCTGAACAAGGAGAGATTCAACGTTAGAAATAAGAGAAACTTCCTGACAGTGAAACGAATTGAATTACCAGTGAATGGCTTCCCTACAGAAGTTGTGGGTGCTCCATCACTGGAGGTTTTCAAGAAGAGACTGGACAGCCACTTGTCAGAAATGGTCTAGGGTCTCCGGCTTGGGCAGGAGTTTGGACTAGAAGACCTCCAAGATCTCTTTTAAGTCTGGTATTCTGTTAAGAATTCTATTTTCCTTCCCTTAGGTCTTTTCATTTCATTTTCATCCACAATGCTATGTGCTCCCTGATTTAAATATAATTGTAATATTTCACTGGAAGAGAGACTTTTGGAGAGAGAAAATAGTTGCAACACTCACAAAGAGTCCACTGTCTCCACCATTCAGGGGTACTGCTAGGCCTTTAATGTGGAATCCTGAAATATAATCCTGGCCACCAATACAGGTCTGATTTGCCTTATTCCAAGACTGGTTTTTTTACTCCTGGGCTAATGATCTTTGATCATGGCGCTAACAGACAGTGATCTACAGTTGATGCTAAACAAATTCTGAAAATCTTTGATGCTCTTTGGCCTGACTATCAGCCTGAACAAGACTGAAGTATGTTATCAGCCCATGCCAAATGCCAACCCCGTAAAACCAAAAATCACTGTTGATTACATCCAGCTGTCCAATGTAAACAGTTCCAAATATTTGATAAGCATCATCTCAAACAACGGGTCTTTGGACAAAGAAATTGCCTCCAGAATCAACAAGACCAGCCAGACTCTGACTGGCTATTCTCCAGCTGGCTGGGGAATTCTGGGAGTTGAAGTCCACAAGTCTTAAAGTTGCCAAGGTTGGAGACCCCTGTTCTAGAGTGCTCAATCAACACAGTGTCCATGTTTCCACAAAGCTGAAAGTCTACAGGGCTGTGGTTATCTTTTCCCTCCTCTAAGGAAGTGAATCCTGAACTCATCCATGACACTACAAACAATTGGAGAAATTTCACCACATGCTCTTTGCTCCATCCTTGGCATTTGTCAGCAAAACTCTGTCTCCAACCTGGAGGTCTTGCATCACACAGTCCACCAACACTGGGTCCCTGTTTATTATCAGAGCCTAGAAGTAGTGGGTGGAATGTCATCGTCCGAATAGATAGCCAGTTGCTCTGTCATATACCGGAGACTTGAAAAGCCCTTGAGGCTGTCCATGCAAGTGACACAAAGGTGCTGTGAAGGAAACCCTAAACCACTGTAAAATCCAGCCAAGGGAACTGGAAGTTGCAGCTGCTATGAAGCTTCCATCAGTTTTGAAGATAGGCACCGCCAAAAATAGCCAGAAAACGTTGAGTGGCATCAACAATGGTGGTGCCCCCATTGCACAGACTGCACTTCCAGACTGGGAGTGGAGAGCCACCTGAATGTCCACAGATTATCTGCACCACAGTGTGTCTTCTTCAATCTTGAAGGATTTCTTACATATCACCTTCATAATTCACACAATGAAGAGTCTTTTGAAGTTGAAGCAACAAATGGAGTGTCTATGGAGATTCTCAGTCATCCAGATCATGGCTGTCCCAAAGCTGCTTTTTTAAAAGGCAAGTGGATTTCCTTTGTTTTGCCTTGAAGACATTTCACTTCTTATCCAAGAAGCTTCCTCGGTTCTGACTGAATGGTGGAGATTTTTTTTAATCCTTCCATCCTCTGCTATTCATTCAAAACTGAAGAAGCTTCTTGGAAGAGAAGCGAAACACCTTCAAGAAAAAACAAAGGAAATCCAGTTGCCTTTTGAAAAGCACATTTGGGGCAGTAAATGGGGGTTTCTCTTTGGCAGGAGCTCACCTCATCCTGCCTGAAGGAGAAGTATGGAAATACTTCAGCGAATGAAAAGCTGAAGCCACTGACTGTGTCGAAGCAACCTCTGGGTGGTTGGCGGGCTGCACTTACTCTCTCACCATTCTTTGTGCTTATCCTCTTTCTTTTTGCACATCATTTCTTGTAGTGCAAATAGCAATGAGGCAGTTTGATGAAGGGTTGATATCCTCTGAATAAATAAAATAAGCTGGGCCTGTTCATCTAAAGGCCAGGATACAGCAAAAATATTGTTACCTCTGACACAGACAAAGGTCATTACTTTTGCTGTTGACTGAGGAAGGGCTGCCATTAAAGATGAAAAATCTGGCCAGGTGACCTTTTACATTTCATGTTTTCAAAGGCTCAACCTCTCCAGTTAATCTGGGAGAAGTTCTAAGCAATGAGATCAGCTGGCGAAAATAAAGCTACTCTTTCTGCGTTTTATTCTGTTACTCCTGTCTAGCAGTCTTCCAATATTGAGGGGCTGCCTCAAAGAAGAGGGAATCAACTTATTTTCCAAAGCCCCAGAAGGCAGGAGAAGAAGCAACTGAGGGAAACTCTTCCAGGAGAGAAGCAACCTAGAAGAACTAAGGAGAAACTTCCTGAAAGTGAGGACAATTAATTAATGGAACGGCTTGCCTTCAGAAGCCATAGGTGCTCCAACACTGGAGGCTTTTAACAAGAGATTGGACAACACTTTGTCCAAAATTGCATATGGTCCTGCTTGAGCAGGGAGTTTGATAGAACTTCACCTGTGGCATATGTTCTTTCAACATCCCCTCCAACTCTGTTATTCTATTATTCTATGGAAATGCCAACTGCGTTACATCCAGCTGCTTGCAGGTTATGGCTCCCCTTTGATAGAACTTCACCTGTGGCATATGTTCTTACAGCAATTGTTTTTTTTCTACTTGTAATCCAGGCAAGAGGAAGAAGTAGACAACAATGTTTGTTTTGTGTGTTTATGTGCTGTTTCTTTGATCTGACACTTCCCTGCAGTTGGTCCCTTGAAGCTTCTTCCCACAGAGATGGATGATGCACATCACCATAGTTACTGGGGGGGAAAAAAACTTGTTTTTTTCTGTAAGAAAGTACAAGAAATTGCATCACTTTCTAAGTCAAACAAATTACAAAACTGACTCATTTCTGCCCAACAAGAAAATGTGGAGACCAGAAAGGGACAGGGGATATGTAATGTGAGGCCTAGTGGATTTTGCAGAAAAATGGGCCTAATTTGTTGGATCTGTTTTTTCAAAAAAAAAATGTTTTTCAAAGTGTAAAACTTAGATATCATCAGAATAATGCATGTTTTGATCTTGGAATGTGAGATGTTGCTGACTGTTTAAGCATCTCTCGCTTGCCATGTGCCAGTTCTGAAATTGATTGCAGTGTTTCCATACTGGCGTGTTGTTTGGAGCATGTTGTGTTTTGTAGCTGCAGCATTACATCCTGACCAAGCCTTTAGGAGTTCAGGGGAGAGTTAGTCTATTGATGCACATGAATACAGTCTTGTGTTTTCTTTTCATCAAGTCAGATAAAGAAATCAATGCTCTCTGCTGGCCGACACCACCAGTAAAAGAGAATATTGAAATGAGGGATCCCCAGTGCTCCCTGAACTTGGTTGTCTCCTTGGAGACATTTCATTACCCAAACTAGGTAATAACGTCATCAGTGCCAGAAGAGGCTTGTTATGTAAACAGAAAGCAAAGCCCTTCAAGTACTGAGGATGTTATCTAATTGGATAACCAAATGTCTGCAAGAAAACATCAAAGCTCAGAAAGCACCAAGGACCCCAATACCACCAAATACCAAGATTTTCCCATCCAAAATACAGGGATTCTGACTTGGAAACTTTGGGGCTGCCCTGCTTCACGGAGCATCCACGTGGGCCTCTGCTTGAAGAGTAGCATGGATCACTTCATGCCTGTCCTCAGCCCGCTTAACAAAGCAGTTGGAGGACAAAGGCAGCGATTCAGAAATGGTGTCTGGTGGGAAATGGGTGTGACTTTCTTCCCAAAAACCTGTTTGGCAGCCTGAGGAGAAAACTCCTGTTTTGTAGGGAGGGAAGCCATCGGAAGGAGTGCCAAGGGGAAAGGGTCGACTGACTGACCAAGGGCTGTGGCTGCATACTTCATAGCAAGGACCTTTTAAATGCCTCCCCACATTGGACACTAGATCCACTTTAGAAATCTGCATTTCTTTGAAAGGAAGATTACACTTTCATGATTGTAGGTCAGTCTGATGTGGCTTTTGGGGGAAACCTCAACTAAGTGTGCCTAAATCCAACTGGCTTTACTCTACTGGGAAATACAGACTGCCCCCGAGCCCACAAGGTCTCAGGTGGAGGGTGGCTTGCTTGTGCTTACAACCAGCCATGGACATGGAGGAATACATTTCCCAAATGGAGAAATGGCCTTTGACCCATGCGCTCTTCAGCTGTGGGGCTTGCAACAGGTTTTTCTGTTATGGGAAGTGACTCATGCTGCCTTGTTGGAAACCTTGTAAAAGACCTCTTGCCAACTCCATGTTCCAGTTAGCACGTTCTGTGGTCTCACAGGGTACCTTCCGTTCACTCTTGCCCCATAGATGACTTCAGAGCCCATGGAGCCTCACTCAGATCTTGAAGACCCTTTATGGCCTAGTAGGATGCCTCATAACAAACTAAAGTTAATGTTGAAAGATACTGAGACTCTGGAAAGAGTGCAGAGAACAGCAGCAAAGATGATTAGAGGACTGGAGGGTAAAGCATATGATGAATGGTTGTGGGAACCGGGCATGTCTACTCTCATGAGAAGAACGTGGCAGCAGAGTTCCAATATTTGAGGGGATGTTATAAGGAAGAAGGGATCAACCTATTTTCCAAAGCACCCAGAACAAGAAGTAATGGATGGAACTTATCAAAGAGAGATCCTACCTAGAACGAAGGAGAAATTTCCTGACAGTGAGACTGGACAGCCATTTGTCTCCTGTTTGAACAGGGGTTGGGACTAGAAGGTTTTCAAAGTGCCTTCCAACTCTGCTACTATATGAACTATGTTCTATATCAATGATTGGCTGTTGGTAGTGTTTTGAAAAAGGCAAAATCTACTATCTACTATATCTACTAGTGGAAGAATTCAGTAATTGATGTTATATTACTATGGCTGTTGTGATAGCTTACAATAACATTTTGCATTGATCATTTTATAATAGTGAATTCATTAGTTAACCAGCAACTATTGATAAGTATAAAATACTGCATAAGATTATTTTTTTGTCTTTGTCTGTCTCTTTTCCCTTAATTTGATATGATGTTTGAAGTTGTCTTTTTTCCATTTTTTATTATGATTAAAGATTATTTTGTTAATGGTGTACAAATAAAATGAACGAACAACAAAGAATTGGAGTTTTATGGGAGCAGATTCCAATTTCTATTGGGATCAATGGAAATTAAATCCAGTATCAATTTTCACATTCAAAATCACCTTTAATATACTTAATAATTTTTTAATAATTTTTTTATAGAGTTGGAAGAGACCTTGGAAATCTTCCAGTCCTGCCCCTGCTCAACCTGGGGACCCTAAACCATTCTGGACCAATGACTGTCCAATCTCTTCTTAAAAGCCGCCCGTGTTGGAGTATTCACAACTTCTGAAGCCAAGCCCTTCCATTGGTTAATTGCTTTCACTGTCAGGAAATGTCTCCTTCGTTCTAGGTTGCTTCTCTCCTTGATCAGTTTCTATCCGTTGTTCCTTGTCTGGCCTTCACATGCTTTGGGAAATCGGTTGATCCCCTCATTTTTGGGATAGCTCCTCAAATATTGGAACACTGCTATCATATCACCCCTAGTCCTTTTTTTTCACTAAGCTAAACCCACCCAATTCCTGCAACCGTTCTTCATATGTTTTAGCTTTCAGTCCCCTAATAACTTTGTTGCTCTTCTTTGCGCTCTTTCCAGTCTCAACATCACTTGTGGGATTCAAATTTTTTTACAACCAGTTCTGTGGGTGTGGCTTGGTGGCCGTTGTTTGGCTTGGTGAGCATGGCAGGGGAAGGACACTGCACAATCCCATTCCCTCCCCGCCCCACTAGCCTGCTTTCCAGCTCCGTTCTCCTGTGCAGGGCAACCAAAGAAGACCCAGCCAATCAGCTGGGACTCAATGGGAGGCAGAGAAGAGATGGGGTTGGCAGTCAGAGGTGGGATTGGCCGGTTCTCTGAACTACTCAAAATTTCCACTGCGGTTCTCCAGAACTGATCAGAACCTGCTGAGGAACACCTCTGCTCAACCCAAACTGGATGCAATATTCCAAGTGTGGTCTTACTAAGGCTTTGTAAAGCGCTACTAACACTTCACATGATCTTGACCCTATGACTCTGTTTAGTAGAAATTGTTATGAATATGGGCCTCTCAAAGAAGATGATGTAGTCTTAGACAGTTAAACGGTGCAAAGAAACAATCTTATAGATTTTGTGGCTTATTAGAATCATTTTAAATGAATTTAAATAATCCATTGAGACTTAACAATTAAATCAATTATAAATTCATAAATCAAAATGGAGGTGTACCATATTTGAATCCAACCAGGTGGCAGTGCTTTGGATCCAGCTGGCATCCTCGCTGTGCCTGTTGGCCATGCATTAAAAGAGCTACAGACTTTTTCTTGATCTCCCATTATGGCCACGTGAACTCTGGGAAACATATGTTGTTATGTTTGGATTAATGAGGCACCCAGTAACCACGCAGTGATGTGGGTTACCACCCCCTCAGTCCAAAGGATGCCACTGTAGCAGGGAGAGAACAAACAGCAAATATACATTCTCCTCCTCATCTCTCCACTCATTTTTTCTGTTATTTCTCACCTGACTTCTACCCAACCATTCGTGCCAGCTAGCATGAATGATTCAGTTTTGTTTTGTTTTGTTTTTTGATGGATCGTGTGCACTGATCTTTTTCCTCAGTAGCTAGAGATATGCCTCTTATCTAAGGATCTCATCACCTGGCCTGAACGTAAATTTTATAACCATGTCCGTACAGATGATAACCAGATGACTGCAAAGAAATATGACCCTTTTAACCCTTCCTGTCAGAACTAATCCTTCCATCACTCCCATCATTCTGCCAGGACTGATGAAGCTTCTTGGATGAGTAACAGAATAACAAGAGTCGGAAGGGATCTTGTAGGTCATCTAGCCCAACCCCCCTGCCCAAGCAGGAGACCTTACACCAGGGGTGTCAAACTTGATTTCATTGAGGGCCACATCAGGGTTGTGTTTGACCTCGAGAGGGCGGGGGAGTGTGGCCAGGGGGCGTGGCTAGCTCAGTGTCACTCATCCAGGCTCCCTTTCTAGGACGGCCTCCTTGCAGCCCTTTTCCAGCAAAAACAGACCTCGGGGAGGCTGCTCCATTTTCACTGGCAGAGGCACCACAGTCCAGTCCTTCACTGTTTCCATGGTGGGCCCACGGGCCAGATCTAAGCACCCCATGCGCTGGATCTGGCCTGTGGGCCTTGAGTTTGACACCTCTGCCCTGCGCCATTTCTGACAGGTGATTGTCCAGTCTCTTCTTGAAAGCCTCCAGTGATGAAGCTCCCACAACTTCCAAAAGCAACTTCTGTTCCATTGGTTGATTGTTCTCACTGTCAGAAAATTCCTCCTTATTTCTAAGTTGAATCTCTCCTTGATCAGTTTCCTTTCATTATTCTTTGTCTGGCCTTCAGGTGCCTTGGAAAATAACTTGACCCCCTCCCTCTCTGTGGCAGCCCCTCAAATATTGGCACACTGGTCTCCTGTCTCCCCTGGTCCTTCTCTTCACTAGACTAGCCAGGCCCAGTTCCTGCAACCGTTCCTCGTATGTTTTAGCCTCCAGTCCCCCAAACATCCTGGTTGCTCTTCTCTGTACTTTTTCTAGAGTCTCAACATCTTTTTTATTGTGTGGTGACCAAAACTGCATCCAGTGTGGTCTTAATAAGGCTTTATGGAGCGGTATTAGTAGCTCACGTGATCTTGATTGTATCTCTCTTGTTAAGTATCCATGTGGGAGTGAAGTCTGATATAAGACTTCACTCATTGGTTCATTTTCCAGGTGGGAAAATGAACCGATGTCAGTGGATGAAGTGCTGGACAGGAAGCTGCTGGCAGCCGCATTAAAAGAAGGAAGCTGCTGGCAGCCGCGTCTTTGTCTTCTCTTACCAGAGCTGAATAAAGGGTTATGCACTTTTGCGAAGCATCCTGCCTCCCCTCACTCAACCCACAATCTAATTTAGGATTGCATTCGGCTTTTTTGGCTGCCGCTGCGCCCTGCTGGCTCATATTTAATTGGTTGTCCACTAAGACTCCAATGAGTGGATGAGAAGCAAAATATTTTCTTCTTCTTCCTTTTGAAACAACACCTGTGAGACATATCTATACAGTCTTATTCACAACTGTGCAGAACTGGTTTGCAATGCCTCCTTCTGGTTCAGGGTTATCAAACTCACATCATCACAGCGGCATCATATGATATATTGAGACTTTTTTCCCTTTTGCTAAACCGGGAATGGGCATGGCCAGCACATGATGCATCCGGCCTACAGGCCGGAAGTTTGACAGCCCTGTTGTAGTTTGATTGTGGAATTCCTTCACCTGGATGAATTGGCTTTCTTCATGCTAGCTGAAGACACCTGCCTTCCTCTGTCACAGAACCTATTAACTTCCCTTTCATCCTGAGCAGCATGAACAAGGCTACCGTGGCTCACACTACCCTTGATGCCAAGCTTCCGAGATCTCCCATAGTGGTAATCCACCAAATGAACACATTCTGGTAGATACTTCAAGATATTGCTACTCTTGAGATACCTGAGATCTGGGACAAGAAGAGGATGATATACACTTTGTGAAAAGAATGGTGTCCTAAAAGAAGAGGAGGCTGAGGTGGGAATAGTGGTCAAGGTATTCTGGTAATTCATACAAAACTGACTTATTTTAGATGGTATAAGAAATGTTTGATGCTAAGTCCCACAGAATTCCTATTCAACAACTCTGTGGGATTTTGGGGAGAATTTGTTTAAATATTTGGGGTCTTGAGCCATTATTCAAACTTATTTCTTCAAAACAAGAAAGAATTGTTTACTTTGTTGGTTGGTTGGTTGGTTTTAAAAGAGTTGTATGGCCACCCATCTTAAAACACAACTCTGGGTGGTTTACAAGAAGAACAAAACCTAGAACCTAGAAGAAAACCCGTAAAACAGAAAATCATAAACCAAGACAAAACCCAGTGTGGTGAATTGTTCCATAAGATGGGGCAGCCACAGGAAATGCAGGTCCTTCTAGATGGCAAGACTTCAGGGAAGCAACCTGGAATGTGCCTATCTTATCCAATCAGGTAAGGCAGGCAGGTATGCTCAGGGAGAGGTAAATAACTTGGTCCTGTACAACATAGGTTTTTTTAAGTTAATGATCAGCATCTTGAATTACACCGGGAATTAAACTGGGAGCTTTTTGGTAGCAACCAAAGTGAAACGTGGCTGAATTAGAAGTGCCCCCTACTCTTTGCATTTCCGCATTCTGGTCAGTTGTAGATCCTGAGCAGTTTTTTAGGGTAGCCACATGTAAAGCACATCACATCAGTCGAAACAGGAAGAGATTAAGCCACAAGTGACCACGAACGAGGCCTCTCAGTCCAGGAAAGGATGCCTTGGTTGCACAATGAACCTGTGGAAAGATCCCACCAGCCATGGCTGACACCTGCATGTCAAGCAGCACTCAGAGTCCAGGACGGCCCCCAAACTCCACACCAGCCCAGTGTGGGGAAAGTCAACCTTCTTCAGAGTCAACAAACCATCAAACACCAGGGGGAAGGAGAACCCCCAAATCACTCTGTCTTGTCAGGGTTGGATCAAGAAAGGTATACTGAAATTCTTCTAAGATGGATATTATATATTATTATATTATATACTTATATATTATATAATATAATATTATAATATTATATAGATATTATATAATATTGTTCCTCACCTATACAGGTAGTCCTGTAAAGTGAGTTGCGAGCGTTTTTCACACAACCTTTGCAGTATCCTCATGGTCACGTGATCAGAATTTGGATGCTTGGCCACTGGCATGTACTTAGGACAGATGCCGTGTCCGTCCCAGGGTCATGTGATCCCCTGTTGTCACCTCCTGACAAGTAAAGTCAATGGGGAAGCCAGATTCACTTAATGACATGTCACTAACCTAACTGCAATGATTCACTTAACAGCTGTGTCAAGAAAGGTCACAAAATGGGGTAAAACCTAACAATTGCATCGCTTAGCAACAGAAATTTGGGGCTTGGTAGTCGTAAGTCAAGGACTACTTGTAGACAGAAATCTTGCCAAATTAAGCAGACTCCTTGTACCATAAAACATATATCCCAAAGTGCTGTTGATCCAGTTCTACAGAGGAATGATGGAGTCTGTCATCTGTACCTCTATAACTGTCTGGTTTGGCTCTGCAACCCAACAGGACAGACACAGACTTCAGAGGATAATTAGGACTGCAGGAAAAACAATTGCTACCAACCTCCCTTCCATGGAGGACCTGTATACTGCACGAGTCAAAAAGAGGGCTGTGAAAATATTTACAGACCCCTCACATCCCGGACATAAACTGCTTCAACTCCTACCCTCAAAACAACACTAGAGAGCATTGTCACCAGAACAACTAGACACAAGGACAGTTTTTCCCCAACGCCATCACTCTGCTAAACAAATAATTCACAATTGCATCAATTTCTGAAAAAACTAGGCTGTGGCATGATTATCTGTACCTTTTCTGTACTGCTACTCTTACAAGCCATTCAGATGGTTGGTCTGGCCCAGGAGGAGGTGGGTGTAGTCTGCCCACAGAGCAACTTATCACTGTGTTGTATATCTGCTTCATAGTAACTGTGCATCCCTTTCCCAAAGGTATTAAAATAAAATCTTTTTTAGGTGTTCCACATTGGAAAAGTTAGCACGCTGCACCAAATCTGTCGAACAAGGAAGACTGTCCACTGCCTTTTATTGCACTCACAAAAATAACAAGTAGGGCCAAAATTTCATTTTGTTTACATTTATCAAAATCAATATAGATCATTATTTCAGCCAAAGAATCATTTTCCCCTTCTGTCACATTAAACATTTCGATTTGGACACCTCTGAGGACTGTACCCAGGGCTTGGAGAAATTGGCCATAACCTCTGCATCACACATTCAAGAGATTAACGTTATCCACAAAATCTCTGCATTGTATTATCTCATTATCCTGAAAAAAGGCACATTTTAAAAATCAGAGTTAAAAGAGTGTAGCTAAAATAATCTCTAGAGCAGGGGTCTCCAACCTTGGCAACTTTAAGCCTGGAGACTTCACTCCCAGAATTCCCCAGCCAGCTGGCTGGGGAATTCTGGGAGTTGAAGTCCTCCAGGCTTAAAGTTGCCAAGGTTGGAGACCCCTGCTCTAGAGGGATGTCTATGAATAACAGAACAGAATAACAGGCTTGGAAGCAGGGGTGGGATCCGACCAATATAGCTATCGGTTCGGTGATTTTACGCTTGCTGCGCGCGCCTGTATATCGTCATCAGCTAGCTGCCTGGAAGCTGAGCAGCACTGCATGCAGGTGTGCAGCTTTTGAAAAAGCACTTTTTTACTGCTTTTTCAACTGCAGCTGCTTTGTGCAACACAGCTGCGGTTGAAAAAGCAAGAAATAAAGGTCAGCTAAGAGCCCGGGGGTGGGGGTGGAAACAGCAGCAGACACAGAACCGGTTCATGTCTGCTGCTCTTCAGAGCTCCCGGATTCTACAGAGGTGGACAGAACCAGTAGAATCTCACCCCTGCTTGGAAGGCACCTTGGAGATCTTCTAGTCCAACCCCCTGCTTAGGCCCTAGTAGCGGTAGAGTACAGTGGTGGTATTCTACCGGTTCTGCCCAGTTCTTCCAAGCTGGTAGTGCCGATTAGCAGCGGAGACCGAACCGGTTCTCTCCGCCGCTCTGCTGTTGGGCCCACCCACCTGCCCAGGCTCCCATACTCACCTTTATCCTCTGCTTTTGAAGCGCAGCTGCTTTGTGTGGCACAGAAGAGCGCCACGCGGCAGCTGCTAAAGCGACCGGGAGAGTGCCGACTTGCAGGGGGTGAGTTAGAACGCCTCTGTGCCTGCACAAACGCCTTTGCGCAGGCGCAAAGTGCGCATTCGGCATGCGCACGCACACAACTTGTGTGCACATGTGCAAAGCACGCCCATCAAGCCCCACCCACCGAACCGGTGGTAAAAATATTTCAATCCCAGCCCTGGTAGAGCAGTTCTGGAGTGACTTGAGGCAAATCAGATCAATGGAATACATGTTCTCTGCACGCCCCCAACTTTCAACGATCGTCAGTGAGGGAGGGAGGGTTTTAGATTACAGGTAGTTCTTGACATGATCCAAATTCAGACCCTTGGCAACTGGCTTGTATTTATGACAGTCGCCATGTCCCAGGGTCAGGTGGTCCCCTTCTATAAACTTCTGACAAGCAAAGTTCACGAGGAAGCCCAGGGTGGGATTCAAAACTCCCAGCAACCAGTTTGCTGCACAGTTATTGGGTGGGCGAGGCCATGATGGGCGGGGCCTACCAGAACTCCCTGTTCCCGGCTTCCGGTGGGCTTCCTGAGCCTGGGAGAGGCCATTTTCGCCCTCCCAAGGGTCCAGAGGCCTCCCCCGGGCTCAGGAGGCCCTCCAGAAACAGGCCTGTTTCTGGACTTCCAGAAGGCCGTTTTCCCCCCTCCCAGAGCTCCGCGCAGCCCCCGCACTTACCTCCATCGAAAATGGGCCGCATGGAGACTCCTGGGAGGGGAGGGAGGGGGAGGAGTGGGCAGCCGGGCAGCCGGTCAGTTGAAATACCAGTTCGGCGAACCAGATGTAACTTTAACATCCAGTTCACTCGAACCGGTCCAAACCAGTAGAATCCCACCCCTGAGGAAGCCACATTCACTTAATAGCTAACTTAACAATTGCAGTGATTCACTTAACAACTGAGGCAAGAAACATTGTAAAATGGGAGGAAACACACTTAGCAACCGTCTTGCTTAACAACAGAAATTTTGGGCCCAGTTGTGGTCATAAGTCAAGAACTACCTGTATAAAAGTGAGATTCAATTTAGGCCTGGAAATAGATCGACTCTCCCCTTCAGGTTCCTGGGAATTGCTCCTCCAAAGATGTTGAATGTCCCATTTCTGTAAAAATGTACATTTTTTTTTCTGAAATTATGGGTAAGGTAGTACCTGAACATTTTCTGCATGTGCATTTTTTTCAGTTTGACATGTCAGGGCAATATTTAAAACAGCTCTCTTTTCTCCAACATTCTGTCCGGCTGCTAGGTTGTTTTTTTTTCCCCTTCCCTGAAAGATAATATAACCTGATCAGGAAACAACAACTGAATGAGAAACTGCTGGTGACCTTCTACCGCTGCACCATAGAGAGTATCTTAATTTACTGCACCTGTGTATGGTTTGCCAATTGCACAGGGGCAGATAGGAAAGCACTCCGGAGGGTGAACGTCATTGCCCAGAGGATCAATGGTTGCCTTCTCCCCTTTTTGGAACAGCTTTATAGCTCCCGCTGCCTTAAGAAAGTTCAAAACATGCTCAAAGATCCATCTCATCCTGGGAACCCTTTTTTTGAACTATTACCATCTGGCAGACGGTGCAGGATAATAAAAACAGGGACAAATAGGCTGAAAACCAGCTTCTATCCCAGGGCAGTAGCTCTTTTGAATTCTGCTGTATAGTGCAATATTAATGCGATATAAGGGATTTTCAATTCAATATATAGAATGTGAAGGATGTATGTTTGTGTTTATTTTCATGGTCATGATGTGCACTGAAGATGGTGTTTGATTTTGTTGTACGAGATGCAATGACAATAAAGTAAACTAAATACTAAATGCTAAACTAAATATAAAAGAGACTGCCCCCAAAGAGTCTGGTATTCCTGTCCTTATAAAAATCTGATCCATGCATGGAATCCATGGTATTTTTGGAAAGGCTACCTGCCCTAAAATTCTTGTACAAGGTACAAGAGTTCACCTGATAAACCCAACACTTCCTTGGCCAAGGCACCAGATGATTGTATGTCTAGCCCAGAGCAGTGGTCAATGAGAACTCGTTTCTCTTCTCCCCAAGGCTAATGGAAACCACTCCTGCCTGCAATGAGCACACCACCAAATTATGTAATAAACAACCTCTTGCTCAGGAAGTGAAAGTTTGACAGTCCTGTGGAATTGGGCAATAAGCTTGTTTTTCCCAATCACAACCCATCCTTTCCACTGAAGGCCCTGAAGGGGTGCTTGTCCCTTGGGCCGGACTTTCTCTCTGCCTTCTGCGGCCACAGTTCTATCCTGGCAGGAGGACTTCTGTCCTCCTCCTTTGGCCAAGGGTTAACTTTGCATCTTGCCTCTGAGCAACAGCCTTGCATTTGAGGGCAGCCGAGGCTCCATTCACACAACCAGTTCCTGAATTAAATCTTTTTTTTTTCTAGAATGACCAGATAATAATCAGATGGACCAGATTCACCCAACGCCTAAAAGAAATAAAAACCTTTCAGTTAACACCTACTGAGCTGGGAGTGATAGGCTGGATCCAGACTTGTCTTGGTTAAGGTCGCTGTGATGACCCAAAGAAGCATGGCACAAAAGCAACAAAGTCACAAAAGTAGGTAAAGTACCTTTAATGCCTCCAACTTGGCCCCCAATGTCCAGTTATCATCTGCTGGAGAAAAAACTCTCCCAAGAACAGGTTTTAAAGGGAAGAAATTCAGTCCAACCCCAAAGTACATATAAATTATAAATAAAAACCAACACAAACCACGCTGCAGCAATTAACGAGACAGGGCAGGATAAGGAATTGCAGACTTCCAAAAGATAATGAAACACACACACTTGGGAGGATGCCAGAACCCAGATAAGACTTCACAAACAAAGATAATTCACGCTTTGCTTCCAGCAAGGTGCTGTGCGCAAACACCCTTTTTAAATCCTGTTTCCCAGCTGCAGCTAATGAAGGGAATCAGGGCCCTTTTCTCCCCCATTGCTCCCTTCTCTGTTGGTCCCTTCTCCGTTCCTCCCTGCGTGCCCAAGGATGAAGAAGGGGTGGGCCTGGGTCTTCCTCTGAATTCCCTCTCCCTTGCTCTACCTCTCCCCCACTCTGCCCAGCTGGACTTTGCCCTTCCCCAGGTTCCTCCACAGCCAACGGAGCCACACTCCCACTCCCTGTCAGATGTTCGACCTTCCCCTCGGAATCAGATTCCAACAGGGGCAGGACAATCTCATTTGAACGCAACCAAATTATAAGTAGTCCTCAACTTACAGCCATTCATTTAGTGACTGTTCAAAGTTACAATGGCACTGGAAAAAAAAGAGTCCTATGACCATTTTTTACACTTGCGGATGTTACATCCCCCCCTGGTCACATGATCAAAATCCAGACCCTGCTATACGCCATGTGTCCAGGACTCATGGGATCACCTTTTACACGTAAACTCAATGGGGAAAATAGATTCACTTAACAACCGTGTGGCTAACTTAACAACTGCAGTGATTCACTTAATAACGGTGGCAAGAAAGGTCATAAAATGGGGTGAAACTCACTTAAAACTGTCTCACTTAGCAACGGAAAGTCTGGGTTCAATTGTAGTCCTAATTTGAGGGCTACCTTGTCTCCCTGTCATATGTTTAACTTCCGTGAGATAGTTGGGCTTTGGGGGGAAAGGACAATTCCAGCCCGCCCAGCCTCTTCCTGAGCATCAGACACGTGGCACCCACCCCTGGGCAGCTCTCCCGGTTTCTGAGCAGGACCAGCCTGTGGGGGCCATAAAGGTGTGGTTTGCTCCACCAGTGAGGCTGGGCCAGGCTCTATGAAAGCCGGGGGGGGAGGGAGGGAGGGAGGGAGTGGGTGCCAAAGGAGGAGTGTGCACACTCCCCGCGTGTGAGCTGGTCAGCCACAGAGTTCCTTCCTTCCTGAGAGTTGGGCAGATAAAAGCTTTCAGCAGCATTTTGCAATCACCTTGCTCAGAGAGAGAGAGAGAATAACGACAGCTTTTGGCGTTGGGAGGATCATTTTCCTTCCAGGGGAAGTGAGGCGGCTCGCTGGCAGAGGAGTCCTCTCCGGCGAGCAGAGTTGTGGCACCTGAGCTCGCCTAAGGTAAGGGCTGGGCATCCCAGCCTCTTTCGTCCTTCCAGGGTCCCTCGCGCTGCTTTAAGGGCCATGGCTACGCGCAGAATGTAGCTGTGTGCCAACTGGGGTGCCTGCGTGCCTTTTGCCTGCAGCTGCCACTAACGTGATGCTGGACTCAGTCCTGTGGCCAGAGGGCAGGGGTTTGGCAAGGTCCCATTTCCTGAGTGCCCAGTCACAGCCACATGGGGATGGAGGGGGGGGTGCTGCATGCCAGGAGGCCAGATTGCAACCAAAATGGCTGGCAAGGAGCAGCTGGGAACTTGCTCTGGCGTCTGGCAAGATCATCCAACCGAGAACGCTGACACCAGGCATCTGGGGGGGTGGGGGCTGAGCCCCTTTTGTCTACTGGTTCCAGCTGGAGAGCTGCTGTTGCAAGGGCAGGATGGATGGAGGCTCAGTTTGACAGCATTTTCAAGGGTGGGTGATAAGTGTTGCTCAGGATCCTCCTAGTAGTTGATATGTGGGGAGTCACACTTCCAGGTCATCTACATTGGAAAGCTTGCGTTGCTCCGATCAGCAGACAAATTTTCTTTGCTTGTCTTCCTTTTTTTTGGGGGGTTAAAATTGTCATAATATAAAATACAAATAAAAACAAAGGTAGTAAGAATTTGGAAAGGGAAAGAAACGGGAAGGAGAAGCATAGGCTAAAGGGGGAAATGAAAAAAGCTTTGACTCCCAAACTTTTTTCAGCACAGTAAAATACAAAGTAAAGTAAAATTACTTTTAGGTGCTAAATAGGTACTACCCATTTGCATAACAACAAACTAATTTAACAGCAAATCTCAAAGTGAAGAGGTGCCTCAAGCCTACAAGTGCATTCGGAACAAAACTAGATATATTCTTTTCTCTCATTAAAGGCTCAACATTCAGAAGGATCTTGACCGGCTTGAGTTCTGTGCCACACGTTGCCATTCAGTGGTGAGAAAAGTAAGTCCTGCACTTGGGCAGGAAGACGCCCAGGTATAGAATGGCTCAACCTCCATAACTGTGAGAGGGTTCTAGGTTTCCTAGGGGGTCACCATTTAAGTCCATGTCAGCAGGTCCTGCAGCTGCCAAAAAAGCCAATGCAGCATCAATAAAGAGGCAGCATCAAGATCACGAGAAATGATATACTGCTTTATACTACACTAGTGAGGCAACACTTGGAATTTTGCATCCAATTCTGGTCACCATAATACAAAAAAAGATGCTGAGACCCTAGCAAGAGTGAAGACAAGAGCAACGAAGATGGTTAGGCTTCTGGAGGTTAAAGCATTTGAAGAACTATTGAGGGAGCTGGGTATGTCTAGCCTACTGAAGAGAAGAATTAAGGGGACCCGATAACTGTTTTCCAGTTCTTGAGGGGCTGCCAGTGGAAAGAGGTCTATTCTTCAAAGCACCAGAAGGCAGGACAAGAAGTAATGGGTGGGAGCTTGTTAAAGAGAGGTCCAATCTTGAAGTAACTTCTTGACACTGAGCACAATTAATAAATGGAACAGCTTGCCTCCCAGAGTTGTGGGTACTCCCTCACTGGAGGTTTTCAAAAATAGGCTGGACAACCACTTGACCAGAATGGTATAAGATCTCCTGCCTTGAGCAGTAGATTGGACTAAAAAAATAGAATAGAATAGAATTCTTTTATTGGCCAAGGATGATTGGACACACAAGGAATTTGCCTTGGTGCAAATGCTCTCAGTGTACATAGAAGAAAAGATACATTCGTCAAGAGTTGAGAATCATAAGGTACGACACTTAATAATAGTCATAGGGGACAACAAGCAATCAAATCATACTAGGAAACAGTCAATATAAATCGTAAGGTTACAAGCGACAAACAGTCATACAGTCACCAGTGGGAGGGGATGGGCTATAAAGAGTGATGAAAAGATTAACAGTAATAGTAGTGCAGACTTTGTAAATAGTTGGACAGTGTTGAGGGAATTATTTGTTTAGCAGAGTGATGGTGTTTGGGAAAAAACTGTCCTTGTGTCCAGTTGTTCTGGTGTGCAGTGCTCTATAGCGTTGTTTTGAGGGTAGGAGTTGAAACAGTTTATGTCCGGGATGTGAGGGGTCTGTAGATATTTTCACAGCCCTCTTTGTGACTTGTGCAATATACAGATCCTCCATAGAAGGCAGGTTGGTAGCCATTGTTTTTTCTGCAGTCCTAATTACTCTCTGAAGTCTGTGTCTGTCTTGTTGGGTTGCAGACTCAATCATTCCTCTGTAGAACTGGATCAGCAGCTCCTTTCTGAGCTGGCGCAAAAAGAACATTCTTTGTTGTGCTTTTTTGATGACGTTTTTGATGTTAGGTGTCCATTTTAGGTCATGTGATATAATAGAACCTGAGGTCTCTTCCATCTCTATGATTCTATGTTAACTTTGGCAGCTCTGCTGATTCAAATTCTCTTTGCTCTTCCACTCAACAATTTGGGTGACTCTTGCGAGCCATTGACCTTTCTCACCATCAATGGGCCAACCTCCAACTTCCAAACCCCAGTAGCCCATCACTCTGGTCCAGCAATTCAGTCTCTTCTTCTCTCCAGGGTAGAATCGACACAGGTGTCCAGCCTCTTATCCAGGAGGTTATAGCTCACCAGCTCATAATGGGATTGGATCAGAGCACTTAAGACCAGGTATTGATCCAAAACCCCTTTCTTGGAGGATGATTGGCATTTTCATAGCAGCCTCCATGCCAGATATAAGCCCCTTAATAATAGCCATCATGCATCAACGCAGCAAGTGTGCCCAGCAGGTGAACTGCCCCTTATGAAACATGCAACAGAGCAGTCCACAGTCCATGGCTCAGGTTTCCATGATATACTTGCCTACACATAACTGGAGGCTTTCTTGGAGCTTGGGCACTGTCCTTGCCAGGATGAAGGCCTATAAGCCACAAGACTCCTTGGTCAGGACCAGGCGAGGCTGCTTCCCCAAACAAACCACTGCTTTGAATTCACATTTGTACGTCAAGTAGCGGATGGGGAAGAGGGTCCTTCCCTGCACCCAAAAACAGTCCAATCGTCCACCCAGTCCTGTTTAAGCTCCTGTCCAGTCAGTACAGCAGTCCTGCAGCTGCAGCCAGAGTCACTCCAGGCTCTGTAACTCCAGCCACAGCTGCTTTGCAGACTGAGATGAGCAGACAAAAGGATCAAAGAAAAGCAAGTTGGATGTGTTTAGCCTATAGCCATTCAGTGACTCTACTGAAATTCTAGACAAATAATTATTTTTATTTTATTATTTCTTGAATGTGCAACCCCAGAATGTATAAACCACCAACTTAACAATATTTTTAGTGTACTGAAACTTGATGGCACAGCGGGCAGAGGCACAGATGTTGTCGAGAAGGTGCTAATGCCCCTTTGTGTGGCACACAAAAGGAGGATGAAGTCCGAGCCTTTTGCCACTTTCCTCTTTGAGGCCCCACAGTCAGCCAAGCCCATGTTCCTACCAGGAAGCCGACCAAATCCTGCACAAGGGGCAGGCCATAAGGTGAAGTGCTGGAAGCTGCCTGAATGTCTCTTTCTGTAAATTGCAGGACTAAATGTTACACTGCCTGAGCCAAACTATGAGAAGCCCATGGGATTCCTGGGCAAAGATGCTGGGATACACTTTTTTCCTCCTCTGGATGCCAGGAGGTAGGTGCCCGTGACTCCAGCTGGGGTAGCCTTGGGGGAAAGGGCCGGCCACCCCCTTGGGCAGGCAGGCAGCCACCCGCCTTGCCATTCATTGCTTCCAAATCTTTTCCCCATCTTCAGCGGGGTCCTTCTCCTGCAGTCACTTGGCTGTCAACTCCTCAGTTGTCATCTTGGGAGGAAACATCACAGCTTCTTGTACCATCTGGAGAAACCACTGCCCCATTGCAAAGGATAGCAAAATCCAGATTATTTGGAAATTGAGCAACCAACAACTTCAAGGATCCCAGTACAGCTTAAGCAATGGAGTGGAAGTTTCCAACATCACTCTCGGCCCCTTCAAGGAACCTGTGACTCCCCTGAGCTGCTACCTGCAGGAACATGATATCCCACAGGTTGTGAACCTTACCCGGATCAAGGCTGGATGTAAGTCTCACTGCAGGGATCCAAGGAGAGTGTCCACTGTGCAGTGATCATAAAGAAACCTTTGTATTGCCTGTTTATGAATCATAACAGGTAATAATCAATAATATCATTCATAATCCAACACTGGGACCAAAATCCCTTACAAGCGGGATGTGATTTTTAAAACTCAAAATGGTGGCCACGAAGTAGTTTGGATCATATCTTTGCAGTCACCATTTTTTGTGACCCTCAGCAGACACTGCAATTCACTTATACCGCATCCAGATTTGATCACCACCATACAAAAAAGATGTTGTGACTCTGGAAAGAGAGCAGAAAAGAGCAATAAAGAGGATTAAGGGCTCTGGAACATATAAAGAATGGTTGCAGCAATTGGGTTGTTTAGCCTCGTGAAAAAAAGGGACTTAGGGAGACATGATAGCCTTCCAATATTTGAGGGGTTGCTAGAAATAAAGAGGGGATCAACCCAGGAGTGGGCTCCTGGGGGTTCCCTTAGCTAAGATTCTGTGCAGTTCAGAGAACCCCCAAATCCCACTCCTGGCTGGCCCTGCCCACCCCACCCCTCCAACCACCTGCTCAGGCAGGAGGTCCTACACCATTTCAGGCAAATGGCTCTCTAATCTCTTCTTAAAACCTCCAGAGTTGGGCTGGTGTTTCCAGTCACATGCTGGACCCAGCTTGTACTGGTTTGCAACAGACAGTTGATATATTTTCTACAATGTTTGTGATTTGCTTGAGAGCAGAGCTGAGTTACAACCCCTAGTTATTAGTTATTCTCCAGGTAGCAACGAAGCCACAGAGATAGCTTCAAACATTTTCCATTGGCCATTGGTAGTTTCCTAATCTCAGCACCTTTGTAAAGTGTGAAGTTCAACTCCCAGAATTCACCCACCAATATAGCCATTGCTAAGAATTCTGGGAGTTGAAGTCCACATCTCTCAAAATTGTTGTGGTCGAGAACCACTAGTCTTGTGTGCGATGAGATCCCCGTTCTAACTAACCAAATCTACAGAAAAGCATTTTAATTTTTTTTGCATTTAAGGAACATCATTAATTAAAGTGATGATGTTGTGTTGAGATGGCTTCAACAAGGAAGCAACACTGCACTCATCAGTGGCAGGGAGATGCCAGTTAAATGCTGGATAGCCATTCCTTCCTTCAAGAGGACAGGAATCAAAGTTGGCCATAAGTAAATCTTTTAAGTGAATGAAATGACTTCCAAGTAATGCCATAGAAATGCATTTTGTGGTTTGTTTGTTTTTGTCCAATAAATCTAAAACTGAACTTGGGAACAGATTCATATCAGTGGTGGGATTCAAAATTTTTTACTACCAGTTCTGTGGGTGTGGCTTGGTGGGCATGGTGTGGTTTGGTGGGCGTGGCAGGGGAAGGATACATTCCCTCCCCACCCCACCATCCTGCTTTCCAGCTCCGTTCTCCTGTGCAGGGCAACCAAAGAAGACCCAGCCGATCAGCTGGGACTCAATGGGAGGCAGAGAAGAGGTGGGGTTGGCGGGGCCAGTCAGAGGTGGGATTGGCCGGTTCTCCGAACGACTCAAAATTTCCGCTACCGGTTCTCCAGAATCCCACTTCTGATTCCCATCCTAACAAACTGCCTGTATTGAGCAGAACAGAAATCCTGCACTCCATCCTGGGCTCTGGTTTCTCAAGACCAAATAGGCATCTCTGCTCTCACTGGTGGATGTTGTATGTTAGCTAAGAAATTCTCGCTCATTAAAAAAAAAAATACCAATTGTGATGTCAGGAGGGACAGCAGACGTGAGGAGGCTTGTGTGTTGGAACAAGTCACTAGAAAGGAACATCAAATGTCGATTGTGTTAGGACAACTCTAATTCTCTACCATTCAGTGTAAATCCCTCAAACTCGCAGGACTGTTGCTGCCTGAAATATTGTCATTATTACGCCGAAAACTTTTTCCTGCTTCTTTTTTTCTCATTGCCACGGGAACGCCAAGCAGACCCTCCAGGCCAACCTCAGAACCTCACCTGTGTCTTCAACCTTACCTCCAAGAGCCTGGCCTGCCAATGGGACCCTGGCTGGGACAGCCTCCTCCCAACCCGTGTGGCCCTGAAGGGATTCCGGTAAGGACAGGAGACGAGCCGTTGCGGCCAGGCTAGGGCCAATGAGGGAGGAGGGTAGACTGCTTCCTGACCTTTAACTTGTAAAAAAGAAATCAGGATTTCTGGCTTAATAGAGCCCCTTCCTCCTTGGAATAAGGTTTGCAAGAGGTGGGCCCTTTCCCTTCAATATGGCCTTGCAATTCTGTTAGCCTCTCTGCACATCACAGAGAGCACAGCTCCTTTCTAGCCCTCCCCCCTGACAGCTGTTCTTGGTGTTTCAGGAGCTCGAGGGAGTGCAAGGCCCTGACCCCCATCACAGATTGCATTCCTGAGCCTGGCCAGCACTCCTGCACCTTTCAACGCCTGGAGCTGCAGCTGTATCAAAAAATGCTTTTCTGGGTGTCTGTGGAAAATGCCCTGGGCAACGTGACCTCAGAGCGCTTGTGTGCAGACCCCATGGACCTAGGTGGGTGCCGACAGCAGGGGCAGGTTTCCCCTGCCCTCTTTTCTAGACAGGTGGGGCTGAATCCCTGGGTGTCTGTGAGAAGCGGGGAGGGCTGCAATATTCAGAGGCCCAAATGAGAAGCAACCTGCCTTGCCTGGAAAGTTTCCGTCCCTCCCCGAGCTGGAAGAAAAGCTGCTCCTTGCAAATCACTCCGCACAAGAGAACTGCCCAGGGGGACTGTCTCCCCATTCCCTCCCCACCAGGGGTGGGATTCAAATTTTTTTTACTACCGGTTCTTCTGTGGGAGTGGCTTGGTGGGCGTGGCAGGAGGAGGTTAGCTGCAAAATCCCCCTTCCCTCCCCACCAGGGGTGGGATTCAACCGGTGTTACTACCGGTTCAGTACTTACGTTTTGCACGTACATTCTGGCTTCACGCATGCGTGTGTGTAATACAACAAAAACCGTGCCTCCCGGACAGCTGATAAGAGCTGCGCACAGGTGCATATCATTTGAAAAAAGCCCCTTTTTGGGGGGGATTTTTCAGCCTCAGCTGTGCCACGCAAAGCAGCGGAGGCTGAAAAAGCAGGAAATAAAGGTCAGGTAAAAGCCCGGGTGGGTGGGTGGACCAAGCAGCCGCAGACACAGAACCGGTTCTGTGTCTGCTGCTCTTCAGAGCTACCGGTCTTACAGAGCTGGGCAGAACTGGTAGCATCCCACCCCAGCTGCCCACCCACTCACCTGCTTTCCAGCTCTGTTCTCCTGTGCAGGGCAACCAAAGGAGACCCAGCCAATCCGCTGGGAGTCCATGGGAGGCAGAGAAGAGATGGGGTTGGCAGGGCCAGTCAGAGGTGGGTTTGGTCGTTTCTCCGAACTGCTCGAAATTTCCACTAGCGGTTCTCCAGAACCGGTCAGAACCTGCTGAATCCCACCTCTGCCTCCGTCCCAAAGGTGCTTTTTGAAAAGGCAACTGGACTTTCTTTGTTTTTGTTTTTTTCTTGGAGAAGTTTCTCTTCTCATCCAAGAAGTTCCTACAATTCAGAACTGGCTCCTTGGAAGAGAAGTGAAATTTCTTTAAGGAAAAACAAAGTCAGTCCAGTTGCCTTTTCAAAAAGCACCTTTGGGAGGCCCAGGGAGAGAGACCCCATCCTCCCTGCTCCCCAGCCAACAAAAAAAAAAAAACCCTCTGGGAAGGAAGAAGGCAGGCTGGTTGCTATCGTTCTCTTTTCTCTCTACCCTGGCATCTCATGTCAATATCTAACAGCCATGACACTTTTTTGAATGTCGCACAGCTTTTGGGGGTGTTCCATTCTTCATCCTCTAAGACAGGGGTCCCCAACCGCCGGGCATGGACCAGTACCGGGCATGGAACAAGCCTTACCGGTCGCTGGTTGCTGGGCGCCGCCATCTTTTTGGTAAAAGTGCTTCCGGTGAGCTTTTCCGGGTAGAAAGCTCACCGGAAGCGCTTTTTCACAAAAAGATGGTGGCGCGCATGCTCGGTGAGCTTTTCCGGTAGAAAGCCATTTCTACCCAAAAGCTCACCGAGCGCTGGCGCCGCCATCTTTTCGTCCAAAAAGATGGCGGCGCCCAGTTGACGCTGACCGGCCGCGGCGCCCAGCTGATGCCGGAACCGGGCGCGGCGTTGAAAAGGTTGGGGATCCCTGCTCTAAAGAAGAGAGAAACTTCATTAAAGTCAAGACTTGGAGCAGGGACTTGGAGCAGAACCTATTGATGGTTTCCAAAGGTCAAGGTGGGGATCAAATCTGTTCCAAATCCCCCTCAAGAAGATCCAAGGTGTCCCTTTTGATGGACATCCCTTTGGAGGCGACCAAGTATCGTTGGTGCGGGTGGCACAATCATTTCAGGCCCTGGGAGAAGCCCTTCCCTTCCTCCCCAATGCTCTTTCCTGTTACTGCTTGATGTACGTTTTACCCTTTTAACTTGGTTGTTCAGGGTGGTGATGTCACTCTTCTTGCCACCTCTCCTTGGGGTGGCTTTGGAGGTTGGCATTGAGATACTTCAATCAAAGTACCAGGCTCTCTCTCACCCCCACATTGTTCCTTCTAGCCTGGCTGGAGCCCCCAATCATCCAGGACATCAGGCCCCTCTTCGAGGAGAGCGACTGCATGGAGGTCAAATGGGAGGCCGCGAAGGATAGCGAACTCATGGAACAGGCCTGCGACCTGCGCTATCGGGTGGAGGGCAGCCTGGAGTGGAGCCTTGTGAGTCCCTCTTTGGCTTGACAACAGAATGGCTTTGCTTGGTAGGACCCCTCTGTGAGGGGGGGTCAAAGCCAAGGCCCCCTTGGCATGGCTTCCCCTTCTATCCCTGTCCCAAGCCCTGTGCTTCAGGCTTTGGGCCCTTTCTGGTGGCCACGGCCACCCATAACACCTTGGCCCTCAACTCAAAGGCCTTTTTGTTCAAAGCATGTCTGGCCTCTTCCTGGGGGTCCTGTGGGCTGCGGGGAGAGAAGGGGGCAAGGGAAGGAGGCTTTCCATGGGCCCGCTTCTCCCATTCTCCCTTTCATCCCAGGTTCACAACATCACCACCTCCAGCCGGCGGATCCAGCAGTGTGGCTTCCTCTTTGGCAGCCTCTACCGCTTCCACATGCGCTGCAGGCGCCTGCATCTCAGCTACTGGAGCAGCTGGAGCCCAGCCAAGCTCTTCACTACCGACGAGAAAGGTGGGGAAGGGGACGAGTCCTGTGTCTCTCCCACCCCCTGACCCCACAGATAGCCAAGCCCTCTAAGTCCCCGGGGTAGCCAGGGCGTTGGGACAGGTCGGCCTATCCAGGTTGAGGAACCGCTTTCTTTGATCATATCCACCGGGCATCGTTCTCAGTGAACTGGAACACAGTGTCCGGTGGAGGAGGATTGTATCACATCATGTCTGCTTACAACAGGGGTGTCCAACCTTGGCAACTTTAAGACTTGTGGACTTCAACTGCCAGAATTCCTCAGCCAGCAAAGCTGGCTGAGGAATTCTGGGAGTTGAAGTCCACAAGTCTTAAAGTTGCCAAGGTTGGACACCCTGGCTTACAATCAAATACGTTTAGTGAAGAAGAATTGGGGTGGGGGGAAGTGACTTTCCAAGCAGAAGATAACTTTAGCTGACCTTGAAGAGCTGGGCTGCTTGAAGGAGAAGGGTCAGAGCCAAATGCTGATGGTGCTGAAGCCTCTTTCTCTCCCACAGCACCTTCAGGAATGCTCGATGCCTGGTGGGAACTGCGAGAGGCAAAGGAGGGGACAGAGGTGCAACTCCTGTGGCAGGTAAGCAGGTGCCTCACTAGGCAGGACTGAAGGCCACTTTATTCCAGCAGCTGCTCTTGGGATAGGGAGACCATGGCCAGGCGGCCAAGCAGGAGGGAGATGGGTAATCGTATTAGAGATAATCAGTGAACAAACACAACTGAGCCCAAAATTTCTCTTGCTAAGCAAAGCGGTTGTTAAATGAGTTTTGTCCCATTTTATGACCTTTCTTGCCACAGGTGCTAAGTGAATTACTGCAGCTGTTAAGTTAGTAACATGACTGTTAAATGAATATGGCCTTCTCCGTTGACTTTCCTTATCAGAAGGTTGCAAAGGGTGATCACATGACCCCAGGACACTCTGGATTTAGATCACATGATCTTGGGGTCACGTGGTCACCCTTTGCGACCTGCAACGCTCATGGAAAAGTTTTTCAGTGCCATTGGAACTTTGAATGGTCAGTAAGCAAATGGTTGTAAGTCAAGGACTACCTGTATTGCATTAGCCCATTTCTAATCTTGGTTCATACAAATGAATTAGTCCAACGTCCTGAACTCTCCAAACAAACCCACTTAGCCATAAAAGGACCGGCTCCAGTGAAAACAAAGATTTGTGTGTTGAACCAATGCAAATTCTAGCTCTTTTGCTCCTCTGATTAAATGTACTGTGTGAATGCAGACGATACAGGCTGCAGATTTCACGTGCTGCATTTCCACCTGCCTTTATCTCGCTCTACAGCCGATGAAGCCGCATGAGGCCAATGGTAAAATCCTGGGATATTGGGCAGCACTCAGCATCAATCAGCACGCAAGCAATTCCCTCTCTCTGTGTAACACCACGGAGAAGCAATGCACGTTCTTGATGCCCCCAGGAGCCAGAAGGATTTATCTCTCAGCCTACAACTCTAGAGGTGCATCTCAACCCACAGAAATCTTCTTGCTGGAGAAAAACGGTAGGAAGTGGATTGACTCAGTATCCCATTTCTTTAAATGTATTATTTGGTTTGTTTCATTTTAGGTCTTTTTTTTTTAAGGGAGGGGGAACTGTAACTTTTGTCTCTTTTGACAGATTTCCCCAAACATATATATTTTTATTTGAAACCTTGCTTGGTGACAATCAATCAATTTCTACAACTAATTTTCTCTGACGTAACTTTAATTTTAATAAATGCATCCTTTTTTGAATATAGACATTATTCAGATACATACTTTATTGAATTAGTGAATATTGTAAAATTTGCAGAAGTGTACATTTTGAAGAATAACTAAATTCCAGATCATATAATGTGTTCCCAACCAAAGAGATCTCCAGAATTTTCTCACAGAATTTGTCAGCTGGCAACACAGCCATGACTGAAAACCCCAGAAGTTGGTCTTGAAGTTGTTGAATGAATGATCCTTCTTCACCTGTTTTGTTCTGGAGTTTCAAATTAGGTGCCTGGCTGATGGTACCCAACTCGTTGCCTCTATTAGTAGCCCATTTATTTGAGCAATAGGCTCGAGATATTTTCTAGCCAGCTTTATTGAAGTCTTGTGTCCCTTAATTCTTTGTTGTAGCCTATCTCATGTGTGGCCTATGTCATTTTGGTTGCAGCCCTGGCAGTTGTATACAATATCGGTTTGGGGGGTGGGGGGAGACTGCAGTCTTTTACTTTGCACAGAGTTTGCAGGCAGTTTTGTGGGCCACCTTTGATCCCCAGTGGGTGGAATAATCTCCTAGTGTGTTCTGACACATTTTTTAAATCTATGGCAACATTAGAAACCTAGAAACAATGAGAAATTTCCTGACAGTGAGAACAATTAATCAGGGGAACAGCTTGCCTACAGAAGTTGGGGATGCTCCATCACTGAAGCCTTTGAAGAAAAGACTGGACAGAATGGTATAGCATCTCCTGTTTGGGCAGGGGGTTGAACTACTAGAAGGCCTCCATGTTCCCTTCCAACAGAATACAGAATAACATTCTGTATTCTGTTAGTATAGTAATTCTTTCTGTTCGTTGTTTTGTGTCCCAGTACATTGTTTTATGAAATTGGGGTTGGGGTGTATGTTGGGGGCTCTTGAGTGTATTTTGGAGGTAGTTAAATCCGGTCCTTCAAAGCAGGAGACTCCAATTTTGATAACTTTAGCTATGGCTGGCTGAGGAATTCTGGGAGTTGAAGTCCACAAATCTTAAAGTGGCCAAGGTTGAAGCCCCCTGCTTCAGAGTGTTCCTGAGCTGTAGGGTGCCCTAGACCTAAGGAGTCTTACTCTCCTCATTCTGTGGGCTGATGATGGTTGCTGCAGATTTTAACATTTGATCAGGGTGTACCCATTTTCTATAAAGTTGAGTTTGTAGTATGGCATCTTTTTTGTCTGGAGATAAGACAGAGTGATCAAAAATTGGGGTGGAGGCAGCTGGTGGGGTTTGGGTTTTTTTTTGTCACTCTCTACATCAGGGGTCCCCAAACTTGGCAACTTTAAGACTTGTAGACATTAACTCCCAGAATTCCTCAACCAGCTGGCTGGAGAATTCTGGGAGTTGAAATCCACAAGTCTTAAAGTTGCCAAGTTTGGAGACCTCTGCTCTACATGAACACTGAGTGCCCTTTTCAATTTGATTTTCTAGGAGGATTAGAAACGGCTTCTTAATTTTATTTTTTGTGGCTTTAAGCATGTGTCGCCTATTGGCAACTGCCTGTTGTTTTCTTGACAAAACTTTCCAAAGTGGTTTGGCATTGCCTACTCCCCAAGGGCTTAGAAAGCCTGACTGAGTCAGGTCACCCAGCTGGCTGTATGTCTAAGGCTGATGAGAACTCAGGGTCCAATCCTTTCTAGCCTCATACTTTCACCATTATACCGAACAGGCTTTCTCTTATTAACACAGTTGATAATATTTTGAGTTTGATCCTGGGAAGGACAACCTGCTTCTTCTGTGTAGCCTGAGATGTGCAGTTCATGAGTTTTCTTGTGATCTGCTGGAGTATTCAGTTGTTAAATTGGATGTAGGTAGTGAGGCTTAGATTAATTACAGGTGTATCCAAAGGGATTTCTCTCCCTTGGAAGAGTGTGAAACCTACATCCAAAAGATTATGAGGCTAGAGGCAATACTTGAGACAAATCAGAGGGGGTTTTTGGACACGGATGCAGTGCTGTTCTTGAGGTTCCCTGAAGCCATGTTCAGAAGCCACTGAACAAGAGTTGGAGAGTTGAGTTGGCTCTCTCCTGCTTCATCCCCTACTGCCCCAGCTGCTCTTTGAGACAATCCAGGCTGGACCATGGATTTGATTTCTAGAAACCAAACGGGTTCAGAGAAAGAAGCTGATATAAAAGAACCGGACTCTCTCTGCCCAAAGCAAGTGAAGATGCTTGAAAAAACACCCTGAACAGCAAGGGAACCAGGGGCTTCCTGCACCAACCTCTGATGCCCAATAGGCGTTGGACTGATGCTGCCCCCTCTGACCAAATCCTTGGCAAAGTACATCTGCAGTACCATCACACATTGAAAGTCCCACAGTTCCTCACTGTTTAAGGAGGGAGAGAATGGAGGAGCCACAGATGGAGGAAGAGGCTTTGGTAGAGGTTGGGGACAAGGAGGAAGCAACCTGCTAAGACCTTGGCAGAAAAAAAGGGCTCGATCTGTTCATGCCGTAGCTAGGTGCAAATGAAAAGAGGCCAAAGGCAAAAGCCAAGCATGATTTTCCAAGAGCCTCTCTCTGTGGGGGAGTTTTTCTGCCATGTGCTTTGCTGGAGGGGATAATTGCACAATGTATGAGAAGGAGCAGAAGCAAAACAGGAAGCTCAGCCCTGTCCTTTCAAAACAAGCCAGTCTTCCTAGATAGTATGCAGGCTCTTGGTCGACTGCAAGCTGTGGCTTTCTTTCAATAGCGAGGAGCTTGTGTTGATCCATGTTAAGCCTGTGCTGGAGGCAACCATGCTCTGCCATCTCCTCGTGGCATTGCCTTGATCTCCTCTCTCATCCCTAAGAGAGGCAGCCATTATTCATGCTAAAGTGGCATTTTCTCTTTAAGCCAATAGCATCTAATGCCAGGCCCCATGGCTTATCCTTGACCTGAAGGAAGAGTCGGTTGATCTGGGGGGAGACCGAAATAAGGTCAACCGCTACTGGTCACCCCAAAGCATGCCCCTCCCCTCAAATCAATCAATCAGACTAGAGATGGAAGGGACCTTGGAGATCTCCTAGTCCATCCCCCTGCTCAAGCAGGAGACCCTACACTATTTCAGACAAGGGACTCTCCAGTCTCTTCTGTTTTTTTAACAATAGATTTTTATGGTTTTCCACCAGTACAAATCTTAGTTAAATTTTCAACAGCTTTTGCATCAGCATATAATATTATCTTACATTTCCATCATCTATTCGTACATATCATTAATACATATTGCCTTTATTTACAATTACTTATTTTTCATCTTTAATCCTTTTTGTCTATCTATTTACATATTATGTATCACTCTCTTGGGAATTCTCTTATAGTCATCCTTTCTAATTCTTATCTCTCTTTTCTAGCCACATGTACCATCTATGCCAAACTGAGTAGTATTCAGATTCTTCTTTTTCTCTTACTTTTAGTGTGAGCATATCCATTTCAGCACAGTCTGCTATTTTTTGTAAAATTAATTCTTCTGTTGGGACCATATGCTCTTTCCACACTTGTGGATAGGCTATTCTGACCACTGTCAATATGTGTAACATTAAGTATTTTATCTTTTTACTGTCCAGTCTCTTCTTAAAAGCCTCCAGTGATGAAGGAAACCCACAACTTCAGAAGGCAAGCTGTTCCACTGGTTGATTATTCTGTTAGGAAATTTCTCCTTAGTTCTAGGTTGCTTCTGTCCTTGGTTGGTTTCCATCCATTGCTTCTTGTCTTTCCTTCTCGTGCTTTGTAGCAGCCCTTCAAATACTGTCCCCTTCTTTACTCTAGACCAGGCAAACCCAATTCCTGCAACCATTCGTTGTATGTTTTAGTCTCCAGGTCTTTAATCGTCCTAGTTGCTCTTCTTTGCACTTTTTCCAAAGTCTCAACATATTTTTTGTAATGTGGTGACCAAAGTGGGATGCAGTCTTCCAGGTGTGGCCTTACTAAGGCTTTATAAAGCGGTACTACCGACTTCACTTTATGACTTTCATTCTGTGCTTCTCATGTTTATACATCCAAGGATTGTATTAAACACGGCTGGCTCATGTTTAAGGGATCGTCCACTAGTTCTCCAAGGTCTCTCTCCACAGTTACTCTTTTTGTGCCAGGTTTCACCTAATCTATACTTGCACCTTTGGTTTTCCCTGCCTGAGTATAACACCTTGCTCTTCTCCACATTAAATGTTATGTAGTTAGCGAGGGCCCAGTGTTCAAGTCTGTCAAGATCTTTTTGGATCCTGAGCTTGTCTTCTGGGGTGTTGGCTATTCCTGCCAGCTAAGTGTCATCTGCAAATTTGATGAGTTCCCCCTTTTATTCCCTCATCTAAGTCATTAATGAAGATATGGAAGAGTCTAGGGTCTTCTCCTCAAGGACCATCCTGGCATGGGGACACAAAAGAGCCTGGCTTTTCCGGAACTTCCGGTTTGTCGGCTTCGTGAGCGGCAGGGATTTGCGGCTGCGCGATCCCTGCCGCGCTAGTCGTTTGGGGCTCCGACCCAGACGGGTATGCGGAGCTAGGCTGCCCTGCAGGGGCAGCTGAAGGTAGGGGGATCCGGAGAGGGGTTTGGGGTGTTGCAGACCCCTCCCCGGCCGGCAGAACCCCCTTTCCCAGGACGGTGCAGCGGCGGTCCGTAATGGCCGCCACAAAGAAGCTGGCAGCCGGGTAAGAATGCGCAGGAGGAAGTGGAGAAAGTGCTTGAGAGGAGAAAGTTTTTCTTGGCTCCTAGGACTCTAAGACATATTTAATAAAATTCCTGAAAAGTATGACTTTCTGAATAATACCTGCCAGAAGAGGAAAGAAGCGGCAGTTTGATGGTGCTGAAAGGATAGCGTTCCCTCTTTCCTACGGAATAAATAACTGGATATTAAGAAACCTATTTTTTTAGGTGAAAATTGGTTTTAAGCGATGAGTGGGAAGAGAGAGGATTAAAAAGAAAATATTTGTATGCTAAGACTTTGTTGGAGGAGATGCCTTAAGGATTTGAAGACTAGAAGATATTGCAATAAGATTTTAAACAGATTTGGACTTTCTTTCTCTTTGATTGATATTACCCCAGAAGGAGAAAGTGAGAACTCTGCCTTGGTTTGGACTGACTGATAACTTTGGGACTGCTTTATTTTTTTTTATCTTCTTTTGAATATTCTGGTTGTTGTAAGAAGAAAGAAGGGGAAAAGAAAAGAAAAGATTTATAATGGCTTTTTCTGTTGAGGAACTAAGAAAAGAATATGAACAAGCAAAAAAATGGTAAAGATGGTGTGGAAGAAGCTTTCCTTTTTTTTAGAAATGGCGCTCATTAACTATCAACAAACATTACAACAGATGAAGACAGCAGAGGAACAAGAAAGAAAGGAAGGAGCCATTTTTAATGAATCTCAGAATTTGATCAAGAAAGAAGGAAGAGAGAAAAGAAGAGAACTAAAGGACTTAAGATCTAAAAACATTTAAGAAAGGGAAAAATAAGGTGCAAAATCAATATGATGATAGTAAACAAAAGGGAAAAGGAACACGACAGAGAAGGGAAGCCAGTAAGGCAGAGGCTAGAAGAAGGGGGGTAGAAAGGTTTGTTGGGAGAAGAAAGAAAGGGAAAAGGTGGAGAAAAGCTACGTTTGAAATTAAATGAAAAAAGGAATTTTTATGGATAATGGATAAAGTATAATTTTTTTAAAAAAAGATTTTGCAAGGTACATAAGATGAGATGGTAGTATTGTAATGGTTTAAGACTTGATAAGAGATTAAAATGCTAAAATGTTTAATAATGATTGGCTTTAAAATTTAATAACAGGGGAGGTTTAGAATACTGTTTTAATTAAAGAATTTAATAAGATTATGGTATTGATGTTATTATAAAATTTTTATTATAGTATTTGTTTTCAATATTTGGATTTATTGTCTAATTATGTATTTAATTATTTTGGATGTACTAGTTAGATAGAATGTACCAAGCAAAATCGGATTGGGTATTGGATGTTATCTTAAAGATTAATTTGATTAACTTAGGGGGAGATAGAAAGGCATCATACTCTGATTAATGATTTCAGGAGAAACTTATTTTTTTCTTTTTTATAAGGAATGAGACAAAGGGATGATAAAAATGGACAAAAGATATAAATACAATGATTCAAACTAAGATGATTAATTAAGATAGAATTAAGAAGAGTGAAATATGTGGAGAAGTTAATATAGAAGGCTTAGAATGGTAAATAAAATAAGTAATGATATGTAAGATGAGCATGAATATAATTGAAGTCCATGAAGACAGAGATACCTGGGTCCAAGTTACTTTCCAAAAAGATTTTTTTATGTTTTGTGTGTTGTGTGTATATGTTTTTTTGGGGGAGAATTAGTAAAAACTTGCAGAAATATAGAATGAGAATAATGGTAATTAAGTCAGAAAGAAATAGATGAAATAATAATAATGATATTGAATAAGAGTAAAGAGAAGTAAAGAGAAATTGAATAATAGGTTTTTGTATGTTATATGGAAATGGTTTAAAACAGAATCATAATTTATCTGACTTGTTAAATTTACAATGAAAAAGGTTTAAACATGTAATGAATAATGATAATTTGTGTGTTTTAAAAATTAATAAAACTTGTTTTAAAAAAAAAAAAGAGCCTGGCTTTTCCACCTAGCCCTCTCTCTGTGCACCCGCCATTTCCCATCCCAGCTGCAGAAAGACCCAAGTGCTCCCTCTGTGACCGAATAAGAGAATAGCAGAGAGGGATGGGGCATTGGAGGTCTTCTACCTCAGTGATCCCCAACCTTTTTATGCCGCGGCCTGGTACCAGCATCAGCAAGCCGCCATCTTGTTTTGATGAAAAAGTGCCCGGTGAGCTCACCGAAGCCCTTTTTCATCAAAACAAGATGGCGGCGCTCATGCTCGTGAGCTTTTCCGGCAGAAATGGCTTTCTACCTGGAAAAGCTCACCGAAGCGCATGCCGCCGCCATCTTGTTTGATGATGAAAAGCTTCGTGAGCTTTCTACCCGAAAAGCTCACCGGAAGCACTTTTTCTTCAAAACAAGATGGCGGCACCCAGCAAACCAGCGGCCGGTAGGACTTGTTCCACGGACCGGTACCAGTCCACGGACCGGTGGTTGGGGACCCCTGTTCTACCTAGTTGAACCCCTTGCATCAGCAGGAGACCGTAAACCATTTCAGATAAATGGCTGTCCAATCTCTTCTTGAAAACCTTCAGTGATGAAACATCCACAACTTTTGGAGGCAAGCCCTTCCACTGATTAATTGTTCTCATTGACAGGAAGTTTCTCCTTAGTTCTTGGTTGGATCTCTCCGTGATGAGTGATCAATTGATTCTTCTTCTGCCTTTAGACGTTTTGGAGAATTGGTTGAGTCCCTCTTCTGCTGGGAACTCCCACCTCCCCATAATTCACATGGCAGATAATGGGCAGAGGGCTGAGCTCGAGGGGCCTGAACTGAAAGAGCTTTCTGGCTTCTCCCATAGCCCAGGAGCCATGGGCACCAGGATGCACCAAGAGTGTGCAGAAGGTGCTTCAAGCAGCAAGGATTTATTGCTCTTGCAGCCTCTCTTACCTGCTCACCAACAGGGCAACCTGATTAAGGATTAAAGTAGATCTCACTTAAATACTTTGCAACCATAATTCAGTGATCTCACCCTTATCCTGATCCTCCTCCTTCTTGCAAGCCGTTCCACTGGTTAATTGTTCTCACTGTTAGGAAGTTTCTGTTCTGACCCAGGCTTCATAAACCATAATTATTCACAAACTTGTTTTAAAAACAAAACCTATTTTATTGCAACACTGGGAATTGTTTCCATTCCCAGCCGGAATTAATCTCAACCAGTCCCCCAAGATAAGCACACACCTTTCAGTTCTGAGGCATGCTACCAAAAACAGAAGTATCAAATTAACTAGAAAAGAAACTGACCAAAGTACAAGAAAAACCAACCAAAGTACAAAGAGCTTCAAGGATGACTCGGAACCGATCAAGCTACTTTGCCTCCTGCAAAGGTTTCACCATCTTTGCTTGTCCTTTATTGCTTATGGGAGGGGCAATCACCTCCCAGCCTTACTCCCGAGTTGCCCCTTTTGTTTCAGCTGCTCTCACCTTCTAGCAGCTCTGTGCACACGCACACTGGGGACAGGCTTCCCTGGGTCCTCTGCCTCGCTGCTCCCAGACTCTGAAGGCTCCGAAGGCAGCATCCCACTCCCAGATGGTCCTGGCCCCATCCCTGCATCGGACACAGAACCCTCGTCGAAGTCTTCTCCAGAGTCCCTGACTGGTCCCCGTTCTTCCCCACTGTCCGACTCTATTGCCGTCTGCACCGGCTGCTGGCAAACCACAACAGTTTCTCCTTAGTTCTAGGTTGCTTCTCTCCTTGATTCCATCCATGGTTTCTTTTCTTGCCTTTTGGTGTGTTAGTAAATAGCTTGGCTCTTTGTAGAAGCCCCTTAGATATTGGAAGACTGCTGTCATGTCACCCCTACTTTTTACTAGACATACCCAATTCTTGCAATCATTCTTCATATGTTTTAGCCTCCAGCCCCTTAATTCTTTCTGTATCTAATCTCACTCGGCTAAATAAAGTATTCAATTTAATTCACTTCTGCTACATTCTCCGCTACTGTTCTCAGGTCAGCCTGTGCTCAAGGTCCAGGCCACCCCCCACAACGAGAAGAGCTTCCAGCTGTGGTGGGATCCTCCAAGGACCCCAGCGACTGGCTACATCATTGAGTGGCACCAAGTGACTTCTGCAGCAACAGACCGCAACTTTGGGTGGCAAAAGCTACCGAACGGAAGCATCAGAGAAATCCTGATCCAAGGTGATCCACTCCCAGGGGAAGGAGGAGGGGGCACCCTTGGGGAGCGAAGGCAAATCTCTCTGACATTTGCCTGGCCAAAGTTTCCCAACTTGGCTACACAACTTTGGTCAGATCTGAACCAGGAGGATTCATCCTGTTGCTTTGTTAACATTGTCTTCCCTTCAAACATTGCTTTTACCTACAATCAATTGTAGGTAAAAGCAAGCAGCTTAATAGGTGGGGATAGGGAATGTACCCCACCCCACTCCAGACCTTCAATCAGTACTAACACCTGCCCCTTCTCTGTTTCAGAAAACATTGAACCTTTCCAGCGCTACAACATCTCTGTCTACCCCCTCTACAGAGACCGAGTTGGGGTACCGCAGTCCATAGAAGCTTACACACGGCAGAAAGGTGCATCTTCAGCTCAGCATCCATCCAAATCAGAATGGTTTTCAATCAAAAATGTCCTTGGTTTGAATTTTATATTAGGGGAGGGGAAGCTGGGTAATTTCCCATCCTCTCTGGAGGTGTTGTTGTTCTAAGAATGGGTTGTAAAGAAAAATAGCAATGCAAATTAAGCCTGATAATCAACTTAAATTCCAACATTATAATAATGTAAGCATTCTATCTTCCCTTTTGAATGCTGTTAGCAGAGGATGGCATGATGAGTAACTCTTAGTAAGTAGTCAGTTGACTCAGGCAAAAGCTCATCCAGTTTTAAACTTTTTGAGGGGTGACCAGAAGCGCTTCAGAAGCAACAAAGGGGATTGAGGGCCTGGAGCATATGAAAAACCATTACAGGAATTGGGTAGGCCTAGTCTAGGGAAAAGAAGGGCTAGAGGTGACATGACAGCAGTCTTCCAATATTTGAGGGGCTGCCACAAAGAAGAAGAGGGTCAACCTGTTGCCCAAAGCACCTGAGGGCAGGACAAGAAGCAACAGATGGAAACCAAGCAAGCAGAGAAGCAACCTAGAACTAAGGAGAAATTTCCCTGCAGTGAGAACAATTAACCAATGAAATGGTTTACCAGAAGTTGTGGGTGCTCCATCACTGGAGATTTTTAAGAAGAGTCTGGACAGCCATTTGTCTGAAATGGTATAAAGTCTCTTGCTTGGGCAGGGGGTTGGACTACACAAGACCTCCAAGGTCCCTTCCAACTCTTCTATTCTGCTCATGGCAAGCTGAAGTCTAGTCTCTTCTGTTTACCCAATGGGTCCACCCACCCTCAGCATACTCTTCACTTTGACCAGGGTTGATGCTACTCTGATTCCTTCCTGTCTCCACAGCTCCAACCAACAGCCCAGAAGTACATCCCCAAAACATTGGGGTGTCCACAGCTGAGGTTCGGTGGAATCCTCTCCCTATTGAAGACCGGAATGGGTTCATCACTGGCTATACTCTCTTCTGGATCACTCGCGATGAAGAACCTAGAAGTATGTTTGGCCCCTCCCTGAAATTATGGGGGTAGTGGATGATTTATCCCCCCCCCCAAAATCAGGCAACCCCTTCATCAGTTGCTGAAACTGGATTTCAGCTAAGAAGAGAGCAGCCACTGCCTCTAAGAGAAGTTCTGTCCCCTTTTGTCTGATGGACCTAGAGCAGGCGTCTCCAACATTGACAACTTGAAGACTTGTGGACTTCAACTCCCAGAATTCCCTAGCTAGCATGGAGTTCACAAGTTTTAAAATTGTCAAGTTTGGAGACCCCTGTCCCAGAGGAAATGGGATGAATCGGTCTATCTTTCCCTCTGATCAAGAAGGCTTACAGGGCTGCTTCTGTATGTTTATATCTCTTTAGAAATAAACTCAGAAATCTTCCCTCCATCCTGCCCTGTCTCCTCTGCAATAAAAAAATTACTTTCGAGCTTCTGACACCAAGACAACTAAAGCTGTGTGAATTGTGCAATAATCTGCAAACCACACATTTGTCGTCAGAACAAACGAGGAGCATGGAGAAAGAGGGGAGAAGGCAGATTGTTTAGAAATCCTCGGCCCACGGCACCAGTCAAGATAGCTTGACTTATTCACCCAAGGAATATACTCCAAATGAATAAGTAGACGACCCTCGGTGCTTCAGGGATTAACATATTTCATGCAATCAAGTTGATTTAAACCAATTTACGCCTCCTCTGGCATTGATCAATTTAAAGAGGAAGTTGCAAAAGATTTCCCCCTCCATAACCTGCTTACTAAATTGTTTGCAACATGTATAAACATGCTGTACTTGATAGCAATGTATTTGTCTCCCTCTTTTAAAGAGCAGGAAGAAATTGAATTTTGCTTTTCAAAAAGTGAACTAGGAAGTGCAATGGCTCAGTGGTTAAGATGCTGAGCTTGTCAGCTGGAAAGCTGATAATCTGGGTTCTAGACTCGAGCACCAGGCAAGGGGGTGAATTCCCATTCTTTGTCCCAACTCCTGCCAAGCTAGCAGTTTGAAAGCATGCAAATGCAAGTAAATAAATAGGTACCATTTAAGTGAGAATTTAACAGTGTTCTGGGTGCCCTTGACATATAGCCATGCTAGGCAGATGACCACAGAAAAGCTCTCCAGAAAACACTGGCTCCTCGGTGAAGAAACGGAGATTAATAATGTCTCCTAGAGTTGGACATGACTGGACAAGGGAAACATTTACCTTTAAGAAATTGGATCTTTCTTTTCAAAAAGTGAACTCAGAGGGAAAGCAGCAGATGAAAGCAACTTAGTCCAAATAAAAATATCTTCCGGCTAACGCAGGGGTCTCCAACCTTGGCAACTTTAAGCCTCGAGGACTTCAATTCCCAGAATTCCCCAGCCAGCAAAGCCAAGGTTGGAGACCCCTGGTCTAATGAGCAGGAAATGGGGTAGAAAAAGTTTGCAAGGAGGAGCATTGGGGAAGCAGCATAGGGAAGAAGGAGGCCGAGGAGTCAGGAGTCATAAGGGACCATACCAGGCATCCCACCCTCCCTTTGGCCTGGGCATTTGACATGCCTGGAGCCAAGGGTAAGAAAGAGACAAGTCGCACTCTTTTTGATAATAACTGATTTGACAGTAAAAACCTGCACTGAATATTTCTAGATAGTGAGATGGGCAGTATGTAAATTTAATAAATAGATAAGCGAGCACTTCTAAATATTTTTGCAGCTTGGGTCATTAATATTAGAAGAGAAAGAATAGTGTCTTCTAGATATGTTAGAAGATACTAACGAGTGTGGCATTGCCAATGGTGAAGGATGATAGGGATTGATTTTAACAGATGATTTCCTGGAGTGCTAGAGGTTCCAAGACTTTGCCGTCCGAGGTGCTGCTCATGCCACCCCAATCACCACAAGCAGAGAGAGAAAAACCTTTAGGACGAGTCTGAAGAATAAAAGGAGGCCTCCCATCATTATCGCTCTGCTGCCCTCGTTTTGGCTTCTGAAACGATAACAAAGCGTTGCCAACTTTTTTCTCCAGGTATTGCTGTGAACGCTTCCGTAAACACCCTGACCATCTCAGGTCTTCGGCCTTCAAAGATGTACAGCCTGCATCTCATGACCTCTACAATGGGTGGGAGCACCAATGGGACCAGCCTTGCGATCACCACCAAGGACATGGGTAAGGAAAATCCTGGCCATCTTAGGGGTTGGAAGTTAACCAAGGCCATGGAAATGGAAAGCCAGAATTATTGGGCCTATGAGTCAATAAGCCATTTGAGAGTGTAGGATTTTCCCAGAGGTGTAAAGGGTGCAAGTAGTCCATCACGTACAACTATAATTGGGGCCCTATCTTGGTCGTTGAGCAAAGGGATCGTTAGAGACATTGCATGACCATTTCTCTCCATGACTGCTACCCCAGCACTCCTGGTTGTGATGGTTAAATAATCTTGTAGGTGGCTTAGCAGAGTCCTGGGTAATCAGTCCCCAGCCTAATCCTGCAGTACAGCTCTCACTGGGCTTGGGGTGGAGGCCTGGGGCCTTCCGCAGTCTGGACCATTTGCCACCACCTGCAGCATCCTTGCGGTGCTTTGGACACCTCATTCTCCAAATCAAGGAAGGCTTGGAGAATCTGGCTGGAATTGCTGAAGGTCCTGGGCCCGGGTCCAGCCCCAGCCTTGATGCTGCCCAGTGGTGGGATTCACAATCCTTTTTTAATCACCAGTCCTATGAGAGACGCTATGCACAAATCTTGCAGGTCTGCGTGTGTTTCTTCCTCCCTCCCTTTCTCCTCGTGTGAACTAAAGAAAGTCGTTCTCTCGTGGCCCCCACTGCCTGCCTGATTAGATGAACAGAGTTTGGACTTTGTAGGTCACTCAAGCAGGAGACCCGACACCAGGGATGTGAAACTTAAGGCCTGGGGGCCGGATTCAGCCCGTGGGGTGCTTAGATCTGGACCAGGGTGCTGCCGTGAAAACAGCGATGGACCAGCCCGCTGTGCCTCTGCCAGCAAAAAGGGAGCTCAGGAGGGGCATGCACGACCCTTGCGAGCTCCGTTTTCACTGGCAGAGGGTTGCAGGACACCATCCCAGCTGAAAACTGAGCTTGCGCATCCCTCCCCCCCAGGTTCTGCTTTTGCTGGCAGAGGGTTGCAGGAAGCCGTTGCAGCCACAAATGGAGCTCAGGAGCCTGTTTTCACTGGCACCCGGGCCACCACCTCCGACACAAGTGTCATCATGCTGGGCCACGTCCACCCGGCCCTCTAGGATAAAACACAACCCTGATGTGGCCCTCAATAAAATTGAGTTTGACACCCCTGCCCTACACCATCTCTGACCAATGGCAGTCCAGTCTCTTCTTGAAAGCTTCCAGTGATGAAGCTCCCACAACTTCTGAAGGCAACTTCTCTTCTGTGGGTTGATTGTTCTCACTTCTTATTTCCAGGTTGAATCTCTCCTTGTTCAGTTTCCATCCATTATTCCTTGTCTGGTCTTCGGGTGCCTTTTGAGAATAGCTTGACCCCTTCCTCCTCTCTGGGGCAGCCCCTCAAGTATTGGAAGGCTGCTCTCCTGTCTCACCTTATTTTCACGAGACTAGCCAGGCCCAGTTCCTGTACATTTTTAATACAGTATATATTGACAAATATAACTGGTACAAACAAAAGCTTTTGCGGGGTGTCCTCACCAATTCTACCAGTTCAACCCAGTTCGGCCAAACCGGTAGCTCCAAAGATTATCTGGGAGCGAACCAGTTTGCTCCGATAATCAGCTGCTGGGCCCACCTGCCAGCCCCGGCTCCATACTGACCTTTATTTCCTGCTTTTGACACTCAGCTGCATCGCCCGGCACAGCGGATTGCCGCGCATCAGCTGTCAAAGAAACAGGGGAGAGTCCAGGAGTGCAGAAGGTTAGTAGGAAAACCTCTGCGTGTGCGCAAAGTGTGGGTGCGTGCACATAGCATGCCCACCAAGTCACGCCCACTGAATCGGTGGTAAACCAATTTGAATCCTACCTCTGGGGGGTCCTTCATAACTTTTAAAAGTGAGAAGGGATCCTGAGAGTAAAAAGTTTAACAAAAACAGATTACAGAATGGTTGGCTAAAGATGGCTCACGGTTCTAATTCAGTGCCCCATAACAATGCCCCCTTTTCCTCCCTTCTCCACGTGCCTGGCTCACTGGAATGGGAGAGTCAGTCGTAGCCTGGTCCTCCCATTCTCCTGGTGCTTTTCAGCAGGGTCTCTACACCTGGCCACTTGAAGACTTGGAGACTGGCTGGCTGGGGAATGCCAAGAGTTGAAGTCCCAAAGTCTTAAAGTGGCCAAGTTTGGAGAGCCCTGCTTTTGAGAAATGTTGGGAGGCATCAGAAATTCACAAAACTGAACCCTGCTCATCCTGTTGTCTTCCAAAGCATTTTTATATTGTTGCTCTTACTGTGAAAGAAGCAAACAAGATTATTATTTTTTCTCCCTGAATATTCCAAAGAGATAGCATCCTTGAAGAGTTATGGAATTTTTTTCCATAGCTATTATCTGAGGACTCTCAGGCTCAAAGGAAGGGTTAGTTGGGGCCAATTCCTCTGGGGCTTCCTACTCACATCCATCAGTTGTTACAAGCCCATCTGTGTAAACACTAATAGTCCTTGACTTACAACAATTCGTCTACTGACTGTTCAAAGTTACAATGGCACTGAAAAAAGTGACTTGTGATTAATAGTCCTTGACTTACAACAATTCGTCTACTGATTGTTCAAAGTTACAACGGCACTGAAAAAAGTGACTTGTGACTGTTTTTCACACTTTGTGAGTTGCAACAATCCCATGGTCACATGATCAAGATTCAGATGCCTGGCAACTGGCTCAAAGACCAGCAGACACAACAATTCAGCCCGTTGGCTCCGGACACACATTCTCTGAACTGGGCCCACCGCAATGTTCCACTTTTAGTTCCATGTGTGGAAGACGATCACTAATCCACCCACATCCAACACTTTGCTCTCTCTCTCTCTCTTCCAGAATTCCTGGACATCACCATTGTGTACTTACTCATTGGGCTGCTCTTGGCCATGGTTATTGGCATGGTCATCTGCTTTCAGAAGAGCAAAAGGTATGTGGAGAAGCAAGTCAGAAGCTGCAGAGCGTCACTTTGGCACCTGAGTTTAGATTCCCACAGACAAGCGCAGGAGACAGCAGGGAGACCCAGCCAGAGGCAGCAGGGTGGAAGCCAGAGGCCGAGCAGGAAAAAAATTGTACGGCAACAAAGGTGGAGGAGGGCAAAGACCATAGCTGCGTAAGACCTTTGGATCCCTTTGGAGGTGAAGATGGAAGGTGGCAGCAGAGAGGAGAGGACCAGTTCTTCTTTGAAAGAGAGTGAGATGGCACCCCTGAACTTCACTCCCACATGCTCTCGGGGTGGGGTGGGGGTTGTCAACCCATGCCAGAACATCTCCCTGTTTCATGGGGTACTTAGGGTTAGCCAAGTCCAGGAAGGAAAGGATAACAGCGTAGGGAAGGGGTCCCCAAACTTGGCAACTTTAAGACTTGTGGACTTCAACTTGCAGGATTCTTCGGCCAGCTATGCCGAAGTCTAAGTCTAAAAGTGCCCAAGTTTGGAGACCTCTGGCATAGGGGAAGGGAGCATCCTGATGTTTCCTTCAAACTGAAATCAACTCCTCTTTACATCCAATCATGAAACAAGGCAAGGGGGAGTTTAGGAGAGGCTCCAATAATGAGCAGAAACTGGTGCCACAATTTAGGGGGAAGCACTAAATGCCCCTAAATGTTCTCAAGAATTTATCTAAAAGCTAAAAATAAAATAAAATGCTAGTAAAAACAAAAGAATACTTGCCAAATCACAGGTCATATGTGCGACCCAGAATGTATAAAGACCCCAAACTTACTCAGTTAGATAGACGCATAGACCCCCACATACAGAATAGCCCTTCCTACTCCTGTTTTCCACACAACAAAAGCCATAGGAGCAGAGTTGGTCGGAGAGAAGTGACTGTGAGAGAGTGACTTTAGATGATGATGATATAGATCAGGTGTGGGGAATGGCTGCCTCAGGAATTCTGGGAGTTGAAGTCCACAGGTCATAAAAGGGCCATAGATCCCCACACCTGACATAGATTATGATATAGAGAGAGTGTGTGTGTGTTGCAGATTGTGTGAAGACAAGATCCAAAATTCATATGTATGCAGGGATGGTATTCTACCGGTTCAGACCGGTTCTATAGAACTGGTTGTTATGATTCTGCACAGTTCAGAGAACTGGCAAATTGTGACCCTGGCTGCCCCTGCTGCCCCTCCCTGCCTGCCCCTCCCCTCCCAGTCAGTCCTTATCGCGCACATTGCTGTTTGCGTTCTCCCCCACCCAGTCACTTCTTAAGGCATTCCTTTTTTTCCTCCCAATGATCAGCTGTTTCGAAGATCAGCTGTGCTGGGATCCCCCTTGCTGACTTACTGCTTCGCCAGGAGGCTTCCCTGAGGCCCAGGAGGCAAAAAGGGGTGTGCAAGGGGGAGTGGGGGGGAGCAGGTGGTTGCTGTGCCCTCCCCCTGTGTTCCATTTTTTGCCTTCCTGGGCCCCAGAGAGGCTTCCTGGGAGCAAAACACCCCCCAGGAGGCTTCACTGAAGCCCAGGAAGCAAAAAGAAATGGCAGGGTGCTGAAAAAAATCCACACCCACCCAGTCACATGGCCATGCCCACCTAGCCATGCCCATAGAACCAGTTGTTAAAAAAATTGAATCCCACCCCTGTATGTATGAGTTTATACGTGTGTACGACAGGATTTCCCTCCTAAACAGCTACTTCTCCTGAGAGAAAAGGCCCTGACCCATGTCCCAGACATCTGTGTTGATTAGACAAGAGCAGAACAGGGAGTGGCCAATATCAGGGCATAGAGCTTGACTCCCCTCTGGCCATCAGAGCTCCAGACTAACCGGCTGCTTCTCTCTCCTTCTGTCCTCTCCAACTCACCCCCAGGATGAAGACGCAGTTCTGGCCCAGCGTCCCTGACCCAGCCAACAGCAGTCTGGGCAAGTGGGCCCCCGCTGTTCTGCAGGAGGTAAATCTGGAAGCCACTGAGACAAACGGCTGCTCTTCCTTCTGCAGCAGCAGCAGCTGGTGCTTTACAAACCTTCCACCCAGCCGGATGTATCGGCACCGGGAGCGACCCTGCCCACTTCCATTTGCTGGATTTGCAAAATTTGTGCACCCCGATTGACAGCTCAATTAACCCCGTTTTCTGGGTTCATACAACATGCTGAGCCACAAACTAATTACTTGAGCTGTGTTCGTACAAAATACTGGGCATTGACTATCATTCAGTGCTGATGAGTTTTGCATACAGAAATAATCAGGGTATCTACAAGTAAAACACAGGCCAGTTCAGTTGCAAAGCAGAGTTTGCATACTAGGCTAAAGACACTTTATTTCAGTTTATTTATGCGTGTGTATCCAGTCCTTTCTCAGGAGGTTAAGTGGAGTCCTTTCCTTCTGCTCTTACAATGTCTGCATGAAGCAGGCTGGCTGAGAGAGAGCAAGCGATTCTCAGCTTCAGTAAGACCTGGAGACACCCCAGTTTCCCCAGAGCCATTCCAGGGAACCCTGTCTGTTGAAGACTTGCTCACTGGTATAGCCAGAGAGTAAGGTAGTGGCTGCAATTGGGACCATTCCTGCAATTGCTAAATGGAAAATCATGTGACCATGACAGACTTATGGCCTGATTTCTTGTTTGGTCACTAAATGGAACATTACATGACCACAACTTATAAGTTTATTTATTCATATCCCAACTTTATCATTTCTACAAATAATTCAAGGTGGGGGACATACCTGAGACTCGTTTCTCCTCCGATTTTCCCCACCACATCCCGGTGAGGTGAGGTGAGGTGAGAAAGAGTTGACTGGCCCAAAGTTTCTCAATCTGCTTCCATGCCTAAGGTGGGACTAGAACTCACCACTTCCTGGTGATTGGGCTACAGTCACCCAGCTGGCTGGCTTTCATGGCTAAGGAAGGACTTGAACTCACCGACTCCCACTTTCTAGCCAACTACATTCATCACTAGATCAAACTGGCTTTTATTTCTGTTAACTTTGCTTGTGGCAAGCTAGTGGTGTAGCACACAAATAGCCCCCATGTGAGCATTGCACGAGGACAGGTCACAAAACTGTTTGGTCTACTGTTGTAACTTCAGACAGTCATTAAATAAGGCAGTCAGTAAACAAGGACTACCTGTAAAGCCTTCCTGCCCCGTGATAGTCTAACCTCTAAAGGAAGATGCTGGAAATGAATTGCCCCAACCGAAAGTGTTCAAGGACGGAAACCCCCCACACACCCACACACACACCTCCTTTGCACTCAGCCAGGACCAGGTTTCCTTAGTGACCGCCCTACCACCACCATTCATCGTCCCTTCTCCTGCCTTCTTTCCACAGGAGACTATGCAGGCCCCCAAGGCGTGTGAGCTCAGCCCCATCATCGTTTCTGCCATCCTCATGATTGAAGCAGACGAGAAGAAGTGCGTCTCCTGTGGGAAAAGCGAGCCCAGCCCAGCTGTGGAGGAGAGTCCGGCAGCCCCCTCTGACTCCGGTGCCCATGAAGCCAAAGGAGCTGTGCCAACTGGGGGCTCAGGGCCAACCTCCTACATCAACAACCCAGAGCCTGTTCAGTATGCCAAGGTGCTGGGGGGCAGCTACCTCACTCAGCAAGAAGCCTCCTCGCCCACCGTCTACGTATGCTCCAGCTCCAGGCAGCCTCTGCTCCGCAGCCTGACCCCTAGCCCAAAGCCCTACAAGAACCTCTGGTTCCACGGTGACCAGCCCAAGCAAGCCCCCCCCTCCAGCTTCCAAGAGGAGACGGTTTTCCTGGATGGGGCCCTGCTTGATTTCCCATTGCTGCAGGGGCTCAAAATTGATGGCGATGAAGACCTCTGCAACTTCCGACAGCTATAAGGACCCAGCTGGAGTCTCAGGGCTGCAAGAGGGAATGGACTACTCTTCTTTGGCTTCTTCTCTTCTTCCTTCTGCTCCCTGAGAGGCCTGGCCAGCCATTATTTTGTGTGACTGTGCTGTGAGGAGGCCAGGAAGGTGGGAAAGATAGGCAGGGTTCCCAGGGCAGAGTCACATTTCTCCAGACTCGGAAGCAGCCATGCTTTAGTTTAGAGCAGGGGGGTCACCAAACTTGGGACTTACGACTTGTGGACTTCAACTCCCAGAATTCCTCAGCCAGCCATGAAGTTGAAGTCCGCAAGTCTTAAAGTTCTAAGTTTGGAGACCCCAAGATTGGAGGGGAGCAGGAGGCAATCTCAGGGAGGGTGTGAGTGTTGGATGTTCATTTCTGCTTCAGAAGCTGCCAGAGGCACCTAGGTGACCTGAGAGAGTCTCCAGGGATGGGAACCAGCCTATCTGGAGGTGCTAGAAAGAAGCGCGGAGATAGGTAAAAATTAGGTGTCTTAACACATTTAACAGCTTCAAAATACAAACGCTGCAGCACTCCCAACCTGCAGAGTCTAGCTCATGGTGCTGCATGGGCTGTACATGCAGCCCTATTCAGAGTTTTGCAGCGTTAATTCAGCGCCAGAAAAATAAACACAGATGGCTGATGCTTGTTTTTATAAACATAATAAGTAGATTTTACAATACCGGTTGTAGATTTCTCCAACAGGAAGCAAACTCAAATAGAAACATGTTGCAAGTTCAGAGCAGAGCTCCAGTCTTCAGCAAGCAAGCAAGTTAGTTTCTCTTTTACTTTAGTTCAGCAGGCAAGCCAGAGGAGAGAAGCCGTTTCACTTTCAACAGACAGACTCGGAACTCAATACAGATTCAGAGCTTAATGTAGAGCCACTTCTAGGCTACTTCTAGTTTCAGTTTCCAAACAGTCCTCATTGGCTGACTTAGTTGCTATGCCTATTCATTGGCTGACCTTGTTACCGGGCTCTACTCCAGCTCATGAATATATTCTGACAAGCCCAATGGCTGTAAGTTCCCCACCGCCACTTTTGCATCATCTTTTGGCAACCGTTAGGCCTGCTCAGTCCTGCTGAATATCCTCCGTTCTCACGAGTTCTGCTCTGTTCCGAATAGATGAGCCACAAGCCTCTCCTGTAGAATGGACATCCCCAGCTGCCAGGCTGATGATGCTACCTGGTTGGGTAAATGTCTGCGGGCAAATAAGCCAGCTCAGAGAGTACCAAGGACTCCACAGTTCAACCTTGAGCTACAAATTCTACTGATACTTCCAATATTTATTGAACTCCCCAATCCGGAATCCCAAAAGACAGCAGAGCTCAGCTACCTTGGCAGGAAGAGCCACGTCTCCATTACTTTGGTACAATTTTGGCTACTGGTTAAGTCAGTGAGGGTCTTCTGCTACCCAGGACCAGGGGGACCCTTCCCTCAACCAGAGGTCTCCAAACTTGGCCACTTTAAGACTTGTGGACTTCAGCTCCCAGCATTCTCCAGCCAGGATAGCCAGCATGGGAGTTGAAGTCCACAAGTCTTAAAGTGGCCAAGTTTGGGGACCCCTGCCCTAAACTGCCAAATGTCAGCAGAAGATCTCTCTCCCCTATTGAAACGATGTCGTTGCTTGTGGAGAAGCACCAGCTGAGAAAGAGCCGCAGCTCAGCATGCCCACCTCAGCAGATCCCTGATAAAGGAAGGAGTAGAAGGAACCAATGGGCGTGAAGAAGGGTGAGGAAGAAGCAGCGGTTTCCTGGCCGTCTACGGCTGTTGTTATGATGTACTTTGACCGGCTTGCAATGAGGACTGTCAAAGACACGGGACGGTTGCAGAAGGACACCAAGGAATGGTGGAGAGTAAGGCCCCTTTGGAGAACTCCCTCATCCCTTCAAAAGGCTTTTTCCACCACTGCTGCTATTATTTATCATGTCTATAAAACACTGTACATTAAAGGTGCTCTTGTATTGTCCTCAATTGAGGAAAACTTATTCTTTTCTTCCCGTTACATAGCTACAAATTAGTTGACACGTCACTGGTTTACATAGATTTTCATGGCTACTCATATCACCTTAGTGACTTTGGGCAACAAAATATTAAAATATCAACCACAGGAACCAATTGATACACAAAGCCTAAAATAGTGTCCCCCCCCCAAAAAAAAAACTTTCTGGCTTTGTGGGGGGAATGGAGGGGAAGGAGAGGACTTGGCTCCATGCAAGCAGCAGGCATGAGCGCTATGTTTGTGTGAGCGGAGGTGGGGGGCACGCACATGTGCACATGATGGCCCATTTTGTCTGCCACCGCGGTGAGAGCCCGCCGCTTATGAAAATGGAGCTGTGTGCACAAAGACACACCTGCTGTTTGCAGGGCCCAGTTCCAAGTGGGACACCTGGCCTAAAAAGACCACAAAGGTAGAAAACAAATCCAATGAATTAGAAGTGCCCTGCGGGCTCCAGCTACTGTTCCCATTCCCACTCTTGAAAGCAGAATCCGATCTTGAAAGCTTGTCCAAAGACTCAGCAGACCAAGGCTAAAGTGGGGGTCAGGGAATGGTGTCCCAGGGGGCAGGTGGGAGGGTGGGAAGAAGGGTGGGACAAAGAAGAAGCCATCTTCAATGACCAAATCTACAGGGAAGGTTTGCTTTCTGGGTGACGTTCTTTAACTGACACTATGCCACAGGGGATACACCAGAATATTTTGGGTAATACTACAGCATTTACCAACACCCAACCCCTATCCAAGGGAGACGGGCAATTAAGAAATATAAATAAATACATACATTCCCAATGGGCCAATAAATGTGTGGAGGAGGTTTATACATTTTTTAAATAGGATAGATAGAAGCTTCATCCTGCAAAAATTTCCATTGGAATTCAGTTTGCTTCTATTTAATCCTACAGTGACTGATACTTTTAGCCACTGTATCTTCGAAGCTACGACTATATTAGCCAGGCAAAATCTTAGCTTTCTGTATAATTCCTAACTCTTTTTTGCAATTTGCAGCTCAAAAACTTTTATGCTTTCCACTTGGTCTGCAGTCATCTGTTATTATCGGTGCTCAATTTAATCCCCACTCATTTCAGCACTAGGGGGAGCTGCAGTCCCACCATTCGCTGTGTAGCCCGGGTGGAAAACCTTTAGGATGCTTTAGGATGAATTGACTTGAGTTGATAAGGCTGTTTGATAAAAAGAACCATAGAAGAATTCTGTGTGTGTTTGGGGGTCAGCCCCAGATCCATCTTGATTCAGATTCAGGGCTGCCACCACAGGGGACGGACAAGCTGTGGGAACGGGAGAGCGATGAAGGGAGTAGAAAGCCACAACGTTCTTTCGCCAGAAATCAAGGACCCGTTGCTGGAGTTTGGTGGGGAGTGACTGGAATTGGCGGGAGTTCAGAAATGAGGTGGATTGGCCAATGTGACTGAGGAGTCATAAATTGGGGCAGGGTGTGAGTTTTAGTGTGGAGGGGGGAAATGCGGGAATTCAGATTCAGGTTTGCCCCAGATGTGCCAATGTGACTTCTCTAATAAATTCTTACTTTGACGGCTTTTGTCTCTGAGTTTTGAATCAGGATGGAGAGTTTAGTTGGAACACAGACAGCCGTTGTTAAAATCAGTCACAGGTTGTTAATTGAATCTGGTTTCCCCATTGACTTTGCTAGTCAGAAAGTTACTTTGATGGACTTTGTCTTGGAGTTTTGAATCGCATGGAGAATTTAATTGGAATGCTGACCTTTGGTTTCTTTTTGCAGAATATTTCTTCCGTGAGATATGAATTCCTGTAGTCCCAAAGAATGGGTTGTCATGATGATGCTTTCAAGTATTTATGTAAGTGAGGAACTCAGAGTCAGCTGCCGTGGTGGTAACCAGCACAATTGCTTGTGATTCTGCCCACAGATGCTGTCATGTGGCCTGAACTCTGTGTTCAGCATCATCTTTTGGCTCCTTGAGGCATCCTTAGCAATCACTGTGTCCCCATTCCCCCCCTCCCCATTGGACTAAGTCTCAAAAGTCTCAATCAACAAATAGGGTAGAAATCCAACTGGTTGGTTTGTCTGTCTTACCTCTTGTAGTAAATCTAGCCTTAAATCAGGAGCTTTACAGAAGATAAGCCATGTTCACAATAGTAGCAAAAAAATCAGAAGAGTCTGAGAGTATATCTACGAAGATTCTCAAGCATCCAGATCATGGATGTCCCAAAGGTGCTTTTTCCAAAAGGCAACTAGACTTTCTTGGAGTTTTAGAACATAGAATAACAGGGTTGGAAGGGACCTTGGAGGTCTTCTAGTCCAACCCCCTGCTCAAGCAGAAGATGCTACATCATTCTGGACAAATGGCTGTCCAATTTCTCTTAAAAACCTCCAGTGATGCTGTTCTGGTTTGAGTCTCTTCGGCGACAGACCGAAATCTGCGAACGTGCGCAGTTTCGATCTGTGCTCGCCGCTGGAGCGCCCCGAGCTGGCTGGTTTCAGGGCTAAGCCACCCCATAGAGGTGGTGAAGAGCTTTGGTGACAGCTTTGGATTATTTGGATTACTTGGTGATTTTTGGATTTTTGGCTACTGGATCTAAAGGACTAAAATTAATCGGGTGGTTGTTTAAAAGTTTCCAAAATGGTATCACTCTTGGAAGAATTGAGAATGGAACTTAAAAAAACAGAAAGAAGATGCACAAGAAGGAAGAGGTTCTTTTGGCTTCGTATTTCAATTTTTAGAAATGGAGATCCTGAACTATGAGAAACAACAAGAAATGCCTGTAGAACAAGAAGGGTGGGACAAAGAAGAAGCCATCTTCAATGACCAAGTATTTCTATGTGGGGAAAAGAAAGGAAAGGCGGGGAAAGAGAGTGAAAAATTTAAGATTTGAAAAAACAACCCCAAAAAAGAATAGTTTGAAAAGTAATTACAACATTAGGAAGAAACAGAAGAGAAGATTACAGAAGAGAGAATCATAATTAGAGAGTGAGGGGGTCAAAAAGGGAAGGGAGAAGAAGAGGGAAAGAAAAAGAAATTATAAAGGACAGAAACAGGATACAGAGAAACAGGGAAAACGTACAAGGATTAAGGGTATAAGCCTATTTAGGAGACACAGAGATAATGGGTGAAAACTTAATTGAAAGGGGGATTCTGCAAGGGTACATAAGATAGTATTGTTATATTAGAAATAGAAATGAACTTTGAAAATATGAAACAAGTGTGATTAAAATGATAGATAAAATACTCATTGTAATGTAATGGAATGTTTAATAAATAAGTGAAATAAAGAGAATGAGAGAATGGAATTAGGAAAGGAGGGGAACATTTTAATTATTATAAATGTGTTATAAAACTTTAAGTGAAGAGGAATATGAAAGAAACGGAAAAATTATGGAAATATTATAAGTGTTCCTATGGGTATGAGGTATGATACCCTATTAATAGGTATGATACCCTATTGAAAATAAATGTTTAAAGATGTCAAAGATTATCACTAACATTAATGATAGAGCTGAATTGGAATAGAATAAGTATTTTATTTATTATTGTGATATATATATTTTCTCTTTAAGAACTTAGTGCGTATTTTAAGAATGTACCAAGCAGAATTCGACTGGAAGTTATGTGTTATATTGAATGTTATAATTGCAAAGGCATAAATTGAAGTTTAAATAAGAGTTGAATGGATAAAAATTAAAAGATACAAAGTTGTCATACTCCAATTAGTAACTACAGGGAAAAATTTGTTTAATGAGAAAAGAAAATATGAAATTGTAACAGGACAGACAAAAGTATAAATATAATGACTAGAAAGATATTGAAACTTAGAAAAAGATATATATATATATAATTGAATTTAGAAAGGAATGAGATAATTAAAAGTAAGATTGAGGAAACTGAGGGAAGGGAAAAATTATTGAGAAAATGTTAAAATAATAATAAGATATGGAATAGAACACAAAGATGAATATGAAATTGAATTTGTGTCTGTATGTAGAAGTGATAACCCGGGACCATGCTATTCTCAAAAAAAGAAATTTTACTTGTATTATGTTTTGTGAAAACCCAAATAATTTTTTTATAAGAGAAAAACCTCCAGTGATGAAGCATCCACTTCTGGAGGGAAGCCGTTCCACTGGTTAATTGTCCTCACTGTTATGAAGTTTCTCCTCAATTCCAGGTTGCTTCTCTCCTTGATTGGTTTCTATCCATTGGTTCTTGTCTTGCATTCTGGTGCTTTGCAGAATAGATAGATTAGATAGATTAACAGAGTTGGAAGGGACCTTGTAGGTCATCTAGTCCAACCCCCTGCCCAAGCAGGAGACCCTACCTACACCATTTCTGGCAAATGGCAGTCCAATCTCTTCTTGAAAGTCTCAAGTGATGACGCTCCCACAAGTTCTGAGGGCAACTTCAGTTCCGTTGGTTGATTGTTCTCCCTGTCAGAAAGTTTCTCTTTATTTCCAGGTCGAATCTCTCCTTGTTCAGTTTCCATCCATTATTCCTTGTCTGGCCATTGGGTGCCTTGGAAAATAGCTTGATCCCTTCCTCTATGTGGCAGCCCCTCAAATATTGGAACACTGTTATCATGGTCCTTCTCTTCACTAGACTAGCCATGCCTAGTTCCTGTAACCGTTCTTCATATGTTTTAATCCCCTAATCATCCTGGTTGCTCTTCACTGCACTTTTTCTTGCCTAAGTGTAAGACTTTACTTTTCTCTACATTGAATTTCATTGTGTTAGATAGGACCCAGTGTTCTAGTCTGTCAAGATCCATCTGGGTCTTGAGCCTATCTTCTTGGGTGTTAGCTATTCCTGCCAGTTTAGTACCATCTGCAAATTTGGTAAGTTCCCCTTCTATTCCCTCATCTAAGTCATTAATGAAGATATTGAAGAGTACTGGGCCTAAGACTGAAGCTTGTGGTACCTCACTGCTTACCTCCCTCCTTGTAGACCCATTAAGGACTACTCATTGAGTACAGTTTGTCAGCCAGTTACGAATCCATTTGGTGGTGGTGCTATCTATCCCACTTTTTTCTAGCTTACCAAGAACAGTTGCAGAAATTGGGTTTGGCCAGTCTAGAGACTGGGGTGGGGGACGACATGATAGCAATCTTCCAAAAACTCCCAACCGTTTCATGGTGGTGTTCCCCAAGCACTTCGAAGATCTTCTCACTGACCAAAAGACTTGAGACCGTATCAAGACCATCAGTCAGGGCCCTAGGAGCACAGCTGAATTCCACAACCTGGGCTGTTGGCTGAACGACTGGCCACAAGGGGAGAGAGCAAGATCGGCGGTGCAGGGATGCTAGCAGCTCCTCAATTATTGGAAGACTGCTATCATGTCGTTCTTCCACCCCAGTCTCTAGACTGGCCAAACCCAATTTCTGCAACTCTGTTCTTTTTTCTTTTTCTTTTAGTCTCCAGGCCTTTAATCATCTTAAGTTGCTCTCCTTTGCACTTTTTCCAAAGCCTCAACATCTTTTTTGTAATATGGTGACCAAAACTGGATGACGTATTGCAGGTGAGGCCTTACTAAGGCTTTATAAATGGTATAAAGACTCCTGTCTTGGGCAGGGAGGGCAAGACCTCCAAAATCCCTTCCGGGCCTGTGATTCTATGATTCCAGATGAGATTCCCCCACCCCCAAAAATTGTCTTCTAAAAGCATTGTTTTATTGAGCTTTATTGTGCTGTACATAAAAGGGGGGGGGCTTTATCATACAGCCCAATGAAGGATAAGGATTATGTGAAAAAGTCATCAGCCCTAAAATGTTTGCCCACCCATGATTTCTTTTTGACAACCCCATGTTGACTTCTAGTAATCGTCTTTCTCGTTTTTGGGCACTCACAAATCTACTGCTTGATTATCCTTTCTGGGATCTTCCCAGGTGTTGATGTCAGGTTGCTTGGTCTGTGGTTTCCTGGATCTGTTCCCTCCCCCCTGTTTGAAGATTGGAACCACATCAGCCCTTTTCTAGCCTCCTGGTAGCCTCATGACTACCATATTTGTTCCATCTGCCTTTCCAGTGAATATATCTGATTCCATTTCAGTGTATTATTGTTAAACCATCTTTAAAAATATTTATTACTATTATTTATTTTGTTTTTTACCTTCTTCATCCTGAAGTCAGAGAATGTGGAACTCGTAACAACTCCCAGCATCTTGTCTCAGGGGCCTTCGATGTGGCTTCTTCCCAAGTGACCCACCCCTCCAAAGGGGACAAAAAGGACTGAAGTGATGCACCTGAGTGCAGGGCCTTCTTCCCTTACTCCTTCTGTGCAATGGGGTATCCAACTCACAGGCATTTCTGCACTCTAGCACTGAAATTGAACCAGGAGAGGAGGCTGGTGGCCATGGAGAACGTTGCTTCTCCATTCCAGCCTTCTACTTAAAACATACCTAGAATCTAGTCATTCTTTACTTTCGTCTTTTTTCTTCTTTAAAGCCCCTTTGCCCCTTTGCCCCCACCCTCCAGCCACAGCCAATCGACAGCGAGCGTTCAGATTCAGCAGAAACTCTGCCGGTGGCATTTCTCCGAAACCAATGGACCTCTGTCCCCCCCCCCTCCCAGCAAGGGAGCTTCACTGAGGGACCACTGTACTCCACCAATTCACCCCAAGGCCAAGCCATCACACCTCAAGGCTCTGAGGCTCTGAGGGGTGGGTCTCTCCTGAGCCATGGAGGCGCTGGCCGGCAAGCGGGATGGCAGTAGTGGGATGCTCACCTCAGGGTCAGGCCCTCTGTGAAGATGCTGAGGGGGCTGCGTTGGCAGGCAGTGGCATTTCTCTCTCTCTCTCTCTCTCTCTCTCTCTCTCTCTCTCTCTCTCTCTCTGTGCTGGCAACCCTTCTCTGTGGGAAGGGGAGCGTCACACATATACAGACACAACCACTAATGCAGTCGTCATCATCCCCCCACCACGCCTTCACGGAAGGCCCAATCCTGGGCCGAGCATTTTGCTTCTGCTGCCACCCCACTTGCCACTACCACCACCCCGGCCAGCCCCTACATGGCTCAGGAGAGGCCCACCCGTCAGAGCCCCAATTGGCTGCCTGCTTTTCCTTGGGGCGAATCGGTGGAGTACAATGGTCCCTCAGTGAAGCATCTGTGATGAGAGACGCAGAAGGTGGAGGGCTGGGGGTCCATCTGCATTGGAGAAACGCCAGCAAGAGGTTCAGCTGAGTCTGAACACTTGCTGTCGATTGGCTGTGACTGGAGGGCGGGGCTGAAGGGGGCGCAAGCATGCGGTGGAGGCAAAACGTCCTAGCCCAGAGGTGTCAAACTCAAGGCCCAGGGGCCGGATCCAGCCTGCGGGGTGCTTAAATCTGGCCTGTGGAAACATCAAAGGACCAACCCACAGTGCCTCTGCCAGTGAAAACAGAGCTGCTGGGTGCCCCCACTCCAACCTCTGCTTTTGCTGGCAGAGGGCTGCATAAGGCCACAACCTCCGAGGTCAAACACAACCCCGAGGCGGCCCTCCATGAAATGGAGTGTCAGGATTCCAGCAGTTACCCCAATTAAATTATGAGTCTTGAGCCAAACTTCTGAAACGTCAAAAGGATTTATTGGGAATTAACATGTCCGGCACTGCCTGGATGTAGCCGACTCTGAGACACATAATTCATTGTCACCCTTGACTCTGATTTTCCCTCCCACCCCACCTCCTGGGTGTATCATAATTCATGTTCTCCAAGGAGACACATCCATAGCCAAGAGTCATCAATCATGCTCTCCAGTTAATATTTTGCATGGCAGAAACTTATGTCACCTAGTTACTATCTTTGAAAAACTATTTATGGAATGCACTTTTGATTTCCGAGCTGCCACACTTCTCCCTCCTCCCTTTCTGTTGGCAACTCTAAAAAGACCATAGAAATATTTTATGAGTTGACATGGAGTTTGGCTCCCCTGTCCTAGCCCACCTGTGGGTTTCCTGCTGCCCCCTTCTTTTGGCGTATGAACAGTGTCAGTTTGCTGGCATGACAAGCCCTTTCCCACTCCAAGACCTACAATCTTTTTGCACCTTCTTTACCTGGTGCCATTATTGGTGGCCTCTGTGTTAAACTTGGAACAGCTGTCAGCCCTTGATCCCCATGACTGTTTCTCCCCACACACAGACACAGACACGCCACCCTACCCCCAATGGCCCCTCACTGGAACCTTGTCTCAGATAAGCATTTCAGACTGAGAGGTGGAGATGGAGTTTCTACATTTATTGTAAGAACAAATTCTGTAGACAAAAATTGCACAAAACTACCACACATTTGGTTCAAGACATTCCCTCCGGCAAACTTGCTTGGCCTGTTTCATTAGAATCACTTCTCGGGTCCACGAGAGCTTCTCCTCGGTGACTGCAAATGAAGCTTCTGTCCCACTTACAACCCCTACGAAGAGGAGAGAGTCTCGTCATTGTAAACGGAATGACAAAGAGAGAACGTCTGTTGACTTCAAAGGCAGAGGAACGTAGGGATTTAGAGCACTCCCAGGTGATGTGGGAGCAGCCGTTGCTCGGTCTCAGAGAAGAGAAATTTGTGCTGGGATGCCCACCGTGTCTGCTTTGTTTTCTCCTGAATAGATTGCACTTCAGTAGAAGAGACCCTGGGCAGCTCAGGGTTAAAGTCCTTGGACTGGGTTAAATGGCATGTAACCAGGAAACAAACTTGCTCCCTTCTATACTGTGAGGACGTTACCTTGCCGGGCAGTGAAATACCTGCAAGAAAATCACCCAGCCCAGAGCATACTAAAGACCCCACAGGGTGCCCTTCTTTTAAGCTGGCTTGTTTTTTCATAAATGCACAGATTCTTTCCCTTGCAGCAAACTGAAATGAACCAGTTGTTGTATAAACCCCATTATTCTTTCTTCTCTCCAGCACTTTGATTAAAGTATGTATTAATACAAGCTAATTACCTTCTTGGATGGCCTTCCTTCGATCTTTGATATAACTTCCTCTTCCACAATCTCTGCAGCTTTCTGGGAAAAATGGGGGAAAGGTACAAGGACTCAGGCCACGTCCATTCAAGGCAATGAGAGAAGGCTGCCCTTGTGGTCAGAGGTGGGATTCAGCAGGTTCTGACCAGTTTTGGAGAACCGGTAGTGGAAATTTCGAGTAGTTTGGAGAACCGGCCAATCCCACCTCTGACTGGCCCCGCCTCCCGAGTCCCAGCTGATTGGCTGGGTCTTCTTTGGTTGCCCTGCACAGGAGAACAGAACTGGAAAGCAGGTTAGTAGGATGGGGTGGGAATGGAGATTTTACAGTAGCCTTCCCCTGCCATGCCCACCAAGCCAGATAGAGAGAGACTTCCAGGCCTGTGGACAGCTCTGAACACCCACTGCAATTCTTTAGGGCAGGTGTCTAGACTGGCTAGGGAATTCGGGAAGTTGTCCACAGATCTTCAAGTTGCCAAGGTTCGACACCTCTTCTTTTGGGTAAAAGATATGAGCCAGCATCGTGTGGCGGCCGCCAAAAAAGCCAATGCAATCCTAAATTGCATCAACAGAGGGATACAATCAAGATCAAGTGAGGTACTAATACCACTCTATAAAGCCTTAGTAAGACCACACCTAGAGTACTGCATCCAGTTTTGGTCACCACACGATAAAAAAGGATGTTGAGACTCTAGAAAAAATGCACAGAAGAGCAAGCAGGATGATGAGGGGACTGGAGACTAAAACATACAATGAACGGTTGCAGGAAATGGGCCTGGCTAGTCTAGTGAAGAGAAGGACCAGGGGAGACAGGATAGCGGTCTTCCAATATTTGAAGGGCTGCCACACAGAGAACCTATTTTCCAAAGCATCCGAAGACCAGACAAGGAATAATGGATGGAAACTGAACAAGGAGAGATTCAACCTAGAAATAAGGAGACATTTTCTGTTCAACCAATGGAACAGAAGTTGCCCTCGGAAATTCCAACTCTTGTTATTCTGTGTTCTGTATTCGAATTGCTTGTGAATGCAAGGAGACCAGAATACATGCACTGAGAGATCCTCCTACCTGGTCTACAGGCAATTCAACCTGCGTGTTTTCATCTTCTCCAATTTCCTGCGCATCCGCCATCTCCTGCCTTCCTCCTCTCCTTTTATAAACACTTTCATCTTCTGAAAAAAAATAAAAATAAAACACAAGGCAACATGAGATCCCTTGGGAATAACGTGCACTTCCCTCCTTGTGCGAAAGCTCCAGACCAGTTAAACTAGGGGGGGTGGGCGTGGCCAGCACATGAGGCATGTGGCCCACAGGCCACACGTTTGACCCCCCCTGCTCCAGATCCAGATGGTGGCTACAAATTAGCTTTGATGCCTTTATGACTGATCTGGCAGAAGAAAGCCCTGCCTGTGTTTACAAAACAAACCATGATTAACAGAGCCATGGATACTGAAGGCATTGTGGGAGAAGCCCTGTGGAGTCTGTGCTAGCCCTTTTCCAGCATTTCAGGCATTCACTTTCCTGAGCCGCTGCGGACATCAATGTCAGCGTCCCAGTGAAACTTCCCATTCTCATTCAGTACTCAGAAACAAAGTTCATCCAACATAGCTTCAGAGCTGCAGAGCTTAATACAGAGCCACGCCAAGGCTACTTCTAGTTTCAGTTTCCAAACAATCCTCCTTGGCTGACTTAGTTGCTATGTCTATTCATTGGCTGACCTTGTCACCATGCTCTATTCCAGTTCATGAACATACTTTGGACACTATCACCATAGCATCCTCACCAGTTATAGCCCACCCTCCGCCTTTCACGCCTAGACATGCGTGCTGTTCTTTCTCCATTTATTTATTTTTACCTTGGGCAGAATAGTTGCCAGGGCCCTGGCTCACTTGTCTGACCTGGCTTGGCTTGGCATGGAAGACAGATGTCGCTTTATCTTGGTGAGGATATTTCTTAGCTGCCCTGGACTCAGAGGGACGTGGAGGGTCTCCTGCAGGCATGATCCCTGTGGAATGCACCCGCCAAGGTTTCAGCTGGAAGTTCAAGGAATGTTCATCAGGGCCAGTTCAAATCATCACCAGCACCTCCTATTTCCATCCTCTCAAAGTCGTCCCCACTCCACAATCTCTTTCCATGCCAAAAATAAAAAAAAGCAATTCCCTGCAGAAAAGGTGCCACAGCTCCCCAGCTTTTGGATCCGTAGCCCTTGGGAAAGTGGGGAGTCTCTGGCACACCCCCAGGGCTGTGAGATTTCAACTCGCCCCCCCCAGCTCCATCCAGGCCAGGAAGGATGGCAAGGAGTCCAAGCCTCTTTGGATGGGAAGCTGCTTCCCCATGCTTGTTCCAGGCCAGTGGTAGCTAACCTTTTTGGGCTCCTGTGCCAAAAATTGTGCACGCGCTTGCACATTCACGCTCACGTGCCAGCACCCAGAAGGCAATGCACGCCCCCACACCCACTACACATGCGTGCGTAATCACCATGCGGTGGGTTGGACTAGATGACCTACAACAGGGGTCCTCAACCACCGGGCCGTGGACCGGTCCCGGTCCGTGGAGCACTCTGTACCGGGCCGCAAATTAAAAAAATTAAAAAAAATGGTGGCTTTCTTCGCCTTCGGTGAATGCTGCTGGGATCGTGGATCAAGGACACAAATGAAAGAAGGGGAGGGAGGAAGCAAACCAAAGCCTGTCCTGCTCTCCGGCTCAGCAGCTTCGGTTTCCTCCCGCCTCGTTCCTCTCTCAGTTGCTCTCTCGCTCCTCCACCAGCCCAGGAAGAAACTGCTTCAAAGAAGCCGGGGGGCTTTTCCTGTCGCCGCAGCTCCTCCGAAGCGCCCGTTTACTCCCCCACCCCGCCCGCCCGCGCGGTTCAATCCAGTGCTCCGTTCTGCCTGCCTGCCTGTCTGGTTGTTTGGGAGCAGCTTCGGGTGAGAATAATAACTCTTTTATCAGCTGTCAAACTCGATCGCATGCATCGTATGCTGGCCACGTCCATGCCCAGTTTAGCAAAGGGGGAAGTCACAATATGTCACGTGACAATGCCAGGATGCCGCAAGTTTGGCATCCCTGCTCTAGGGAGACCCCCCAGGACAGGCTCTGGCCCAGCACTTTGCGATTTTAAGCTCCCCTTCCCCAAGCCGGATGTGAGCAATCCCCAAGGCCCAAAGAAGTGTGCCTGACTCCCCGGTTTGCAAAAGGCTAAATTATTACTACAGGTGGTCCTCAGCCAACTTCTTACCACCCATTTGAAGTGACGATGGGCCCCAAAACAGGTACTTAGGGCCCAGATTTGAAGTGACAGTGGCTGCCCCCTTCCCCCACAGTCACACAATTGTGTTTCAAATGCTCAGCAACGACCTGCAGCATCTTGTAGTCACGTAACCACAATTGACTTTTTTTGCCACAAACTGATGTTTACTTCCAATTTCTAGCAAAAAATGCCCATGGTGAACAAGGGGTCCACTTAACAACCACAAATTGAGTTAAACACCATTATGATTCTCTTAACAACGGCCACAAAAAATCTAAAATCAGGTTGGTCACGTGATGACCCCTTAACAATGTAAAATCTTCTTTTCATAAAAATTGTAAGAACACAAAAAGCAGGACATTTGGAAAAGTCAAAAGGTCAGCTGTGGCTACAAAATCCAAGCCCTTTGAGGTGCATTGTATTTCTTAAAAGGGTGGAACTTGGTTAGGCGGTTGCAGCTGCTATCTTGACTTTTTGGACACCCACAAACGCCTGCAGACGCCCCTGCTGATTACGATTTGGACCCAAATCAGCATCATGAGGGAGATGTAAGGGCCCTAGGCTAGGTTGATAAGACCCCACTTCTGAAAGTCTCAGGAAATAGGGCTTCCGCCTTATTTCCTGCCAATCGGCTGGAGATCTTAAGATGCAGGCAGGACAACTTGCCAAACTTTGCTTGAGGTTTTCAGTATACACAGGTTGAACATAATATTCATGAATTTAGCCCACCGAGCCTTTTATTGTGGAGAAAATATATTCCCCAAAATGAGATTTTTATTGCAGAAACTTCAGTGTTTTATATATACATATACATGCACACACATACACATATAATGTAATTTAGAGGTCTTTGAGAATATAGAATCCCACTTTCAGCCAACACGAAACATTAAAATCCTGCACTTTTTGATTTAAGTTTGGCAGACTAAACCCTCCAAATTCCCTTTACCTGTTGCGCCGGCTCAAGGAGTGCCGAGTCGCTGGCTACGTCTTCAGAGACCACCTGGAGAGAATAGAAGGGAATAGAAATAACTAAACAGGTAAACAACATTGTGAGGTTTTGCTGATTCTGATCTTAGCTAATGCAAAACCCCAAACTGGCAAGACATTAAATAATGAAATACTGAAATGTAATAATGTTGTACACGTTTTATTTTTTTAAAGACAAAATGTGATAATCACACATCAGGAAACGTATCAGCCTACAACCTCCCAAAATTCCAAGTGATAAAAATTAAATACTTGGCCACCATATTCTTTCTCTCCCTCTGACAAATGACCACTGTAGGTGAATTTTCTTCTTTCAGCACAACTTAGGCTACTTATGGGGAATTTTGGAACAGGCAGCGGGCATTCTCACCAAATGGCTACCATGCATGCATAACCCATCCACCAGTACACAGAGAAAGTCATGGACTCTCCCTTGTTTTTCAAGCCCCGTGTCTTGCCTCCCTCTGCCAAAAGCTTTGTGCTACCACCCCCTCCTCACTTTACCCTCTTTCTGGGGAAGGACCCATAGAGGCAGGGGCTGCTCTAGTTTACATTTGGTACCCAGGAGCTCTTGCAGTGATGGAGGCTGGCACTTTGCTTTGCCAAGATGCTGCTTTTCCCCAGACCTAATAAAACATTTAGACCAACTATAACCTTTTGCCTTCCAATCTATTGTAGCAATTTAATTTGGGCCCCGCTAATGAATACCACGTCCAGGGGCAGTAGCATTAGTAAGGGGAAGGGCCCCTCTTTTCTGGGATTTTCCTAAGAGTGGGAATGCCTGCTCCGTGATCTCCTGGGAAGGCGGGGAGAAGCCATGTGGCTGGGAGGAATTCCTACTTGAGCGGAATTCCTCCATGATTTTCAGGGTTGTCCCATAAGAATTTTCCCTCACTGGGAGGCTTTGCCATATATGACCCATCCGTTAATCCCAAACACAGCAGAAGCCACAATATCTTTTTTTTTTAAGTCTTAACAGGAACATTAACACATCACACACCTTCTCCAGAGGCAACGTATTTTTTTGCTTCTTTTCAGACAGGAGCTGCTTTAGGAAATCCGCTCTCATGGCTACTTACCTCCTGATTGTAGCTCCTTCTGTTAGCAGGAAAGTTCCTACGAGCAGAAAAGCAGCACATTCATATCCACAGCAACTGAAGATAGTTTTTCCTACCTCGCTGAGATACCTTGCAGGGTGATGGGAAGAAGGAATCACCTTGAGGAACAGGAGGGAGAGTTGCTACCCAGGCAACAGACAAGAGAACAGACGAGACAAGAGAACAGCCTGAGAAGCGACTCAGACCAGAACCTCTCCAGTTCTTCTGAAGAGAAAAGGAAGAGGCAGGGGAGCGTAATCACACCTGCAAGATCCTGGGGATGCTACAGCAAAAACAGTTGACCCCTCCATGGCCCTAGTTTCTTAGCCTGGACTACCTTGACACTCGGGGTCTGTAGGCCCAGCACACCCTGCCTCTCAGCTGGCGTTGGCTCCCTTTTCATGTGCTAGATGCCTGCTCTGGGATCGTGGCTCTCTTCTTGGTAGTTTCTTGATTTGTTTATTTGCCAAGGGAGATTCTCAATCGTCCAGGTCATGGTTGTCCCAGAATTGCTTTCCCCCAAAATAACCGGACATTCTTGGGTTTGTTTTCTTGAAAACGTTTTACTTTTCATCCAAGAAACTGAAGAACTCAAACTGGAGAAGCTTCTTGGATGAGAACCGAAACGTTTTCAAGAGGAAAAAAACCAAAAAAGTCCAATTGTCTTTTAGAAAAGCACCTTTGGGACACTGTCGCTTACTGTTAGCTTGTTTGGCAATTCCTCATTGGGGTATTGTTTGCTTCTTGATTGTTGGTCTAGTATTAAACTTGGTGTTGATCTGTGTTTATCTGGGTATTGATTGCTGGCAAGGAGGTGTTTGGGCCTTTTGGGGTTTTTTGACTCTGACAGGGCAAGCCACTGGTGTATAAAAAGACAGCAAAAGACACCCTTCTAGCACGGAGGACGTTACCTAATTGAGTAAAGAAGCGTCTGCAAGAAAAACAACCCAGGTCAGAGAGCACCCAGGACCCCACAGTTCAGTCCTGAGCCCCAAACATTCTTTTATCAGTTTCCCCCTGAAGGAACACAACGTAGGAGCCCTCCCAAGTTTCCCCAACGTCTCATTTGGTTTCTCCCAAACAAGGAAGATTGGAAGCACAGAGGTATTTGGAGAATGTGGTTGGACAATGCTGCTTTTTTTTAATTCTCCTTCTTCTTTTTGTTCTAAGGAATTGTATTCTGCACAAAGGAACCTGCGGCTGCATTTCAGTCGCATTGATTCAGCCTTCTGGATGTGGGCCAGATTGGCTACCATTAAAATCAGGGGTGTCCAACCTTGGCAACTTTAAGACTTGTGGACTTCAACTCCCAGAATTCCTCAGCCAGCTTTGCTGGCTGAGGAATTCTGGGAGTTGAAGTCCACAAGTCTTAAAGTTGCCAAGGTTGGACACCCCTGATTTAAATAAATCTTTCTCCACCTGGCAGCCGATTGAAAAACCTGAGCTAAGCAGGGGCACCTCAGTTGCCTACCGAAAGGGACGATGAGGGATTTTGGGAGGCACCAGGAGTTCAAAGTAAGGCAAATCTTTGTACTTCTCCAGACCCACAGCCACGTAATATTCGCCATTCACCAGCTCCTCCCCCCGGGAGACGAGGTCGCCGTTCAGCTTGCAGAGCCTGGCAGGAAAAGCACAGCAGAAACAAGTTCATGAAAAGTGGGGAGAATCTGAGGAAGGCTGGCTGGGGAATTCTGGGAGTTGAAGTCTCACCCAACTTAAAGCTGTCAAAGTTGAGAAGCAGTCTTAAAGAAAGCTTATTTGAAGTACATGGGACCAGCTTCCATGAAAATATGTACAAGCTTGCAGACAAATTTCTCTATTTCCCGTAGTATGAAGCACAATGCTTATCAGCTTTTAGGCCCTACGTGCACTTTGCAGCATAATTGTACGTACATGTTACATACAAAAGGATTGTATGCAAACATACTGCTAACCTGAGTATTGAATTTACCCACTGCTGAATTGGGGCACTATATTAAGTTGTATCCTAGGTTCCACAAACCGACCAAGATGAACACTAGGCAAGTTCATCACATGGACAAAGGCACCTACTGGGCTTTATCTAACCAGGTAAGCTTCTGTGTAAACATAGCCAGAGAAGGCTATGACATCTTCTACAAGTTTCCTCCTGTTTAAAGACTGAAGAGGAAACCAAGAAAGCTTTGGGTCAGAAAAACCCATTCGTAAATTAAATCCAATGACCCCTCTGTTCAGTGGTGAGATTCAGCCAGTTCGCACCGGTTCAGGAGAACCAGTAACTAACTTTCTGAGCAGTTTGGCGAACTGGCTGTTGGGAGAAATCTCCTTCCAACAGCCTTTTGTTTTTCCCACCTTATGGGGTTAATCCTGTCAGGAAGGTAATGTTCTGGTGTGCCTCTGTGTTTCTAGCCTAATCCTGTTTATCTTTATTGCTCTGTTGAAGTGTTTTCAGAAACTGGCTCTGCAGTTAAGCCTTGTGACATTGTAACAGCCATTAGTGCTTCTTGGCAGTACACCAGACTTTCTATAGCCTGAGTGGCTGGCTCCTCTGGAGTTTTTTCCTCTGCTGGTACTTTTATTCCGGAACTTGACATTCTTAAAGGGGAAGGGTTGTTTTAAGCTGTTTACATTGCTTTAGTGGTTCCTGGCGTTGTCCTTTTGGGGTGTACTTCCAACACCACTGAACCCCCTCACAGCCACTCCTTGCTTCCTCCATCTCCAATTAAGAGTGTGAGGGGGCAATCGCGAGCCTCTTTCTTCCCTGGATCAATAATCTCTACATGGAGCAATCTGGCTAGTCTTTGCCTTCTTTGTTACCAAAAAAGGGGCTTTGGGAGGTCTTCCCCACTCAGTAAAGCTATATATAAATAAAGCTTTTTGGCATAGAAAGCACAGAGTTGTGAAGCAACCTTCCTGGGCGCAGAATTACCCCAAATGATACTCAGCTGGTGTTGATGCCCCCCCACCCCCAGGAAGACAAGGTCCCTCTGCTTCTCTGGAAGCAGGACTCAGTGCCGGGACCCCAGTGTACAGAGACCCCCAGGAGGCAGCCCCCTCCAGGCCTTAAGCCAGAGAATTTGGAGGGCCGAACTAGCCTAGTTCTGAAGCAGCAAGGAGGCGGCAGAGCCTTTGATTTCCCTCCCTCCCCCCAAGAAATAGACAAGGATGGTAAAACGACATGGACAGCACTTACTTTTTCACCACTCCAGTGTGCAAATTTGCCTTTTCTGACAAGCGGCTGAGGATGATGCCCCATTCCTGCAAGGCGCTCCTGGCCAGGACCATTCGAAAGGGGGGGCTCAGCAGGTCTCCGTTGCGGAAAACGCTGGAATAGCAGAAGCAGAAATCCCGGCTTCCTTCCCTGTGGAGCTTCCTAAGGGAAGACTCCCAGCTATTCCTATTTCCCTCTCATTCACCTGTGGGGGGATCTGGATTTCATCAAATTGTACGAGTGGAGCACAGGTGAACGTCTGGACTCCACCACAAGCAGAGAGTATCTCAAGTCTTCTGTGCGTCTTAATTTATTTGTATTTATACTTCAGATTCTGGCAGAATTTTACCCGGGGGAGGGGACAAGGATTTGGTCCCTTTTTCATAACCCTGCCTGTGTTTTCCAATCACTTTGCCCATCTTTTTTCTTTACTGGCAGTAAGGGCTGGATTAAGACTGGGAAGACCCTCTGAAGAGGACCTCCCCACTCAGCCCGGCCCCTTCCAGGTCTGTGACAATTCTGTTCTTCTGCTACAGAGACAACGAATTGTGCCAATTCTGCCTTTAGTTAGCTGTTTCTTTCTTTGTCAGATGTTTATCCTGCCTTTATTTTAAACAGCAGCTAACATACCTAATATTCCTTCCTCCTACTCTTTTCCCCCACAACGACTCCATGATGTGGATCAGGCTGAGAGACAAGCCCAGAGTCACCTAGCCAGCTATCATGGCTAAGGCGAGAGTAGAATTCACCACCTTTGGTTTCGTCTGCTACCTTAACCTCTGGACCAAAATGGGGTCTCCTTCCCTGAGCTGCCCCATTTCTTCCTTTCCTAACCCGAGAGGGAATTTCCAAGGAGAGTCACTCACTAGATGACACAAGGAAGGTTCGTTTGCCGCTTCCATCCTGCCGTAACCATCACCTTCTGAGGAACACCTGGATAATTCTGGATGCCAAAACATCATTATCATCAATAGCAGCAACAATAACACATCATTATCTGCCCTTTGTAGTTTCTAGTCAGAGGTGGGATTCAGCTGGTTCTGACCAGTTCTGGAGAACCAGTAGCGGAAATTTCAAGTAGTTCAAAGAACTGGCCAATTCCACCTCTGACTGGCCCTGCCAACCCCATCTCTTCTCTGCCTTCCGTTGAGTCCCAGCTGATCGGCTGGGTCTTCTTTGGTTGCCCTGCACAGGAGAACAGAGCTGGAAAGCAGGTTAGTGGAGTGGGGAGGGAAGGGAAGGGGGATTTTGCAGTAACCTTCCTTTGCCACGCCCACCAAGCCATACCCACAGAACAGGCAGTAAAACATTTTGAATCCCACCACTGCTTCTAATGCTGTTTCTTAACCTCAGCACCTTTAAGATACATGGACTTCAACTCCCAGAATTCCCCAGCCGGCTCCAAAGTCCAAGCCCAACATGCTCAAGGCCTTAGAGGAGCCTGGCTTGCCTCTGCCTCCTTCGGCAGAATATCCTCTTTTAGGTTGCTTTTATTATATTGGTACATAATACAACACTTGGACAATAGGCAGGCAGCTTCTGGATCCAAAGCCTCTCCCGAGTGTCGAGCCTTTTGTATTGGCAAGTATTCCTTTGCAGAGCCCCCAGAAGGGTCTAGGACAGGGGTCGGCAGCCCACAGCTCTGGAGCCACATGTGGCTTTAGTGCACCCCTGCTTTAGTGTCTGTTGAAAGTTATAACAGCACTGAAAAAAGGGCCTTACGACGGGTACTTAAACTTGCAACCACCACAGCATCCCCCATGGTCATGCGATCCAACATTCGGGCGCTTGGCAGCTGGCATGTGATTACCATGGTTGCAGCATCCCAGACTCACACGGTGGCCATTTAGACCTTCACAGCCAGCTTCCGACAAGCAAACTCTGTGTATGTGTGTGTGGGGGGGGAGAGCTGGATTTAATGACCATGTGATTCACTTAATGACTGCAATGATTTGCTTAACAACTGCGGAAAAAGGGTCATAGAAGTGGATGTGATACTTAACAAGCCCCTTGTGTAGCAATAGAAATCCTGATCCCAGTTGTGGTTGTAAGCCAAAGCCAGCTTGTAATTGTCTAATGGCCGGTAGTGCATAAAATCCGCTCATCCTAGGACTTTTCTAAAGCAGAACTAGACTGTTCCGTTCTGAAACCAGCTTTGGCCCACCTGTGACCACTTACTCACCTGGGCTCCATTTTTTTTCTGGTGCTGGTTCAGCTGCTTCATTCCAACATTTGCATAGCTGTCAAAAATGATTTGGGAAGAACATGAGCCACTGAGGTGAGTCAGTGCTGGAGAGTTTTGAGTTCAAGACTCAGTTCAGAGCAGACTCACCTACTACCACGTCCAACCATTTCTTCCATGAATGCTGCAGACAAATTGCATAAGCCCTGGTTGCTGCATCTCTGGAAGTGGCCAAAGAGTGTGGCAAAGTAACTCTTAAGGGGTGTTTTCCAGTCAAACAACCAGCATATCCTTTGCCGTAGATATGGATTACATTACAACTCCCATCACCTCCAATGTCATTAGATATGCTCCAGATGACTTTTAGGGAAGAAGTGGACTTCAACTCTCAGAATTTCCCAGCCAGCTATGCTGGGAGTTGAAGTCTACATACTACAAGCTGCCAAGATTGGGAAACACTGAGCTGGATCAACCAGAGAAGACAAACAATACAGTCCCTTCAACACATCTTTAATTCAAAGAAGAGTTTGAATTTATCTTTAATTCACACACACCCCAATAAAACTTGTGGGATGGACACCTTTTCTAGAAGGAAGATGAGCTGCACGTGTGATGCATTCTTGAAGTAAAAAAGCAGAGTTCCACCACCCCATACCCCCCCACTCTTATGATTTAAATAATGTTTCTGACAGTTCAAACAATTGGCCAGCCGAAGGCAACCAACCCCAAAATTCTGTGCAGTAAGACAGCAACTAATCCCAAACTATAGCTAAGAGATGGCTGTGAGCCCAACATTCCTTAGCTTTCACCAATTAGGCACCTGCTGCAGGAGTGTCAGCTGGCAAGCTCAAAAATGGCCCTACAATGGCTGGTTGGAGAAAGATGTCCAAGGGGTAGAAGTTCAAATTTTGCTCATTTTTTGGAAACAAAGCCAGAGGCTTCTGGTGCAACCAGTGAAAAGACTCAAGGCAGTTCTGTGCCTTGGGACCGAAGAACGAAATGAGATTTAATGGGAGATGTCCTCAAGTCAAATGCCAGGAAACCCCACAAAAATAGAAACTTTCTACTACAGCTTTTTCCAACCTGGTTTCCAGATGTACAATATTAGGGCTATGAATTCTCTAAACTCCAAATTCTGGACTTGAAGGATTCCACCACGGGGAGGCCTTCTCTTCACTATTCCAGGCGCTCTACAGAGCTGTGACTCTCTTCTTTGAACAAAGGCCACTTAAATCTTGTGCTGGAGAAGCTGCCGCGTATCTACGCAATTTAAATACTGCCTTGCGTGCTGGGTGCCAAGAGCGGCCCTCTTGATACTCCCACAAGGACAAGGGCTGCTTGAAGACTGACATCAGGAGTTTGGTGTTGTCATAATTCAAGGGTCCTGGGTCCTCCCTTGGAGTCTAGAACAGACAGACAGCTCTAGAGAACAGCCCAGCGCTTCAAGAGCCTGCTCAGGCTGCCTGTTCTGCTTTGACTCGGGTCTTTCTCTTTGGTCCTTGGCTGCAAGGGGGAAGTAAATGACTAAGAAGGGGCTTTGGTTCCCCTGCCGGTGCCAGATTGGCACTTGGCTTGGCTCGGCTTCCCCTGGAACTCTGGGCCTTGGAAGGGCCTCTCCTTGCCCCACCCGCCAGGCTCACACTCTGTCACACCCTGCACGGAGTCTACTCCATCTTTACCGTGAACTTTCATGCCAGTGAATGGGTCCTCTTCCCTCCCGCTCCCCTGCATTGGCAGTTGCTGGCACACAAGGGGCTCCCTTCTGGCCCCCAGCAGTCCTTGAGGAAGGCGCCTCTGGCTTGGAGTGGCAAGCCCCTCCCTCCCCCTCTCCCCCGCCAGTTCTGGAGGCAGAGGAACAGCGTGTGCTCCTCCTCCTCCTCCTCCTCCTCTGGTGCTCCCACTGCAGAGGCTCCCATTCTACCTCGTTCTGCCGTTGCTGCAAGGGCGGCCAGAACAATTGTCCCCCTCGGCTGCTCTTGTGTATTAAAACTGTCTAGTTTCATTCGGCACTATTATCAGGTTCAAAATTCATCAGCTGATTATTGTGCTTTTACATAATCATCATTACCACGTTTAGGGTATTCTGTAATCTAGTACATTTTCATTTATTTTATTTTTACATTTTCATTTCCACCCTAAAATCTTTTTAATGGCCTCTATTTTAGATTCTCATCTCGCCCTTGATGGCTGGTATATATACACTTTTAAAGTTTTTATGACTAGTAAAAAGGGACTGGGTTAGGTTGCTTACTCAAGCCTTTTGAACCGCTCAAAACCCGCAGCGACGTATCGGCAGCCGTTCTGCAGCTCGCTCAGCTCCATGATGCGATGACCCCCTCGAGGCGTGTAGATGCTCCTAATGGCCACGGGGGCTTGGACGGTGCTGGTCACTTCATTCAAAAAGGCATCAAAAGTCAGGAACCGGCGGCGGCTCACCACAAATTTCCGGCCAAGGAAAAAGGGATCCCCGTTGCGAAAGACCACCACATTCTTGGCAAGGGGTGCCACTGCCACAGTGCCTGAGACCATCTCTCCCAGGCTGCAGACCGCAGGCGGCTCGTCTGAGAAAGCTCCCTGGCAGAGGGGGGCACCTTGGGGGCTTCTGCAGCCAAATGGCACCACTCTTCTGAGTGTGCCAGGCTGCCTTCTGAGAGAGAACTATGCTGTTTCCATAGTGTCGGTTCAACAAGGAAAGAGAGAGGGAGTGCCCTCCGCTTGGTGAAAGACTTGGGTGTGTCTCTGGCAGAAACTTCTCTTTTGTGGAGGTATGAGTAGCCTCTTTCTAGAATGACAGCGGGACACCCTTCAGCCCTGGAAGCAGAGGTGCCAGCTCCGCCGTCCGTGAGATCAGAGGTGGCGCCGTAATGAAGGTGGGACTACAAAGACAATAACATGCTCCTCTCTACTCTTCTGCCTCTGCTCGATCTAGTGCAGATGGCTGGAGAGTAAGCCAGGGTTGCCCCAGTCAAGGGAGAGTTTTTGGGCGAAAAACATAATAAACTCCACGTGAAGTGCTTTCCCCAGTCAGTGAGCTTTTCACATCCCACCCAGGCGCAACGGGCGGCCTTGTGCTGCCACCAGGGTGGAAATGCAAGTGCTACAAAATGACTCTGAGGTGAACGGCTCATGTAAAATGCCAATCTGTTTTGCAGAGACTGTGAACGCACAAGTGGATTTGGAAGGAAATAAAAACCACCAGTATTAATAAAGCAACAGTGGCCTGTGTTTAGGGCTCCTCTCTGTTCTTGGCCCGCACCGTTCCACATGTTCATTGCGGAACCTGCAACTTCCCAAAAGCCCTTAAAAAACTAAAAGATTATGAGACTGACCAGTCCTGCCAGAGAAGTTATTACTCCTGCTGCTAATTTCATTTGGGGAGCTTCTCTCTTTAAATGCTTTCTTTTGCTTTCTCTCCTTTAGTGTTCAAGCTTGCACAGAAGGGGGTATCTTTTGTTGAACTAATGTAACCCACTCTGGGGATCTTTGGCGAAAAATCACACTAGAGTATTGCTACTGCCTTGTTTAATTTGGGGCAATGTTTCCCAATCTCAGCATCTTTTAAGACATCTGAACTTCAACTCCCAGAATTTCCCACAGTAAAACTGCAACTTTCCAACAAGCTAAGTCAACAGGTGAAGCTGGATTTCCTCAACAACCACGTGATTCATTTAGGGACTGCACTGATTTACTTACAAATGTGGTGGAAAGATCTTAAAATCAGGCATGACTCATTTAACAACCGCTAAGCAACGGAACTGATCCCAATTGTAATCGTAAGTTGAGAAATACCCATAATGTCTCTGGCAGATTCAAACTGCCCAGCACAGTTGAAAAATGTGGGGTACTGCCTAATTTTACAGTCACAGGCCAAAAATGGGGCATGGAGGAAAATGTTTTATTTAACTTCATAATAATTTAATAATACAGGGCATCCAAATTTAAAATAAAAAAAACAAGCCAGCAAAATAGCAAAACCAACCATGTAGTAAAGACTTTAAGAATAATCAGTCAGTAGCCACAAAAAGCAGAATACCGGAGTCAGCTACAATACGGGACCCTGGAATAATCTCCAGGAATTGAAAACTATCTGGTCAAAGCTGCTCTAAAGTAACTGACGGGGGAAAAGGCCACATGAGGCAGCAGCTTGCATGGCCCACTGATTACTAGCTACTGTAGCTTTGCAAATGCTGGTAAAACGGACATTCCGTCGTTGCTCCACCAAAAGAGCACAAAAGAAGCTTCTGCAACTGCAATTCCAAAAAGTCTGCCAGCCTTGAAAAGCGTTTGCAGTCTCCAGTTTTCACAGTTACTTTTGTAAGTCTCAGTGGTGACTTCCGAATGCGGCCTCTCTAGGGAAACATGGCGGATGCCTTGCCTGCAGCCCCTTGCTTCCTTTCTGGAAGTAGCAGGTCAAAGTGTGAGCTTCCAGTTCAGTGTGAAAAGGTCACATGCGAGATCTGCTGAGCTCTCAGGCTGGTTTCCCCAACCTCCGTTTCAGGATCAAATACTACGACAGAAATAAAAACAAATGAAAGCAAACAAAATCTACATCAAAGGTTGCAGCTATCCTAATAAAGTGACACAAATCACTATATTCCAAAGGAGACCATGAACCTTTATTCCCTTCATAGTTTTAATCCCTGTCCAATGCATCTACCAGTACGGTTCTGACTTTTAAAGATGCACGCTCTTCCACACCCCGAGGGATCCCGCTTTTGCCCAAGCCCGGGACAATGCAGAAATACCTCTCCTCCCCATGCCATCCGTCAGCTTATAGAAGAAGCGGTCATCACAAGAACTGTGCCAAACCATCTGGCATTTGGGTGATGGCTGCTCCACAAGACAAAAGTCCGACAAGCAACCCAAAGGCAGTGTCCTTACATTCTTACGGCTGGCAATTGCCTGCTGCAGCCAGAGCAGCTCCATGGCCAGGTGCTTGCAGTAGTTCTGCAGGTCAGGCATCCCTCTGGGCATTTCCGGTGCTTTGGGGAAATGAGACTCTGGAGAAGCAAAGAACAAGGCGGTCAGAAACAAGATTGCCTCCCTCCTCAAGCTGGGCAAGGCAACCATCTCACTTATACACACACACGCACACAATACTGCTTCTGTAAAGTTGTTAGGAAGAAGATTGATGCTATCCAGGAACTTGGATGTACAGATGTACTGTCTGCTCAGTTTACCAAAGTCCAGGGTTCTTCCAGCGCCTAACTTACCCTGACTCAACCTGGGAGACTCCATCCCCAGAACTGTGCTGCTCCAGTCAGATGAGGTATTGCTGGGTTCCCCGCCTTCCTCATTTTCTGCTGGCAGGCTGCAGACATTCCCTGAGTGAGCATCCAGAGCTTGCTGTCCTACCTCGCCGATCTTGGGTTCAGCCGTCACTTCAGGCAGTAGTCGGCTTGGAAACTGCATCTCAAAGTCACACATTTGTTTAGACGGTGATGCCTCTTGAAAATATTGTGCATCCTGTTTTTGTGGCTTGTCAATTTTAATCTCTTCTCTGTTGAATTGCTTTATTGATTTCTTAGAAGACTGTAAATACAAAAATAAAATTCATCAATATAAAACAATAATGCAAAATAAAAAGATTACCCTTAAAAAGAGAATGATCATTATGTACAGAGCAAGATATTTTCTAGTTGAATGTGCAGCTCTGTGTTGCAGAGAGCATTGCACATCCTATTACACATCAAACAAAAAGCAAACATTTATATGGTAAACAAAGGCAGTATTCTATATACTGAATACTACCAGACTGTTAGTTTTGTTACAACAAACACACATGAAGTTCATCTCTATGTGGAGGGAACATATTTGCAAACAGAAGATAGAACTGCATGTATTAATTCCTAATTGGGGAGTAAAGAAAAACCAATAAATTCTTAAAGGTGTCATCAGAAAGAAGCAGGACCCCCTACTCCCCCCACCATTCATAGTGTTCTGGCCAATTCCTGAACTTCCTCATGCCAGAGACAGAAGTCTGGTGCTTTTCTGCATCCAGTTTAATAGGACAATCCAGGCATCCCAGAAATACAGAAACCAAGTAGAAGCCTCCTAAAAATGCTGCATTTCACTGCTTCGGCTCAAACAGCAGAGATTTAGTCCCTCATTCACTCAATTTATAGGGTCATCTGAGATCAAGGTAATGAAAAGGTCGGTTTAGTTCATTTATTATGTTAGTCTAATGCAAAGTAATTCATAACTCAGCATGTTGTAGGCACCAACCATTGACTTAGCATGTTGCATGAACACAAATTACCATCTTAAGCTACATTGTGTGCACAGTTATCAGGCAAGTTGTATTTTGGAGGATTAATTGTATTATTGAACAACTAGTGCTCTCGGTCAATCCAAAATGTTAATAAACTTCAAACCTGAATATTTAAGGAAGTAAAACTGAGGTTTTGCCTTTCTTATAAAAATATCTGTGTGTGCAATTATCATGCAACTAAATGAAGAATGAAAATTTGCCCATTTCACTCATTTATTTGCATGTGTTAAACTGAGAATAATAAACAATTCAAAAGGTACAAATAAACATTTCTGACATTTCAAAATAAAACTTGTGACCGATATAGCCACCCTTTTCAATAACAGTCATAAGCCTTCCATTCATGGAGTCTATCAATTTCTTTATTTGTTGACGATCAACCTTTGGTGCAACAGCAACCACAGCCTCCTAGACACTGTTCAGAGAGGTGGACTGTTTTCTGTCACCATAAATCTCCCGATTGTGAGAAGTCCACAAGTTCTCAATAGGGTTTAGGTCAGGTGAGGACCATGTCATTATTCTTTCATCTTTAAAACCTTTACAGGCTAGCCACACAGTGGAGTACTTCAATGCATGCAATGGAGCATTGTTCTGCAGAAAAATCATGGTCTTCTTGAAAGATGCAGATTTTTTCCTGTACCACTGCTTGAAGAAAGTGTCTTCTAAAAACTGGAAGTAGGTTTGGGAGTAGATTTTGAGTGCATCTTCAACCCAAAAAGGTCCAACTAGCTCATCTTTAATAACAACAGCCCATCCCAGTACCCCACTTCCACCTTACTGGCGTCGAAGTCGAAGTGGAGCTCTGTGGCCATTACTGATCCAGCCACAGGTCCATCTGTTTGGTCCATCAAGAGTCATTCTCATCCCATCAGTAGATAAAATCTTTGAAAAATCTGTCTTCAGATATTTCTTGGCCCAGAAAGTTGCCGTTTCAACTTATGTGCCTTGTTCAGTGGCAGTCGGGTTTCAGTCTTCCTTAGTGCTCTGAGCACTGAACACCTTGTACAGTACTTCTGGGCACTCCAGGTAGATTGCAGTTCTGGAATATGACAGTCTATTAGACTGAAAAATAGTTATCTAGATCAGGGGTCCCCAACCTCTGGCCCATTACCAGGCCGTGGTGTATTTGCAACCGAGCCATGGGCCACGCTGGGCCAGCGCACAGTTGAGCTGTGTGTGTATTTGCATGCTTGAACAGTTCACTTCCCCTCCTCCCCTCCCCCCCAGCCAGGCTGCCAAGCTGCAAAGTTTGGGATCTGTTGGTCTAGATGGTTTTCATGCTTAAGGTAAAATCAGAACTCACAGCCTTCTGGTTTCTAGCTGATGCCTTAACCACTAAACCTTTAATTCCCCCCTGAAGCATTTCAACAACGGATCGATACTCCTACTTCTGCTTAAGAGATGAGCCTATCGACAGTCCTACCTTTGAGAAAAATGCTGGTCTTGGGAAGAGATGGCCAGTCCACTGAAGCCAATCGAAGTCCCCTTCAATTTCCTTGACGATGCTCTCATACTTACTCCTTACGCTTTGAAGCCTTTTCCTGATCAGGTAACCCCTGACAACAGCCTGAATGGGAACAAAGCACAATCACAGCTGCACAGAAATGACCAGTCTTGGCATACAACAAGGCAGCACGGATTGAGTTTCTCCAGTATTAAAGGAGTTGATAGGGAGATGCTTAACGGGTGGTTTTTCTTTCTCTCAGCTGCCATTTGACAGGGGAGCGAGGGCAAGGAGGAAGCCAGCCCTTACTTGTGCCCATTCCAATGCCAGGGTCTAATTCTTAAATACTGAAGGCGAGGAAGAGGAAGGAAGCCCAGAACTCTTTTACAGTTACCTGAACCTTCTAATCCCCTCACCATTTCTACTACAAGGAGCCCTCGGCTTGCAATTACAATTGAGCCCCGAATCTCCCTTGCTAAGCAACACAGTTGTTGCAATGAGTTTTGCGCTGTTTTACAATTTTCCTTGCTACCCTTCCCTAAGTGGTAAGTTAGGAACGTGGCTCTGAAGTGAGCGTTGGCTTCCCCTTTGGCTTTGCTTGGTCAGGGCGCAAAAGACACTGACACACACAGGCACAGACACGCCCGCCTGTTGCCAAGCGGCTGAACTTTCCGCACACGGCCGCGTGGGAGAGCCGCAGCGGTCCTAACTGTGAAACGCGGCCATGTGTCACTTTTTCAGTGCTGCTGCTATCTTCGAACGGTCACTAAATGAGTGGCTATAAGTCGAGGACTGCCTGGGCTGAAACAAAGACCTTCCCCAGAAGAAGTTGAGGGAGACCACAAATTCGGGGCGAGGCAGGAGAGGCCAGGAGGCCCCCAGCTTTTCCACTCCAGGGCAGCGGAAGCGCCGCAAGGGCCGAGGGCTGGGTGCGGCGCCCGCCGTAAGAGCCAAGGCGGTCCTCCCGGCGCCTCACAGCGCTGCCTTTCGCTCGGTGCTCCTCGGCAACTTCCCTCCCTCCATTCCTCGGCGCAGCCCCGCACAGAGGCGGCCCCGCTGGGGCTTAGCCCGGCCGGGGCTTCTGTCCACCGACCCCGGCGCCGGCCTAGGCCGAGCCGCGAACCTCCCCCGCCCACCTGCAGCCGCGCCGCCGCCGCCGCCGCCTCCCGCATCCTCCCGCGAGCAACGGCAACCGCGCCCCCTGATGACGTCAGCGAAGGGGAACACGCGCCCCGCCCACGGCCAGAGGTTGTTTGGGTGGGGGTCCGCTTTTCAGCTGCGCTGAGTTCCAGGTTCCATCATTCCCAGCGGGAGGGGGGGTCCACAGAAATCTGGTGTGTCCGACCCCCCCCCCTCTAATTGGCCAGGTTCTTCAGGCTAAAGTGGGGGTGCGAAGGGCCCAGCCCATCAGGTGTGCGACGGGGCGCCGGCTTCTGACGTCTTCACTGCGCGACGTCCTGCCAGAAGGCAGAGGCTGCTTGGCCAAGGGTCTCCAACCTTGGCAACTTTAAGACTTGTGCAAGCTGGCTGAGGAATTCTGGGAGTTGAAGTCCACAAGTTGCCAAGGTTGGAGACCCCTGTGCTTGGCGACTCTAAAATGGGGGGGGGGGGGGCTCGACTCCCAGAATTCCCCCGCCAGCAATGCTCCAACGGCGGCAGAGCCCTTCGCGGCCCGTCCCCCCATCAACACTCCCAGCCATAAAAAAAGAGAAATGATCAAATATTGCCACCAGACTCGAAATTCTAGAAAAAATCTAGAACTACGCCGCCTTCGGTCCGATCTAAGTATAGTATATAATGTATATGATTATACATTGCAATGACTTACCGGTCAATGAATACTTCAGCTTCTACCATAACAATACAAGAGCACACAATAGATACAAACTCAAGGTTAACCGCACCAAACTTGATTGCAGGAAATACGACTTTTAGCAACAGAGTGGTCAATGCCTGAAATACTCTACCTGACTCTGTGGTTTCTTCCCCAAACCCCAAAAACTTTAACCTTAGGCTGTCTACCATTGTCCTCACCCCTTTCCTAAGAGGTCTTGTAGGGGGCGTGCATAAGCGCACCAACGTGCCCACAGCCCCAGTCCTATTGTTTCTTTTATATATTTTTATTTTTCTTATATGTATCCATGTATTCATAACTATGTTTTTACTTATACCTATTATCTTGTAAGCAATTGACAAATAAAAATAAATAAATAAAGCTTTATTCTACAACAGGGCTGGGGAACTATGGTCCCTTTTATGACTCCCAGAATTGCTGAACCAGCCATGGCTATCTTAGAAATTCTGGGAGTTAAAGTTCCCAAGTCATAGAAGGGACATAGTTCCCCAGCCCTTTTTCTACAGGAAGATCTGGGAATGCTGGAAATGTAAACAGACTCCAGGAACATATCATATGTGGTGGACGTGCCCAGTAGTAAAAAAATATTGGATAAGGATAAGAACGTGGATAGGGGAAATAACCAAAGAACAAGCAGAGCTAAAACCAAAGATAGTCTTACTAGGCATAATAACAAGGAAATATGACACAAAAACACAATATCTAATGCTACACTTAATAACAGCGGCCAGAGTCATTTATGCACAAAATTGGAAAAATGGTACTATACCATCTGAGGAAAGTGTGATAAAGTATTACAGTGCGCTGAGATGGAGAGACTGACAATGGAAATAAAAGATAGAGGAGAAACTGAATGCCATTTGATTTGGAATAAATAGTAGATATAAAAATAAAGATATGAAATATTACAGTAGGATAATAAAATGTAAAATATGCACTATAAAACATAAAAGGGGAAAATATTCAGAATAATAAATACATATTGTACATGTTAGTGGAATAACATATATAAAGGAATATATATATGTATACACACACACACCAAAAATGTATGGAAACCATATGTATACCGATACTGAAGTGTTGCAAAAAAAATGAAAATTGTGTTATGAAATGAGGAAAATTGTTCAATAAAAATATTCAAAAGAAAAAAGAAAATAAATTCTGGGAGTTGGTCCACAAGTCATAAAGGGGCCATAGTTCCCCAGCCCTGTTCTACAGGAATATCTCAGAATGGGCAACCCGCTCCTGCTCAATAAAAGTAACCAAAAACAGAGTATAATTTCAAATGTGTTTTTTTTCTTTTATGACCAAGAGTTTCTGTAAGCGAATTGATGGCATTGTTAGCTCACTCGAACCAGAGTCTGCAGCTCGGAGCGAACTCAACGCAGAGCTCTTCTCTCTGGGAATTGCTTACAAAGGAATAAATCGTCCCCAATACAGACAAAGCCTTCTGGAAATACGCTAGTTAGTAGATTCAAATGGTTTTTGGGACAGAAGTCTGCGCTTGACCACTGCTGAACAGAAGGTCTCTCCACCTGTTCTCAAGTCAACCGCTCTGGTTCTGCACTGGCTTTCCTGACTTGACAGCCTTTGACAAGGAAACCAAGTAGCTCAGCCTCTGCCTGTCCCCAGCCAGGGAGACTGGAGAGGGGGGGCAGGGGGGATGCAGGGATAGATCCTGTCTCAAGAATCATCTCAGCACAAGCATTCCCCAGTCACTTTCACGTTCAATGCGGTCGGAATTCATCTGTTCCCCCACAGCAATAGATCCAAGTGAAAAAGGAGGAACATAAAAGGATCATCATGAATAATGGGGGCTTTTTCCAAGCTCTCCCCAAGGCCATTGTCCCACCCCTAATATACTAATTGTGTTCTTGGAAAGAATAATACATAGCTCCCAGACTAAGGCCATGTGCAAAGAAGGCACAGGATGTAGGAGATCAAACTCATGGAGCATTACAAAAACAAAACTATTTAAAATGAGAGGTGCCCAGTTCATACAGCAGGAGGAGTGAGAATTCAAGGCCACCACTGGTGTTGTGTCTGCTGCTCATCAAATTTCTGGAAAGGTCTGTCAGTTATGGAACCTGGAGCGACACTGCAAGGAAAGGGAAACCAGAAGCCTCCTTCTCTTGTGAATCTGAACAGAAGGGGGTCTCTCAGCTCGACTCAGGGCTCCAATGTGGAAGATCAATATCCTAGCCGGTCCCTCTCCTTTGCCTTCCTTGCTTCCTTCCATACAGAACAGGCTCTTTTCCCTTGAGCTTTCTGCCTCCTGCCAATCTCCAGTCCTGCTGCTTACATGTTTCTGCCTCTTTCCATCTGGCAGCCCCTAACGTTTTTACATAATAATTCAGAAGCAGACATCTTTGTGGGACGTCCATCTCGAGGCCTCGTCAGAAGGGGGCCAGCCTGGCCCTTCCCGGTGCCTCTTCTAGGCGTTGGGTGCTTCTTCCACATCAGGGTTTTCAGCCAGGTGAAGCTTTTGTCTAAGGTAAAGGGTTAAGAAATGAACAGGAAAAGGCGGAGAGCAGCCATTTATCCTGGCACTTTCTCTGGGCTTCTATAGCTCGGATAGACCAGCTGCCTGAAGTTTGGGACTTCAGCTCCTATCAGTCTCAGTCCAAATGACCAACAGCAAGGAATCTTGATGCAAGGTTGTATCTCGGGGTGAAAAAAGCCAAGATGGTAGCCACAACCAAAGATTCAATACATGTAAACAAAAGGGCAAGGCTTCAATTGTGCAGCTGCAGTCCTTGTCTTGACTAGTGTTTCTTTACCTTGGCAACTTTTAAGATGGGTGCACTTCAACAGACTTGCTGTCTGGGGAATTCTGGGAGTTGAAGTCCACCATCTTAAAGTTGCCAAGGTTGAGAAATGCTGGTCTTGCCTATTTGACCCCCATCTACCGAGGGACGTCTCTGCCATTGGTTCATCCTATGAAACATAATATTGTTATGAACATCAGCCATGTTGACTTAGTTCAGATTGCAGCTCTCTATTGAATCTGGAGCATGTAACATTAACATTGAGGAACCTGGAAGAGTACACCCACACCAACCTGTCTACTTGAAAAGATGGGCACTAACATCTGTTAAGATTGTTTACTCCTCCAATTTGGGAGGACCAAGCAACACAGACGTGGCTCATGGAATGTTTGCACACTGACAGTTCCCAAGATCAGTCTGTGAGCTCCATGACCAGGTGCAAAATTTAGCTCTCTTAAACTAGGTTGGCTCTCGTAACAATTGAGTGGGTGGTTTCACACCATACATGAGCCACCCAGGGCCATTTTAGCCTGTATTGCTATGTCTTGGTAACCAAACTTCTAAGATAAATCAGCATCTTTGCCCGCGGGTTGTTGATAGGAGAAAGGGGCTCACTTGTAATACAAGTAGTCCTCAATTTAGAACTGGTTGAATAGCAACCGTTCAAAGGTACCAGGGCCTCGAAAAAAGGTACTTCCAACCTCCCAGATTTGGAGCTCCAATGGCTGTGTCCCTATCTGCAGTCACATGACTGCATCTTGGATGCTCAGCAACCAGCCTGTGTTTATGCCAGTTTGCAGTCACGTGACCACAATTTATTGTGGTTTTTTTAAAAATGGAAAATGACAGTAAACACCAGTTTATGGACAAGGCACAGCATCTTAACAGGCACAGCATCTGCTTTAAAATGTTGTAAAATCCTGTGGGTGTCTCAATTTATGGCCATCATGACATATGGAAATTCCAGGCTACATTAGAGTAGTAAGGCAAGGACTACCTGCGCTTTGTACAAGTTGTACAGTGGCAGAGATGTTGTGTCATATTATCTTAATTGTTGTAGACCAGAGATTGGCTGCCCCTTGGATTTAAGTGTCCAGGGCAAAGCACAATGAAGTCCTTTACACAAGGACTCCCCGTCCCCATGGACACCCAGGCACTGCCTCCCCAGAAGCCACCTTGTTCTCTTAAACAGCACCCCATTCACATCCTTCTTCCTTCCCCACCTCCGGGCCAGTTTGCCAGGAGAACCACCTTGGGCCCTACAAAAAGGATACATGGAATTGCTGAGTTCTTCCAGCTGCAAAAACAAATGGAAAAAGCAAAAAAAAAAAAAAAGCATTGTGAACATATGCAAGAGGCACAACCCCAGAAGCCTTGTCCAAGATCACGTTACACCAGGCGCAGGGACAGGCACGAAGGAAGCTGCCCGACCATAATTCCAGGAGCTTAATTTAAACAACGAAACAAGATAAAGATATGGACAGATTAACAGAGTTGCAAGGGACCTTGTAGGTCATCTAGTCCAACCCCCTGCCCAAGCAGGCCCTACAGCATTTCTCACAGGTGGCAGTCCAGTCTTTCCTTAAAAGTCTCAAGTGATGAAGCTTCCACAATTTCCGAAGGCAAGCTATTCTATTGATTACATTGCTCTCACTGTCAGAAAGTTTCTCCTTATTTCCAGATTGAATCTCTCCTTGTTCAGCTTCCATCCATTATTCCTGTCTGGCCTTTGGGGGGCTTTGGAGAATAGCTTGACCCCCTCCTCCTCTCTGTGGCAGCCTCTCAAATACTGGAAGATGCTATCCTGTCTCCCCTGGTCCTTCTCTTCACTAGACCAACCATGCCCAGTTCCTGCAATCATTGCCCTATGAGCAGTGGTGGGAGCTAGGACATGGTCATCAAAACAAGGCACTCCCAACCCTTCCCCCATCTAGGACAAGGTCCACTTTTGTTTCAAATTGTTCTCCCATCAAGCCCAGCAGTCACCCTGAACCATGCAACTTATGGTCAGATCCGTGTATCTGCCATTCTTCAATGGAAGAAGAAGGGGGGGGGGGGTTGATACAAGTAATTCTTTTTTATGTAACCTGAATATTCTAACTCTTGTACTGAATCTGTATGACACAATTTACAACCATTGCCTGGCGCCCCAGATGCCTGGAAACTTCTCACCTCGGAGAGATGGCCATATAAATACGGAAAGAAACTTCCTGGGAATCTCTTCTCAGCTACGTTCTCAGAGGCGAGGGGAAAATAACGTGTTTGCTTCTGCGTATTGGCGAAATCCACACCGGACCAAGGGGAGGGGGTTCTAACTCCCTTTACTTGCGTGCCCAGAAGGATATCAGACCCTGCTTTGAACGTGGACTTGCTTTTTTTCCTCTTCAATAAAGAATTCCTTTTGAAATACCCAGTTTTCAAAAGTTCGTTCTTATCGTCTGAAGGAGGGAAGAGTCTGGTCCTTAGACTTATTTTAGTCCCCAGCCAAAGAAAGGAGGAGGACAGGAAAGGGAGGGGTCCTCTGAAGACGAGAAGGCGGCAATCGCTTGGGACACTCACGTTGGTCAGCAGCTGGTCCAGATTCCTGTCAGCTACGGTTTTCTTCTGGTCTTCCACAAGTTCCTCCACATAAACATCCAGGCTGAAGTGCAGGCGGGCGAGTTTCTCCTGCATCTCCCGGACATGTTCCAGCTGCTCAAAAGAACATTCCCTGCCTGCAGGCCCAGATGAGGATAGGGGTGCAGAGCAAAGGTGAGCCAAAGAGGGGAGGGGGAGAAATAAAAGGTTAATTCTGCTGGCTTTACCAAAAAGGTATTCATGGCGGCTAGCCGCACTGATTAAATGTTTCCAGCAACTGGGAGTTTCTTTGATTAAAGTTTCTAGTCCCTGAGGAAACAAAGAAAGTTCTGTACAGTCTGATAAGAGAACTGGTTTAAACCTGTTGTGGACCCTGACTTGAACTTTACTTACTTGCAATCTTTTTTATGCTTCATTATAACGTAAAAACCTCCTGAATATGAGGATATGCATTAACAAGATCAGACTAATGATATTTTGGGGTACTACAGAATATTACATGCTACATACTAAAGGTACTGAGCATGTGTGCTGCATCAGAGATGTCTCAAATGATGCTAACCAATGAAAACTCGTTCCAAACCCAGGAAGTTTAAACTGTATATAAAGTGATTTTCTTCTGTTCTAAGCTGCTCCTCTCCTCGGTGAGGTGCCTCTCCTTACTTGTGTACATAATTAAGACATTTTAATCTACTTTTCTGGCTTGGGTTCTATTTGAGCAAGGTACTCTGGGCTAATGGATATGAGGCATTTATGGCTAACAGTGTGATAATTCTACTCAGCTCAACAATCGGGCACAAGGTGTATTAAACAGAACATGACATTTTCTTACAAACTGAAAGCATCCGTTGGTAAAAACACAAACTATATCTATTATTGGAATCCTTAGAACAATGATTCTCAACCTGGGCAGCTTGAAGTTGTGTGGATTTTAACTCTCTGAATTCCCCCGCCAACATGGTTGTCAAGGTTTAGAAATGCTGCTTTAGAAGTAGAAAACCAAAGTATCAAAGGAGCATAAACCTTGCACTTGATTGAAATTTCCCTCCTCCGACATTGGAGCTTGTGTACATGTCCCCATGTAATCCATATGTAAGTTGCTAAGGAAAGCTGCTCTCCCACATCTTCTGGGGAAAATCAAACGAGCTTTATAATGGGACAATTTTTCTATCCCTGTCAAGCCTGAGGAATGCTAATTGTTGCAGCAAGAGAATTATTAGAAAGACAGGACAACTTCTTCCACATAGACAAGTGGATTAACAATGGAGCCGTTTGACATAGAAATGCATCTAGACAAGGTTTGGGGCATTGGTGGCCAGGGAGTGACAAGCAAGATTTAACATCAAAGAGACAAGAGAATTGGTAGGGGAGGAACTAAGGAGAGGGAGGAAACCCCAATTAATTACAACGCTTCTCCTCTGGTAATACTGATTTGCAAACTAGGGCATACAAAACCTTTGCTAGAGCAGTACTTGAATACAGCTCCACTCTCTGGAATCTGCACTGCATATCAGACATTAATACAATTGAGCCAGTCCTGAAGTATTTCACGAGAAGAGTACTACACTCCTCTGCTCGCAACAGAATACCCTACATCACCAGGCTTGAAATTTTGGGCTTGGACAACCTTGAACTACGCCGCCTACGGTTGGACTTAAGTGTAGTACACAAAATTATCTGCTACAATGTCCTACCAGTCAATGACTACTTCAGCTTCAACTGCAACAACACAAGAGCACACAACAGATACAAACTCAAGGTTAACCACTCCAAACTTGATTGCAGTACGACTTCAGCAACAGAGTGGTCAATGCCTGAAATGCACTACCTGACTCTGTTGTTACATCCCCACTCCTTTTCCCTCAAAGTATCTACCACTGACCTCACTCCTTTCCTAAGAGGTCTTGTGAGGGGCGTGCATAAGTGCACCAATGTGCCTACAGTCCCTGTCCTATTGTTTCTTATATATATATTTTTATTTTTCTTATATGTATCCATGTATTCATAACTATGTTTTTACTTATACCTATTATCTTGTAAGCAATTGACAAATAAAAAATAAAAAAATAAAGCTTTATTCTACAACAGGGCTGGGGAACTATGGTCCCTTTTATGACTTGACTTCAACTCCCAGAATTGCTGAACCAGCCATGGCTATCTTAGAAATTCTGGGAGTTAAAGTCCACAAGTCATAGAGGGGACATAGTTCCCCAACATCGTGTCTACCATCCCTGTCCTATTGTCCCCATTTATTCGTACTTATTTCCTATATTCTTACTCGTGTTTTTTTTTTATTTCTATTATATTGTAAGCATTTGACTAAATAAATAAATAATCCATTTAATTCATCTCTGATTTCACAAATGGCTAAGAGCCTTTCTAAACCAGCTAGACAAGATTAGAGATAATTTAGGATTTAAACCTGCCTCTTCTCTCTCTGCCCAGCATAACACAGTCTAGAGCGAGGGTCCCCGAACTTGGCCACTTTAAGACTTGTGGACTTCAATTCTGGCTGGAGAATTCTGGGAGTTGAAATCCACAAGTCTTAAAGTGGCCAAGTTTGGAGACCTCTGTCCTAGAGATATCCCAGTATCAAAGACCTTACCAAAAGCTTGCAGCTTCCCTGAATGGAAATCATTCAGCAGGTTAAGGAGGCCCCCTTCCATCTCGTACACATCAGAGACGTCGGTCAGGAACGAATGCTGCAGGGGGGTGCCCACCACAGACCCCGCATTGCCCCCAAGCTGGGGGACTCGTGATGTCTCCTTGCTTGCTCTGCCACAGAAAACAAGGACAGGTGAACTCTGAGGCGATAATGGCAGGAAACCAGCCAGGCTTCAAGACAAAAGCAGGCTCCCCACCCCTCAAGATTGGCACAGCAGCTGTCCTCCCCTGCAGAAAAAGCTTTGGCATTGCCTGAAGGGTGACTTGCAAGGACTGGCATTTTGACTGCCTATTAAAAAGCTGCTGATGGGGTGTTTTTATACTGCTGGCTGAGCCTCCATGTTCCCACCTGCCCTCCTGCAACTCTGCACCATAAATGCAGTGGTCCCTTGACATACATATACCTGCATTTGCACAAACCTAGGCTTGTCTGGTTATAACTCTGAATGGTTTTTTGTGACTTAAAGAGTTCACTGCAATGTGCAAACTCAGAAAGGAAGCTAGCTTGGTGACCACATCAAACATGCTGTGCAAATACATCTGGACCCGACTGGCCCTATTAAAGTTTTCTTTTACTGAATTGTGATTATATAATGCATAGCTGGCTGGAGAATTGTGGGAGTTGAAGTCCACCCGTCTTAAAGTGACCAAGTTTGGGGACCCCTGTTCTAAATGAAGCATATTGCAAATGCATTATTATTACCACCTGAAGTCTGCTCACATTTCAACTCCCAGCAAGAAGCTGTTCCCACCCCGAGGGATGCTGGGAATTGTGATTTCGGGACATCCTTTTTCTTTGCTGGGAGTTGAAATGTGAGCAGACTCAGGTGGTAATAATAATGCATTTGCAATATGCTTCATTTAGAACAGGTCCCAAATTTGCACTTTAAGACGTGGTGGATTAATCTCCACACTCTCAGCCAGCTGTGCTGGCTGGAGAATTCTGGGAGTTGAAGTGCACCCGTCTTAAAGTGGCCAAGTTTGGAGACCTCTGGTATAATGCTAGGAGAATGTGAAAGAAGTATCTTAACTGAGCTGAGGGGCCCCCTCAGACCCTTGACTCAAACCCATCACTGCAGGATGAGCTTTCAAACCCCTGATTGCTCAATGAGATCTGAAGCAGGTTATGCTTCAGATAACACTAAGGCACAAGATTAGAGGCACAACTCAAGTGCGAGTCACAAAACGTTTTAAAATGCACATAGAGCCCCCTCGGGTGTCAGTAACACTTATCTGAGGAAGAACCCACGTGGGCTCAGCTCCGTGTTTCACCCCAGTCGAGGTTGTTTCCTCGTGACTTCATCAGCAGGACTAGACAGATTTCTTAGTGGCAAGACTGGAGCAGTTTTTAATTGGCTTCTGAGAAGTTTTTGTCAACTCTGAAGTTTCAACCCAGCCCTGACTCGGCTACTTTTCCAAGCTCAGATTGCTGCCCCCAGTTGAAAGAGTTCTGTTACTTATTATAGTTTTGTTTAAAATAGTCAAATGCTTTTCCCTGTTGCCTTTTGTTCTCATCCTTGTTTGCTGGGGTTGGTTCTAGTGCTTTATGATGCTCTGAGCCAGCTTCTGACATGGGCTGGAATAGCGATCGAAAATAAATGAATCTTCCATCTATGTGAGATTCTACCTGCCTGTGATGACCCAAAGGGGGGTGGCACAAAGGCAACACAGTCAGACAATCAGTAGGAGTCCCTTTATTAGCTCCAACTTTGCCCCCAATGTCCTGGTTACCTTCTGGCTGGAGAAAAAACTCTCCCCGGAACAGCCTTTGGCTGCAGAGAATCAAGTCCAAAACGTGGTCAACAAAAACTGTAACTATAAGTCCAAACAAGGCAAAATGAGGTAGTTAGTTTGGCAGGGCAGGAGAGTGAATTCCAGACATGAAGGAACAGCAATAACTCAACATGGTTGGGAAGATGCCAGGAACGCAGATAACCAAAGTCAACACAAGATAAACTCACATTGCTCCCAGCAGATGCCACACTCGGCATGCATTTCTTTTAAACTCTCTTCCCAGGTGTGGCTAATGAAGGGAATCAGAACCCTTTCCTCCCCCGTAAGCCACGCAACCCACGTTGCTCTCTTCTCCGTCCCTCCCTGCGTACCCTAGGATGAAGTGGGGGTGGGCCTGGGTCTTGCTCTGAATTCCCTCTCTCTTTTTCTACCTCTTCCCTGCTCTGCCCAGCCGGACTTTGCCCTTCCCCAGTTTCCTCCACAGCCAACGGAGCCACACTCCCACTCCCTGATGGCTGTTCATCTTCCTCCTTGGATTCAAACTCCAACAGGCGCATGACACTGCCCTTGCTGAAAATGCTGCCAGAATGCCAGTGCCTGGCCTGGCCCAATGCCCTCAGAGGCCTGCTCTGCCCCGTCCTCACGCTGACCTCTTAAACTTGGCTCTTGGCCTTGGAGATGAGAGGTGTGGCGTCCCCAGCGAGAAAGAGGCACTCTTGCTGGCCGGACCAGGCAGCTTGCGCAGCGCACTCGCAGGCACCGGCTGGGTGAGGTGAGCCTTCGGGCTCTTCTTCTTCCTCTCCTCCATTGTGGAAGTCTCCCTCTCAGTCACCCAACCTGGAAGAGAAGAGCAAGCAAGATGGAGGAGGCCAAGCGAAAGTAACCCTCGAGCGATGACTTTGGAATTCAGCCTGCACTGAATTCCATACTTGAGGAAAGCCTCACAGGTCATTGGATCAGAAGGACAATGAGGACTAGGAACGTTTTCTGAAGAGGAAAGTTCATGCTGGCAACTGCTTCTGGACTTTTTGCTCAAAAATGAAAACACTAGGCTTTGATGACTAGAATGATTTTGCTGTTACAGAAATGGTTTGAAATATTTAGAAATGTTTAGCAAAAGATTGAGGACACAAATATATATTTTTATCTTACTACATTGAAAAAAGTCGGGAAAAGTCACTACTTTTTTGCCTTTCTCTTTTCACCTTTCCCCCCTTCTTTTTGGGTTATCTAAGGTAAATAAGAATAAGGGGTGACATGATAGCATCATTTCAGTATTTGAGAGGCTGCCACAAAGAAGAGGGAATGGATGGAAACTAATCAAGGAGAGACGCAACCTGGAATTAAGGAGAAACTTCCTAACTGTGAGGACAATTAACCAGTGGAACAGCTGGCCTCTGGAAATCGTGGGTGGTCCAACCACCTCCCTTTATGGATTGGTTTTTTTTTGGGGGGCATGTAGCAAACACAGCTGAGAGAGTTTGCAGGGCAGATGGAGCAGCTTCTTTCTCTCTGTCCTGCCCACCTGCTTCCACAGGATGGTTGCACCTAAATCTGGGGCCAGAGCTTTTTCTCACCACTGATAGTGACCAGTGATTTGGATACAGCGGTTCATGTTTTGGGGTGAAATCTACACAGGATGGATTTTGTAGTATCAACATTGACTTTGTAGTATTGTTGCATGTGCTAACTAACATAGTTATTGTGTATTTTAATCTAACTTATTTTTCTCTCTTTTTAAATGATGCTAATGGTTTAATTGAGAACTTGTAACATTCCCAAGCTTCAAGATAAAAACTGTCTTTGTTCCCCAGATCAGAATAGGATGGGATGTTTGGAGTTGGTCTGGTTTGTCTCTCTGTGAACTCCAAACTACTTTATGACTCTCTTTTTTTTTGTCATTCACATCTTAAAATTTATGCCCCCCCCTTTCGTCAGACCTCATTTAAATGGACACAGGTGTGTTGTAACATGCAATGTTTAACTCCATGTAACTGATTTAGAATGCCAAGGAGGGGTTATTTTTGCCCTGCCCAACTTTTCTCTTGCTTTTTCTTTGATCAAAGGGACGGAAAGCTGGCCTCTGGGTTCCCTCTTTGAATGAGAGGAGTCCGGTTTTTTTTGCCAGGACGTTCAAATTTCATAAAATGACCTTCCCGTCTCGATCTGTTTCCTTGGCTCGCCCGAGGAAAGAGGCCAGGAAGCCACGTCCCTGGAAGCTTAGCCCGGGGCAGGAACCCTTCAGGATGGGCGCAGGACCGATTCACGTGAGCCAGCAAAGGCTCCAAAGCTCTCCCACCGCCTCGTTTCCCACCTGAAGCTTCCCGGGCGTCCCCGATCGGTTCTCCGCTCTTTTTCTTTCCGCAAAAAGAGGCGCCGCTTTCCAAAGGCAGGAGCCCCCGCCTCCTCCGCCGCCCCCGATGGGGAAGCCGAACCGCCGGCCAAGGGAGCAGCTGGAGACACACGCGCCCCGGCTGCTCCCCGGACCGGAGGCCCCTGCCGGCCGGGAGCTCCGAGGGAGCGCGGAAAGGGTCGCGAGGCTGCGCGGCCCCGGAGGAGCCCTGGCGGCGCCGGCCCAGCCAGCCCGAACGCGGCACCGGCACCGGAGCCCCCGCCCCCGATCGGGGTCAATCCCGGTCCGGCTCACCCGCAGCCCCGCCGGCTTCCCCGCGAGGGCCAAGTCCGGGCTGAGCGGCCCGCCACCCTCCAGCCCGGCCTTCCTGCTGCCCTCCGCTTCGGGATTCGGCGTCCGGGCGAGGGCAGGGCAGCCGGGGGGAGCGGCGCTCGGCTCGGCCTGAGAGCAGGCGGGGAGCGGAGGGAACCCCACCCCGCCCGCCTGGGATAACAAAGAGAACCTTTCACGGCTCCCGGGCAGCCTCGCCGGCCTCTCCGGCGCCGAGCTTGGGAGTCCCCAGCCGAGCTGACGGCCGCTGCAGCCGCTGCAGGCGGGGCTGGACCAGGGGATGGGATTCAATGTTGCTTTACTGCTGGTGCTGTGGGCGTGGCGTGGTGGGCGTGCCAGGGGAAAAGGATATACAGCAAAATCCCCCTTCCCTCCCCCTCCCCACTAACCTGCTTTCCAGCTCCGTTCTCCTGTGCAGGGCAACCAAAGGAGACCCAGCCCATCAGCTGGGACTCGATGGGAGGCGAAGAGATGGGGTTGGTGGGGCCAATCAGAGGCGGTATCTGCCGGGTCTCCAAACTACTCCAAATTTCCACTACTGGTTCTCCAGAACTGGTCAGAACCGGCTGAATCCCACCTCTGGAATCATTGCAGTCGTTAAGTTAGTAGCCCAATGTTAAGTGAATCATGGCTTCCTCGTAGTTTTTACTTGTCCATCACAAAAGGTGATCACCTGACCCTGGGACATTGCAAGTGACAATGAGTCTTTTGGCAATTGTGGAAGGGGGGGGGCGGCTGCAACAGTTGTGTGGAAAATGGTCATGTCACTTTTTTCAGTGCCATCCTCATTTTGAGCAGACACTAAGCAAACTATTAAGGTGAGGACTAGTATGTTTTTTGACGGCCTGTTCCTTGACAGATGGGTAATGCTAAAAGGCAAAAACTGTATTTCAGAATCTTCATTTCAACCTTTCCTAAGGTTGATTGCTTTGTTGCTAGTGTATCAACTTTGATCTTGGTCTCATTTCGTCCCTGGGCTTCTTGATTTACTTCCCTTACTAGATCTGGCAGTTCCTTTGGGTCTTCAGCTGTCTGCACAGTGTTCTCAACCCAACCAGGGTTAACGTTTCTTCCTCCAGTTTTAAAACCCCACTTAGCTTCTTCCAGTCCAACTTCCATTTGTATATATTCAGCATACAGGTTGGATCAATAAGGAGAGGAGACCCTGCCTGGCCTTGCTCAGTGGGCAGCCTGGAGCCCTCTTTCGCACTCATCTCACTTCATCGCCTGTCATCCTGGTCTTGGTTCTCCTAAAGGAGCTTTTTCAAAAGGCAACTGTTTTTTTGTTTTTCCTTGAAAATGTTTTGCTTCTCGTCTAAGAAGCTTCTTCAGTTCTGACTGAATGGTGGGGAATGGAAGGAGTTATATTCCTTGCAGTCATCTGGTTGTTAGCACTCTCTGTGTGTTGTGGCCACGCAAGTCTATCTGTGCCCTCAGGATCACCTGAACCACAGTGCAAATGGCTATGGAGCCTTCTTGGAACTGCGGAAAGCACTGTGCTGTACATAGTAGATGGGGTTGTATCCCTCCCCCTCTGCTGAGAAAGCAATGTGTTGGTTGTAATTTTGTTTCTCCAATGTACAGATCTGCACATCTCACTGCATTGTATTGCACATATCATATTGTGCTTGGGTACTTTATACTTGGAGTGGACAAGCATTAGTGTATTCTTGGGTTTAAAGTGTGCACGAACGCCGTGTTGGTTGAAAATCCTCCTGAGCTTTTCAGATATTTCTGCACCGTATGGAATGACAACGTTGCTTCATTTGTTGTTCTCGTCTTTTTCAGCTATGGAGGTGCTCCTGCTGGGTTTTTCTAGATTTGATGAAGGCCCAGCTGGGATAGCCACAGTGTCATGCCCCTGTTGGAGTCTGATTCCAAGGGAGTGGAAGTGTGGCTCCGGAGGTTGTGGAGGAAACTGGGGAAGGGCACAGGCCGGCTGGGCAGTCAGAGGAAGACACAGGCCCATCCCCTCTTCTTCCTAGGGCACACAGGGAGGAACGGAGAAGGGAGCAACGTCAATGGCATGGTCTACGGGGAGGTAAGGGCCTTGATCCCTTTCATGGGCTGCAGCTGTGAGGACTGTTTAAAAGGACGGACTGCGCATGGGCCAGTGCTGGAAACAAAGTGAAAATATTTCTAGTCTGTCCATTATCATCTGAGTTTGGCGTCCTTCCCAGTGTTTGTATTTTGATATCTGTGGACATCTTCAAGCCCTTATCCTGCCTTGTCTCAGTAATTGCTTCAGTATGGTTTGTGTTGTTTTTTCTATTTATAATTTATATGTACTTTGAGTTTGAACGGAAGTTCTTCCTTTTTGTTACTGTTTGTGGGGGTGTTTTTTGTCTCCAGTCAATGATAATTGGAGCTTTAAAGCCAAGTTGAAGGAATTAAAGAGACTTCACCTATTTTTGTGACTGTGTTGCTTTTGTATACCACCCTGGGTCATCACACACTGAGGGTTCTGTGGGTTTCCTTGATGTGTTTTAGTTCTTTTCTTTTCCCTCTTTACTGGTAGGCAAACTTTCATGCCGGTGGTGTAGGGTTCTGAACACTCCCATTTTGTGTTGACCACCCACTTCGATCTCCACATCTCTTCTGTACTTTTCAATAGCCTGCTTCCACCTTTCTTTCAATCAGGTCTGTCTGTCCACTGATGTCCTTTACCACAATCTGAACTCCTTCTGACTTAAGAGATCTCTTCAAAGATCTTTTTCCATGTCTGTTTCTACCTTCAGTGTCGTTACAGATGTAATATTGTGCCTTGTCTTTACTTTCTCAAACTCTTTAGTCTTTCCAAGATATCATCTTTCTTGGCTTTGGCCTCTTTTTTTTTTCTTCTTGACAATTTCCAGAGTTTGTTCTGACATCCAGCGTGCCTTCTTCTGTTTCATCATCTTTAGCACTGTTTTAACTTTCACATTTGATACCCTTCCATGGTTCCTCTGGTTACACATCAGAGTTCAGGAACTCAAAGCAGATTCCTGAGGTTGTCTTTGAAAATAGGGGTTGAAGAGCATATTGTGGGAACTAGTAATCTTTATTCTTTTGCTTTAGTCCAATTGGAAATTTGCATATGAGCAGTTTGCAATTTGTCTCAGTCAACCCAGTCCATGTTTTGCTATTACAATTGCACTTTCTCATTTCTCAATATAGTCAATATGTATCAATATAGTCAGTTTGATTTCTGTCTGGGCATTATTCTGATTTGAAGAATATGATGGCAAGAAATCTCAGTTTGATATAAAATGACAAATTGTTTTCTGATTTATACCTAAGCCATTTAGTCCAACAGTTTTTCTCATTATTTCCAGCTTTGGCATCATTCAGCATTATATCATCGATCACTTTTAAATTGTTTAGCCACGTGGTAAAAATTGGTAAAAAGACAGGCTTCCTTCCTTGTTTTCTCCTCATTACAAGATGCCTTTGCTTGTGGTGACAAAAATGACTGTTTGCCTCCCACATCTTCCTGTATGGCTGCTGCCCAGAGAGAGAGGAGGCCTGCTTCTTTGGCTGGAACCTTTAAGGGGCCTTGGCCGACCCCGCTGGGTGTAAACAGCTTCCTGCCACTTCAGCTCATCTCTCCCACCATCACCCACCCCAGACAGTATGGAAGGGCTCGGAAGGAGAGGTGGAAACATCTGCTGTGTATCAAATTCTCACAGTATCAAAACGGGTGACACGAAAGGAAGACAAACAACAGGTACATGTTGCATTTCTATTGGGTACAAAGATACATACAACAGAAAGTCTATTGTACAACAGCATTAAAAATTGGAAGATTTTCTTGACACCGCAGAAGACAAGAAAAAAATATGGAAAAAAAAGGTGACCTCCCCAGCTTTACAATCTCCTCTTCCTCCTCCTCCTCTTGGGAGAGCTGTAGGGCCCTTTCCCAACTATTCATTCTCTTCTTGCCAGCTGACTGAATGGAGGAAAATTTCAGCAGCAACTGAACCCCAAAGAAAACAGGGGGCCCGATCTCCCACTTGGGGCAGGGGTTACATTGTACAAACTGTGGTAGTAATTATCATTTCCTAAAACTTGGCTCTTATTTTTCCAGAGGAACTGCTGGGGGACGGGACACAGCAGGCAGACTGGCCTCTTTACTCAACAACGAGCAGCCTCCCCTCCCAAACCCCTCCTGAAGTGGAAAGGAAGCTACCAGCGATAGAATAATTTTATATTAATACTTTAAATGGCCCTGATTAAGCATCTGTCTAAAAGATTTAAGTTTATGATTGCTTTTAAGACCAAAAGTGGCACAAATTAAAATGATGAATTGGCTGAAAGTGAAGAAGGGTCCAAATGAACAAAATGACCCTCCCCAAAACCCTCTTGGGACACCTTCTCATCACATGATACTGTAGATAAACAATCCATCAAAAGTGCTATTAGGACACACCTCAGGCAGCCAAAGAGTTGGACCAAGGTTGTTCTGGCTCCTGGGCCTATCGCCTGTGTGGTCTAGACTTGGGAGGTTAAGTTTTGTCTCCTTGAAAGTTACACACAGGAGAATTTACTTTGCCACCCAAAATTCACCAGGAACAAACACAGGCAGGAATGCTTAGCATGTGCAAAACAGTTAAGGAAGCAAACCTTTGGATTAAATCTTTAGTACATACATACACTCGCTTTGTCTGTGTGTTTATGTGCATGCACACATATAATCATAGAGGCAACTGTGAAGTCAATAAGGCTATTGAGACATCGATTCTGGAAGTAGCAAAGTCCTGGAGAGGATGCCTCCTCCACCCACACCGCTGAAGGGGCCACCTTGGTCTCTGTCCCCATGTCACAGTAACACATCAGCTTTATTCTCCACCTTCTCTACCTCACCCCCACCCCGCCGTGCCCTGCAAACTAGACTAAAAAGAATAATCTACCACATTATCAAACTCCTGAGTCTCCAGCACTGGCTTTAAAGGGCAGGTCTGGTAATTTATTTATTTTTTAACGAAAACTTTAGGGGGGAAAAAAAGAATCAACCCTCAAAGTCCCACTGAGATTTTTTTTGCTTTGCATCTGCATTAGTATGGCACTCAACTGAGAGCTACAACAGCCAGATGTGAAGGTGGGAGGAGGTCAAAATTAGCAAGCTTCCCCTGCTTTGCTCCCCACCTTTTAAAAGGCTCCTGGCTGGATTTGCCACACACCCCGCTACGTGTTCACACAGCACCACGCAGAGAACAGGGTCCATCTCATTTATAAGATCGATATATAAAAGGTGGATGTTACTGCTGTACATCGTGTTGGATAATAGAGAGAGATTATTTTAAAAGCCAAAAAAGCATTCAGTATTGTCAAAAGCTTTAACCTGAAAGCCCCGGAACAGTTTTCACCCAAGTTTTCATGGGGCTTCGAAAGGGGAATGGATCCACCTGGAGGAAGCTGCAACCTGCCCGCGTTTCCTTCACCTTTATGGGGCAGAGTCAGCAGCTTCCTCTGCTGGCTGCCCGGGGGCCAGGCCTGTGCTCAGTGCCCCAGGCTGCTCAGGGGGCTCTGGGTGGCCCGTTGTCTGGGCCAGACCAAAGGCCTCTTCTGCCCGGGGGCCCTGCAGGGCCAGCTCCTCCGGGATGCCGTGGGGCTGGTCCTCGACCTCTGTCCCCGTGGTCAGAGACGCAAAGGCACAGAGATCCTGGACCTTTTTGTTCAGGTCGTTGCGTTCGGTCTGCAGGGCCCGGCACAGCTTCTCGAGGCGCTGGATTTTTGCTTGGAGCCCTTCCAGTTCTTTGTCCCGGAGGGTTTTCTGCATAGAAACAACAGCAGCAGCAATTTCAGAGTCAGTGTCATGCCCTTGTTGGAATCTGATTCCGAGGGGGAGTCTGAGCAGCTGACAGGGAGTGAGAGTGTGGCTCCGGTGGCTGTGGAAGAAACGGGGGAAGGGCACAGTCTGGCTGGGCATTCAGAGGAAGACCCAGGGCCAACCCCTCTTCATCCTAGGGCACGCAGGGAGGAACGGAGAAGGGACCAATGTGGGTTACAGGGGAGAAAGAGGCCCTGATTCCCTTCATTAGCTGCAGTTGGGAGAACAGGATATAAGTGGGTCGTTTTAAATAGCTCTTTGCTGGAAGCAGAGCGTGTTTTATCTTGGTCGAGGCTTATCAGGGTTTTGGCGTCTTCCCAACTGTGGTTGCTGCGCTATCTTGTGGAAGTCTGCAATTTATCATCCTGGCCTGCCGTGTTAATGACTCCAGTGTGGTTTGTGTTGTGTTTTTTATTTCTAATTATTTTTACTTTTGGTTCGGACTGCATTTGCTTTCTTCATGGTCTGTTTTTTGGAAGAATTTGATATCAAGTCGAGGATAATTGGACATTGAGGCTCAAGTTGGAGGCATTAAAGGGAATTTATTCTACTTTTGTGACTGTGTTATTTTTGTGTCACGCCCCGGGTCATCACAGTCAGTTTTGGGAAGGAAACATCAGAAGACGGTCATCGGAAGGAAGTTCAGATGATAATCCAATAGATTGTCTCACCCCAATGGAATTAGCCCACCCCACTCACTTCAGCAGACCCCCAACTGTCAAAGCCCTTGGGCTGGAAAAGAGCCTTTTGCACTGAGGCCTGAAGAACATCCTACCCTCAGCGGTGGGATCTCCTCCCCTGCCCAGCCTTCCAGAGAGGCCTTAAAACTTGGCTTTGCTGGTTGGCTTGGAGCTGTAGGTCCTTGCTGTAGATCAGGGGTCCCCAAACTTGGTCATAGAAGGACTCTGGGCATAAAACTGTATACAGTATACAAATTTAAAATAGAGGCAAGGATATTTAAAATTTGACATTAAAAATAATTAAAACTTCTATGAAAATGCTAGGAGAGGGCCTTATAAAGAGACTAACCGAGGGCTCTCCAAACTTGGCCACTTGAAGACTTGTGGACTTCAACTTTTAGAATTCTCCAGCCAGCGCTGCGAGTTGAAGTCTTAAAGTGGCCAAGTTTGGGGACCTCTGCTGTAGATGGTTGACAGGATAAGTCCTCAGCCCTGCCCCATCCATCTCCTTGATCTCATATCTTAGACAACTTTAAAAACGTTTCTAGATTTATCTTTTATTTTTTTTATTGTTTGTAAGTCTTTTGTGAGAGATAGATGGCTTAAATCTCTGCTTAGGAAGGCTGCCCTGTTTGGCTCCGTTCCCCACCAGAAGAGAGAGCCCCGTTACCTCTTCCGCCATTTCTAGAAGGGCTTTGTTGCTACTTTCCCACCGGGACCTGTACATCGTTGTTTCTTTCTCCAGCTTCTTAATCTTCTTGGTCATCTATGGAGTGGCAACAGAAACAAGGAAAGAGCCATTACGAAGCGCCTCCTACTATTCCAAGATTCTGTGAGCCTGTCCTGTCGATCTTCAGCAAGCCAAGAACTGGGATTATCGACTATTATAGATTGAGTTTTATATGGTTCTTGCTCTTGCAATCAAAGGAAGTTGAGTATGGATAAAATCACTGATTCCTTTACAAGGAAGAAAGCCATAAGTATGGAAAAATACAAGAAATGAAAATGTTTCACTGAGTCCTGATAGGTACAAAACAGTGGCAGTGCTACAAACTTGTCTTAGAAAGAACCTGAATGAGGAAATAAACACTCCTAAGTATTTATCATAAACAGCTCCAAGAACTATAACAAATTTTCAAAAGAATTTAATTTTTTCTGACATTGATAATGCTGAAAATATATTCAAGGTGAGAAGGTATTTAGAGAGAATTAATGTGCAATAATGTCTAGAAAGCAGGAGACTGGGAATTCTAGCCCTGGGCTTAGCCATGAAAGCCGACTGGGTGGCCTTGAGCCAGTCTCTCCCTCTCCCTCAGCCTAACCCACCTCACAAGGTTGTTGTGGGGGGAAATAGGAGGGGTGTGTATTGGATGTGTTTGTTGTCTTATTTGTAAAAATAGTAAAGATGGGATATAAGTAAATAAACTGATGGATATATCTTAGGGAGTATAAGATTCTGCAAAACATTTCTAAAATTTTAACATCTTCAACCTGCAAGAATGGGAAGGGACATGGATGCTGCTGCCACAGAGCAGATCGGCCCAAACTGGCCTATTTTGTCTGATATTTTTTTCTCTAGGCCAGAGTTGCCCTAAGGCTGCAGGCGGGCAAAGATGCCGTAAAAGCTTTCTTAATCCCAGTGGCACCTGCTGCAGCCCCAGCTCCCTCAATACCCTCTGGCACAGCAGGACCACAAAGCAACACACACACACACACACACGGTCTGGGCCAATGTGTCCCAGCCTTTGCTGCCAGTTTCGGAAGCACAGTGGAAAACATCGGTCTGGACTCGAGCTCTTCCCTTGGAGGTTTTGGCACCGGTCAGTCAGAGACTGCCCCCCCCCGCATCCCCCCCACCCCCTCCTGCCCCCAGTAGCCTTGGTCCACTGCATACCTTCTCCATTTCTTGCTTGAACGTGGTGAACACTTCGCTGCTTTTGGAAAGGGTGTTTTGGAACTCTTCAAACTTCTCTGTGTAAAGAGCCAGCTGAATTGGAGAAAGCAGAGAGGGATGATTGCTCGGGATATTCAAGTTTGCAGCTGTTCTACGGGGGTCAGGTGGGAGAAAGGAAACCAAGGTGTATGCTGGCAGGAGGGCAAAGTCCTCTTTTCCAGCCCTGGGAGCGGTGGCTGTGGCCAAGTCCGATCGCGGGATGTCTACGGGTGCAGGCCGTGTCCACAAAGCCAAGATGGGAGTTGGAACCAAGTAAACCTCTGCTCCTGTGTTGATATTGCACCACTGCCTAAAAGCCACCATGTGGACTCAGTCACTTGTCTGCGACGGCATAGGCTTTCCTGCTTCAGCAGGGGGCTGGACTAGAAGACCTCCAATGCCCCTTCCAGCTCTATTCTCTTCTAAATGGCCCAGATCTACCCAATTTGCTTTGGGAAAGACGGTGTCTCCTTTCTGGGAGCCTTGCAACCCCAAAGCCAGTTCCAAGCTTCCTTTCTGGGAAGTGACGAGCATCCCTTAGGCTAAAAAGGGGACCTCCAACCTGGGCCATTTTAAGGCCTGTGAACTTCAACTCCCAGAATTCCCCAGCCAGCCATGTCCACAGGTCTTAAAAGTTGCCAAAATTAGAGACCGCCAACTGAACCAGAGCAAAGGTGCCCCCTGCCACCCCACCTGCTGCTTAAGGTGCGCCTCCTGTTGCTTCATCAACTCACACATTCTCTGGGACTCCACGGCCTCTTTCAGCAGCTGCAGGAGAGAAGGTAGAGGAGGACGAGAGGAAAGTTAGTGGCGAGAAAAAAACGGAAGTCTCTCTGACTGGCAGAGAATTCCCTTCCATAGAACCCCCCCCCCCTCTGCTTCCCCCACCCAGCTGCTATTCAGCCTCTGTTCCCAAATGCTGGGATCCAAGGATGAAAGCAAAACCAATCCCCAAAGCTTGGCACCTGCTCCCTCCAGGAAGTTCTTTCCAAATCTGGACCTCCGTGCTTCACTGACCGTTGGGTCTGATGAGGGCAACGTATGCTGCTGCCCCCAAGGAGAGAATGCTGTGGACACTGGTGGGTGCACACAGGCAGTCCTCGGCTTAGAACCCCAACCGGGACCAGGATTCCCACTGCTGAACAAGGCCGTTAAGGCTAAATGGGTTGTGTGCAATTTTATTACTTTTTTTGCCATGGTGGCTAAGCAAAAACATGGCTTAGCTTTGCAGGGAGCCATATGGTCGTTAAGCAATCTGGATTACAGCCACTGACTCTGCTTGTTGGAAGCCAGCTGGGAAGGTGGCAAATGGCAATCATGTGACCCTGTAACTGTCCTAAGTGGATGCCAGTTGCCAAGCACCTGAACTCTGATTATATGACCATGGTGGGACCGCCACGGTGGTTACTAAGGGAACAGGTCATACATCACATCTTTCAGTGCCATTGTAGCTATGAACAGTTGCAAGTCAAGGACTACCCATAACTGGTCATCAGAACTCTTCCTGACAACTCCACCACAGTCTCCTGGGATTTCCATCCCCCGCCGCCTCTCCCGTGGCAGCTCAAGATCCTTTCTCCTTTTCCGAAGCTGCCCCAGCATCTGCTTTGCCCCGAACCCTTTCCAAGGCCTGCTGGAGGAGGGCAACGTGGCCGCCCTCCAGCCTTCTGCCTGCTAAACCACGCAAAACCTCACAAAGTCCTTTTCCCGCTGGTGCCTCTCCTCCGCCTCCTTCAGCATCTCCTGGGCCTGCTGGAGCTTGGCGTCCACCAACTGCTGCTGCAGGTCCTTGTGCTTGAAGACCTTGTCGATGTGCTGCCGAGAGAAACACAACAAGCGTCAGTCCAGGGCGGCCACCACTTAGCTCCCGAGGCAAAGGTCCTTCCCCAAAGGCAGCCTCCCTCGTACCCACATGGATTCAGCCCCGGGGGAAGGGCTGAGATATTATTTCCTGGGCACAAAATGTTGCATTTGGATACAAATCATGACAACACAGGGGTACAGAAAGGTTTTTCTGAAGGGGGCTACCAACTAAGGAGAAGCAAAGCTTCTTTCAAGCTAAGCTCAGTCCCTGCTGACGCAGGCCTCCCGCGCGAATGGCAGCAATATGGAGGGGGGAGGCTGCCCCCTGCCTTCGTCCAGCATGGCTTGGTAGCTCCCTAACTGAACCCGCATCGCTGAAGAAGAATGCCGCAGAGCTCGCGTTAGCAATTGCTTCTCCATGGAGACCGAGGGGAGCAAGTGGCCAGTTTTAAGTTTCTGGGTGTTACCCTAAAAGAGGACCTGAACTGGGGGGCTCACATTGCAGCCCTGGTCAAAAGGGCCCAGCAGAGATTATACTACCCTGAGGCTTCTCAGAAAACAACTGAATGAAAAACTGCTGGTGACCTTCTACCGCTGCACCACAGAGAGTATCTTAACTGACTGCACCTGTGTCTGGTTTGCCAATTGCACAGTGACAGATAGGAAAGCACTCCAGAGGGTGAACGTCATTGCCCAGAGGATCAATGGTTGCCTTCTCCCCTTTTTGGAAGAGCTTTATAGCTCCTGCTGCCTTAAGAAAGTTCAAAACATCCTCAAAGATCCATCTCATCCTGAGCACCTTTTTTTGAACTATTACCATCTGGCAGACTGTACAGGATAATAATAAAAACAAGGACAAATAGGCTGAAAAACAGCTTCTATCTCAGGGCAGTAGCTCTGTTGAATTCTACTGTATAGTGCAGTGTTGGTGTGGTGTCGGGGTTTTTCGGTTCAATGTGTGGAGTGTGAAAGATGTGTGTTTGTGTTTATTTCCATGGTCATGATGTGCACTGAAGATGGTGTTTGATTTCGTTCTACGAGGTGCAATGACTACAGTAAACTAAACTAAAGCAAAGCAAGTTGCATTGTTGCTGTGTTACACAGCCGGATCCCTGAAGCAGCCGTCATTTTTTGAGCAGCCACAATTCAATGCGGCCGTTTGGGAAATGGCACCTGCTTCCAGCCTGTGGCCCAGCAACGGAGGGGCCTGACTTCCCCTCCCCTCCTGAGATCTTCAAAGGGTCTAAGTGAGGGGGAGGGTGTGGGGCCCAGTGGGGTGGGAAGCGGGCCCAAGAAGTGGAGGGACCCCAAGGGGCGGGAAGTGGAGCAACCGGTATCTCACGGGGTGCAGGAGGCCTCAGGATTAGGCCTCTCCCCACGAGAGACACCCCGTGCTACTCTTAATGACTGCATCAGGGAGAGTAGGGATGGGGAAGTCGCTGAGTGAGGTGATCTTGCTTCATGACCATCACCACTTTGGTGTTCTGACCCAGGCTTCATCAATCGGAATTATTCAATCAATTAAACTTGTTTTAAAAGCAAGACCTATTTTATTGCAACGCTGGGAATTGTTTTCATTCCTAGCCAGAACTAATCGTAAACAGTTCCCCAAGATAAGCACACACCTTTCAGTTCTGTGGCATGCTGCCAAAAACAGAAATATCCAAGTAACTATAAAAGAAAATAACTGAAGTACAAGAAAAAAACCAACCAAAATACACAGAGCTTCCTGCAAAGGTTTCCTCATTGAGGTCTGGCTTTTATCCCTTATGGGAGGGGCCATCACCTCCCAGCCGAGTTGCCCCTACTGCTTCAGCTGCTCTCGCCTTCTAGCAGCTCTGCACACAGGCGCACTGGGGACAGGCTCCCCTGGGTCCTCTTCCTCGCTGCTGCCAGACTCCGGAGGCTCTGAAGGCAGCACCCCACTCCCAGGTGGCCCTGGCCCCATCCCTGCATCAGACGCAGGACCCTCGTCCGAGTCCTCTCCAGACTCCCTGCCTGGTCCCCTTTCTTCCTCGCTGTTGGATTCTGCTGCCAGCTGCACTGGCTGCCGGTGAACCACAACATTGAGACCGTAATGGGGAACCTGCATTACGGCCGTAAGTCAAGGACTACCTATACACTCTCATTTCTAGAGCTCAGAGGAAGAGCTGTCGAATGACCAAGAGGCCAACCAAACCTCCTTCTCTGAGGGGAGGCCTGTCCAAGGGGCTGGCGGTACAGCTGAAGAGCAGGCCAGGGAGGGAGGGGAGCCTCCCCTCAGCTTCTCCCTCCCTGCTGCACCTGCTCACCTCCTCCCGCAGCTCGTATTGCTCTATGAGCTTCTTCAGCCTTTCGGCCAGCTCCATGTTCTCCTGGCGCAGTTTGGAGTTGCGCTCGTTGTGCTGCTCCATCTGCAGCTGGATGTCATTCAGCATCACCTGGAAGTGGGAGGTCACCTCCTTCCTCTTCTCTTCCTCCTCGCGAGCTCGCTGGACACCCTCCTCCTGCAGAAGCAAGTTGAAGAGCCTCACAGAGCAGAACAACGGCTCTGAAAATGGGAAGGACCCCGGCTCACAAACCCCAGGGGAGCTGCGGCCGGGCCAAAGCGGACGGTCTTCAAAGGACGACGAGCTGCAATCAGCCATTCAGAAACCTTCCTTCCCTCCTGAATCTGAGGCAGACTCTTTCTCTCTTTCCCTCCCTCCCTCCCTCCCTTCCCTCCCTTCCTCTTTCTCTCCCTCCCTCCCTCTTTCTCTCCCTCCCTCCCTTGCTCTCTCCCTCCCTCCCTTTCTCTCTCTCCCTCCCTCCCTCCCTTTCTCTCCCTCCCTTGCTCTCTCCCTCCCTCCCTTTCTCTCTCCCCTTCCCTCCCTCCCTTTCTCTCCCTCCCTCCCTTGCTCTCTCCCTCCCTTCCTCTTTCTCTCCCTCCCTCCCTCCCTTTCTCTCCCTCCCTCCCTTTCTCTCTCCCTCCCCTCTTTCTCTCCCTCCCTCCCTCCCCCCTTTCTCTCTCCCCTTCCCTCCCTCCCTTTCTCTCCCTCCCTCCCTTGCTCTCTCCCTCCCTTCCTCTTTCTCTCCCTCCCTCCCTCCCTTTCTCTCCCTCCCTCCCTTTCTCTCTCCCTCCCTTCCTCTTTCTCTCCCTCCCTCCCTCCCCCCCCTTTCTCTCTCCCCTTCCCTCCCTCCCTTTCTCTCCCTCCCTCCCTTGCTCTCTCCCTCCCTCCCTTTCTCTCTCCCTCCCTTCCTCTTTCTCTCCCTCCCTCCCTTCCTCTTTCTCTCCCTCCCTCCTCTTTCTCTCCCTCCCTCCCTTGCTCTCTCCCTCCCTTCCTCTTTCTCTCCCTCCCTCCCTCCCTCCCTCCCTCCCTCCCTTCCCTCCCTCCCTTTCTCTCCCTCCCTCCCTTGCTCTCTCCCTCCCTCCCTTTCTCTCTCCCTCCCCTCCTCTTTCTCTCCCTCCCTCCCTCTTTCTCTCCCTCCCTCCCTTTCTCTCTCCCTCCCTTCCTCTTTCTCTCCCTCCCTTCCTCTTTCTCTCCCTCCATCCCTCCCTCTCTCTTCCATTCTCTCTCTCCCCCTCCCCCTTAGTGTCATGATGGGGCAGCGATTGTGCCTGGCCTCCCGTGGGCTGTCTGGGAGAGCCCTTTGGCTCTCGGTCTTTATCGCTCGCGATTGTGGCCAAGAGGCTGGCTATTCTTCCCATTGTGGAGAGAGGATTTTTATCATTTTGTATTTTTAAAAATACACACTTGTCTCATTCATGATACCGGGACGCTAGTCGCACTTGAGGTGAAGGACAAAGATATACAGATGGTCCTCGACTTACAAACAGATCTGAGGCTGCAGTTTCAGTCATAAGTCGGGATGGTTGTAAAGTGGGTCATCACGTGACCACTTAGGACCTTCACTGCAGCGGCCGTGGTGAAAACCCTTTGTTCACAATGGGGTGAGATTTCACCACAAACCAGAAGTAAGAAGTAAGTCTTTCTCTTTCTGGAAAGAACATAGTTGACCTGCAGCCAGGGGACTGCAGGAGGTTGCAAATGGCTGTAACTGCGGGCCTTGCCAAGCTACCAAAGCACGGGCAAGGGACCCCGGGGGGGGGGGGGACGACAGAACTTTGGGTCACAAGTCCCTTTTTAAGGGTCCATCTTAACTTCAATTGGTCACTGTGATGACCCAAAGGGGTGTGGCACAAAGGCAACACAGTCAGATAAGTAAGAAGAGTCCCTTTAATTCCTCCAACTTTGCCCCCAATGTCCAGGTTACCTTCGGCTGGAGAAAAACTCTCCCAAGTGGAGAGTTTAAGTGGAGAAAATTCAGTCCGAAAACAAAGTACATGCAGACTGCTACTAAAAATCCAAACAAACCAAACTGAAGTAATTAACCTGACAGGGCAGAAGAAGGAATTGCAGACTTGAAAGCCCAGCAAAACACACACAGTTGGTAAGACGCCAGGAACCCAGATAAGCCTCGACAATACCAGATGATTCACAATTTGCTCCCAACAACTTTGCTGTGCGCAACTTTCTCTTTTCAAACACTGTGTTCCCAGCTGCAGCTAATGAAGGGAATCAGGGCCCTTTCCTCCCCCGTAAGCCACGCAACTCACGTTGCTCCCTTCTCCATTCCTCCCTGCGTGCCCTAGGATGAAGAGAGGGTGGGCCTGGGTCTTCCTCTGAATTCCTTCTCTCTTGTTCTACCCTCCCCTGCTCCTCCCAGCCGGACTTTGCCCTTCCCCAGTTTCTTCCACAACCAACGGAGCCACACTCCCACTCCCTGTCAGCTGCTCGGCCTCCTCCTCCGAATCAGATTTCAACAGGGGCATGACAGTCACTAAAGACTAGTCATAAATAAAGGACTATCTATCATCAGCCTCTCTGGCTCCCAAACCTAATAACCCTTTTCCTCTGGCTCAACACTCCGTTCAGAGAAGGAAGAAAGCCTCCTCCTCCTCCTCCCTACCCTTCCCTTCCCCCCAAAGGGCCAGGAGATGCCTTGAAAATTCCTGGAATGAGCTGCCACCTTGGGCTGGGGGGGGGGGGGTTGGGGGGTGAGGAATCAAGGTAGGTAATGACAATTGCATCAGCTGCCATTGGAGCCTTGTGTACCTTGAGGGTGCGGTTATGTCTTTGTAGCTCCCGGCACAGGCTTTCCAGTTTGGTGCGAGCCAAAACCGCCTTGTTGTGCTCACTGCGGAGATGGTCCTTCTCTTGCACCAACTGAGTCTGCTTCTTCTGCAGGATCTTCATCTGCTTCTGGGAGTTTCGGTGCTCCTCCAGCTGATGGGACAGAAGGGAAGGAAGAAAAATAAGGAGTGAGTATACCATGCAGCAGCAACATCTGAAGGATCTCCAAGAAAAATAAGAGCACGAGGAGATGTTTAAAAAGCCAGTAACAAAATTGTCAGCCCTTTGAGGCAAGTCAGATAGGAGACACCCTCATGTTGAACTCTACTTAATCGAGAAAGGCTGGAATAACGGAGCCTTGGAAGTAGGACATGGTTGCTCCCTTAGACTAACAAGATCCAAGGAAGGGCCACAGTGGGTTTCTTTCTCATGCTAACCTGTCTTCCCTGGCTGAGCTCCTGTTTGTAAAGTTCACCCTGTATCTTCTACAACAGGAGTGTCAAACTCACATCGTCACGGCTGCCATCACATGGCATATTGGAACACTTTTTCCCCCTTCACTAAACTGGGCATGGCCAGCACGTGAGGCATCTGGCCCATGTCCCGGGAGTTAGACAGCCCTTTTCTATAATGTTTCTCTTTCCCAGCAAGTTTAAGATGGGTGGACTCCAACTCCCAGAATTCTCCAGGCATCTTAACATTGTCAAGATTGAAAAACAGGCTTTACAATCATGGAGAAGAAAGGTTCTGACAAAGGCCTCTCTTTCCTGCTGCTAATGGGTTTTCCTCTTCGATTCTTTGCCAACCAAGCGACCCCTGGATCAGGAAGGCGGCTGATGTAAGGTGAAGCAGAATGGAGACGGCCCCTCTGACTGAGGTATAGTTATCTAGATACTATAGTTATTTTCCATCTACATTTCCCTTGAATATGCATATATGCAGACAAGTTATGTTAAATTAATCAGTCTTTTTTAACCACCGCCCATTGCAAGAATTTTCTGATCATCAAGGATGCTAACACACATACAAAAAAACAGTTCTGTCTTCTAGAACTGAACACAGTTCTAGAACTTGGATGTAGAGTGAAACAAAGGAAAAAACCCAGAAAGTCCAGTCCGGTTTTGGGGGAAAAAAACCACCTTTGGGATAACTTTGACTTGGATGTTGTGAGAATCTCCACTGATACTTGGGCTTATTCATTATCGAATCAAAGCAACTCAACGAAGAACTTTTCTACTTTTTAGCAAGAATAATCGAAGTTTTCTCTGAAGGATACTCCCTGAAGCAGTGATGGCTAACCTATGACACGCTTGTCACTCGTGACACGCCGAGGCACTTTGACTGACACGCCTGTTGGTGTGGGGAAAACCTGCACATTTAGAGGCTGCCTGTGCTCTGCTCCAATCCCTGCTCCCTGCTTGTGGCGTGGAGGCGTGGTGTCACCGCTGCCGCAAGATCTTTGCAGCAGAGAACCAGTTTTAACCACCATAAACTGAGGTTTGTCAGTTTCCTTACCTCAGGAACGCTACAGGAGGAAAGGAGATCCATGAGGTTCACAGCCCTGTAAGGTGGCCTTCCGATCCCCACATCCTGCACCTGCAGCCCTGAGACCAGGGAGACGAGTTTCACAGCCCTGTGTGATCACCCCAGCCCAGTCCGTCATAAACCAAATTATTGATATTTCTTGAAGTGACACACAACCCGAGGAAGGCTACACTTTTTCCCGATTTTCGACACACCAAGCTGAAAAGGTTAGCCATCACTGCCCTGAAGCATGCTGCAACATTTAAAAATAAATATTTCTAGTATTTTTACTCAGGCTTCCTATATTATTTTATTTCTCCCTCAACTATAACTTCACAGAAGTTTCTGGGAAGTACTTGAACCTGAGTTAGTAAATAATTTGGCCTCATCCTATGCAACTGAATCATGCAGATTAAAGCTTAAAAAGCAGCTAAAATAAACAATATAAACAAAAAAGCTTCTGATATCTTAAATGATACTATTCCATAAATTTTCACATCATCCTAAATTTGGTTTCTAAAACCAGTTTTTAAGCTTTTAAGCTTTAAATCTGGTTATTTTTGCTTCCCAAGAGTCAAGTGGCTACCCTGATTCAAGAAGTAAAACTCTGCAGCCCCACTAGCTCCCAAAAGCAACATAAAATTTTGCAGCTTGGGTTGGAAACGGATAATTCTTTTTATCTCCTGCAGCAGCCCAAGCGAAGGTGATCCGAAGGCACCCAACTCCCCTTCAGGGCACCCCGTTTCTCTGCCTAGGTGAGAGTGGAGAACATTCTCCAGCCTACTCAGCCGCCTCTCCAGACTTGCAAGGCACTGACCAGTTCCGCGTATTTCTTGCAGAGGGCTGCCAGCTTCTCCTCAGACGTACTGAGGGTGTTGAGGGTCTGCATCAGAAGAGTGATCTCCTTGCCTGGAAGTAAAGGACAAAGCATAGGCTCATTCAGAGCAAGCACAAAGATATGGTGGCCGGGCAGCAGGAGACGGCTGGAAATAGCACCATCTTGGGAACTAAAACGTCTCTAGAGCGGGAAGCAAAACTAGACACATTCCAGGTATAGTCTGCTATAATCGCCCAAGGTAAGGTAGCTGGGAGCCTCCCCGTATTTTAGTTACAAAGCCACCTTAAGAGGTAGGTGGCTTGTGGGATGCCAAAAATCACCCCAAATGATTTAACGTGGTTGCCCCATCCAACATTAACCTCTTAACTGCCAATGCTCTCCTTGCAAGTTTTCTTAAGGATACGGAGAGCTGGGGTGATTTAGCAACTGGGTGTGTAGGGAAAGGGTTCCTTCCCCAACCCTCCTCATTGCTTGGTTTTTGAAAGAACAAAGGGAATGCAGGGCTGTCAGCAGAGAACTTCCTACCAAGCCCTCTGGGCTTCTTTTTCTCCTGGACTCGTTTGTGGTCACGTTCTCCACTCTCCTCGCCGATTCCCCTGGGACCCTCCTTCTCGCCATTTATCTCAGGGCAGCTCTGCTCCTGGTCCCCATTCCGGGGCGACTCGCTTCGGCCCTTCTCCGACTCATCCAACTCCACAGGCTCATTCTGGCCGTTGTCCTCTCCGGGACCTTCCTGGTTTGAGTCCCTGCAATAAGTGCTCAGAATATCCTCCAGTTGTCTGCTCAGCTCTTCAGAAACATCAGGGACTGGCTGGCAAGGCAGAGCCTCCTCTGCCAGATGCGCTGCAGAGGGTAGAAAGCACCATTCAACATTAAGAAGGGGGAGAATCACAACACAGCCGTTAAGAGAATTAGTTAAGAATAAGAATCTTCTCTCAAATGATGATGGCTCCCCCAAATCTACATTTAAAGAGAAATAAAAATAATGAATCTCAAGGAAACACACCATCTTCTTTCTCCCTCTGCTCTTCGTTCACTGGCACTTCAAGCCTGTCATTAGCAAAGGGTTTCAAGCCGGAGAGGCCAAGTTGGTGGTGACAATCTCCACTTCCTGCAACCCCTCCAGGAGCCTCGGCAAAGTCACCATCTTCTGGCCCCAGACCATCCCTTATCTGGGAAGGGCTGGGCGGTAGAAGAGAAGCCGTGCTTTCTCCATCTTGATTCTTCATTGTGCCTCACCTTCAAAGCCACTTTTGGCAGTTGCTGTGTAAAACAAAAACAAAGGGCGTTATTTCTGGGATGGCTTTTGCTGTTAGGCAACAGCACACATGCAAATAAAGACTAAATAAGAACTGGAACACCCAAAGGAACAATAACATTACAGTCAACAAGTGGCAATTTTAACAATTGTTTGCTCTCCACGAGTTAGTACCTATTGCTGTCACACATTGCAGAATAGCACTGATTGATCAACCAGTTGCCTAAGTAGTAGTATGACTTCGGATCAGGTGAGTTCTCGTAACTGGGAGCTGCACTTATTTTGGCAGAACAATATCACAAAGTGAGTAAAGACATGACACGCACTTGGGCAGTATTGGAATATCTTCATCTTTTCCTTGATTTGGGGTGGGGTGTCTTTTTTTCTTTTTAAATCCATTTATCATTGTTGCTACAGTTCCTACATTTCATGACTCTACTTCTCCACCAGATATTTTTTTAAAAATAGGATTTCTTGGGCCACAAAGGAAGACCACAGAGCTGGTCCCTGGGCAAAGGTGGCACATCTCCTGTCCTAAGCAGAGCTTAGCTATTTGTCACCGTCAACACTTTGGAGATTCACAAATTCAGGGATCCTCTTAGCCCAGGGGTCTTCAAACTTGACAGCTTTAAGACTTGTGGACTTCAACTCCCAGAATTCCTCCTCCAGTCATGTTGGCTCAGGAATTCTGGGAGTTGAAGTCCACAAGTCTTAAAGTGGCCAAGTTTGAAGACCCTTGTCTTAGCCTCTTTACAAGTATCTCAAAAAGTGAAGGCGAGCTCACTTCTGCACAAAAGCCCCATAAGGGACGGATTCCAGTGAGAGTCTGCAAAAGCATTCCAAGACAAACCTTCTCAGCCATTCCAAGGGAAGCCCTGCCCCTTCTACAATTCTCTTTCTCCTGGGCCCTGGCACCCTCCTACCATTTTTTCCTGCACCCCAAGAGTCCCTTCCTGAAATAGTCCTTTAACGCTCCTTCTATCCCGATAACAGATAATCAGAGTTGGAAGGGACCTTGTAGGTCATCTAGTTCATCCCCCTCCCAAGCCCAAGCGGGAGACCCTACACCATTTCTGACAAATGGCAGTCCAATCCCTTCATGAAAGCCTCCAGGGATGAAGCTCCCACAACTTCTGAAGGCAACTTCTGTTCCATCGGTTGATTGTTCTCACACAGGAAATTTCTCCTTATTTCCAGGTTGAATCTCTCCTTGTTCAGTTTCCATCCATTACTCCATTATTGTCTGGCCTTTGGAGAATAGCTTGACCCCTTCCTCTCTGTGGCAGCCCCTCAAGTATTGGAAGGCTGCTCTCCTCCTCTCTCGCCTGGTCCTTCTTTTCATTAAAATCATATTAAAGAGTTGGAAGGGACCTTGTAGGGTCATCTAGTCCAACCTCCCTGCCCTCAAATATTGGAAGACTACTATTCTGCCTCCCCTGGTCCTTCTCTTCCCTAGACTAGCCAGGCCCAGTTCCTGCAACCGTTCCTCATATGTTTTATTCCCCCGCCCCCAAGCTCTCACGCCCCCTCCCCCACGGCCAGGTCCGATTCGCTGGTGGGGGCGGGAGCTGCGCTGGGGGCGGCTGGAAATCGCACTTGCCAAGGGGCGGCGGGGGAAGGGGGGTCCTCGCCTCTCCCGGCTGCAGCCCCCGCCCAGGCCACGCCCTCCTCCCGTCCCCCCCTCCGCCCTCGGCTCCCCTCCCTTCCTCCGTGCTTCTCCTCCTCTTCCTCCCCCCTCGGGAAGCTCCGCAGGCTTCTCCCCACCATACTATCACGTCACTCCCTGCCGCCGTGACGTCACGCCCGAGAAGTGTGACGCGTTCGAAGCGACTCGGCGAACCAGGCGACCACCTGCTCCGGGCCTCCGCTGTGCCGGCGCGGCTGCTGGGCCTCCTTCTCCTTCTTCGTGGCTGTCCCGGCTTCTGTCCCGTTCCAGCCTCCCTCGGCTGAGCGGCTCCTCAACGCTCCGCGGAGTTGCGGGGAAGCAGCTCAAGCCCGGACTCGCACTGCGCCTGTGCCGCTAACGGTCAGCGGCCAATCAGCGAGAGGGACCGGGAGGAGCATGCTGGGAAACGTCGGGGAAAAAGCGCCACCCGAGGCGGGAATCTGGACTGGACTACAACTCCCGGCGGTCCTCATTCCCGGCGAAGGAAAAGCGTGGCCCGGAACCACAATTCCCAGCATCCCTCGGGGCGGGAACCGGCTTCTTGCTGGGAGTTTAAATGTGAGAAGATTTCAGGCGGTAATAATAATGCATTTGCAATATGCTTCATTTAGAACAGAGGTCCCCAAACTTGGCCACTTTAAGACTGGTGGACTCCAACTCCCAGAATTCTCCAGCCACTGGCTGGAGAATTCTGGGAGTTGAAGTCCACCAGTCTTAAAGTGGCCAAGTTTGGAGACCTCTGATTTAGAATAAAATCTGACCCAAGCCTAAAGCAGGCCTGAGCAACCTCCAAGCCGAGCATCAGGCGGCGCCTGTTGGGCTCCTTGAGCCCCCGCAGGAGGCAGGATCCACTCCGGCCAAGCAGGCCCGATGCTGCCTTTTTTTTCCCCTTTCTTTTTTTAATCTGTTTTGTTTGAAATCTTGAACCCGTGACAGCCAAAACTTCTATGTCAGTTGTCTATTTGTTCAGCACTTGTAACTTTGAATGGACACGCCACCTCAGAAAGCTCAAACTGCCCAATGAGCTGCTGATCCAGTTCTACAGAGGAATGATGGAGTCTGTCATCTGCACCTCTATAACTGTCTGGTTTGGTTCTGCAACCCAACAGGACAGACACAGACTCCAGAGAGTAATTAGGACTGCAGAAAAAACAATTACTACCAACCTCCCTTCCATGGAGGACCTGTATCCTGCATGAGTCAAAAAGAGGGCTGTGAAAATAGCTACAGACCCCTCACATCCCAGACATAAACTCCTTCAACTCCTACCCTCAAAACGATGCTATAGAGCACTGCACACAGAACTGGACACAAGGACAGTTTTTCCCCAATGCCATCCCTCTGCTAAACAAATAATTCCAATACTGTTCAACTATTTACAAAGTCTGCACTATTATTACTATTAATCTTCTCATCACTCCTTATTGCCCATCCCCTCCCACTTGTGTCTGTAGGACTGTAACTTTGTCGCTTGTATCCTTATGATCTATATTGACTGTTTCCTAGCATGATTTACAATTGTTTAATGTACCCTATGACTATCATTAAGTGTTGTACCTGATGATTCTTGACTGTTGACATTTCTTTTATGTGCACTGAGAGCATTTGCACCAAGACAAATTCCTTGTGTGTCCAATCACCCTTGGCCAATAAAAGAATTCTATTCTATTCTATTCTATTCTATTCTATTCTATTCTATTCTATTTTATTTTATTCTATTGAATGGACACAGCCCAAGGATTACCTATATTATCTTTAGAATAATTGCTTTATATGAGGATCTTAGCATATTTTTTCCCCAATTTTAATGTTTAATACACTTTTGCACAGAAAGCAACATTTTGGTGGTGTTTACATATCTGCCTCAAGCTCTCCCTGAGCTCCATGGCCTTTCTCCTGAGTTGGCAGTAAACGGTGGTTTACACCAGGTGTTAGATCTGGTTTCTTTTTCCTTTTGGGAGCATAGGAGCATAGGGTGGGGGACATCAGCATTCTCATGGTCGTTAAGATCACTTTAATTTGGGCAGATCTGACTGGCTACAATGGCAGGATCAGTCTCTGTGGGGTCGGTTGGATCCACTTGGATTTCCACAGGTTGCCTGAAAAATTTGTGGAGACAAGTTTGGTTGAAGTTTGTTTTTAATTTCTATCCAGCCTTTATTACTTTATAAATAATTCAGGGTGAAGAACATCTCTTTCTCTTATTTCCCCCAAAACAATAATCTTGTGAGTTGGGTTGGGCTGAGAGTGGCCTGCCCAAAATCACCCTTTCATGCCTAAAGTGAGATTAAAACTCATTGCCTTCTGATTTCTAGCCTGGTCTTTTCATCACTGGACCAAAATGGCTCTGAAATCCTGGTTAAGACCAGAATAGAGAGCCCTGTAGTTCTTGATAAGAGCCCCCCAGGCAATCAGTTCCTCCGGACGATCCAAAGGGGCTGAGCGCATCAGCAAAACATGACTGATCAAAGGCAGGTAAGAATTCAGGTTTCATTCCACACCAAGGTTGCAGGACTAGCAATATTTCTCTCTGCTTCCTGCATTCAGAGATCGGCATTCAGCAGCACTAGGCCCTGGTTAGCATATTCTATAAAGACATCCAATTATAATTTAGTAAATAAACATGGCTTAGCATATTGATTTATATCCTTTTATTATTTTTACAAATAAATCAAGGAGATGAACACATCTAATCGTGTATGCTGCTAACATACCTCTCCCTTCAAATTTCTCAGCATTTTGATCATGCTTGTTCATTTTTGAGATTTTGGTTGAGATATAAGGATCATTGTATGGTACTGTTAGATCCGTGTATCTGACATTCTTCAATGGAAGGAACAGGGGTGGGGTGCTGGGTTTGATGCATTTAATTCTTTTCCTATGCATCCTAAATATCCTATTTCTTATAGCGTCTTTTGTATAACCTTTCACATGATTTATAACCGTTGCCTGGTGCCCCAGATGCTTGGGAAATTCTCACCTCTTGGGTAGATGCAAGGGGAGAAGGGGCCATGTTGATTGCAGTTCCAGAAAATAGCCCTGGGAAACCTACCTTATCTGCTTTCTCAGGGAGGATGGTATAATAACATCTTCACACCTGCTGAATGGTGGAATCCACATTGGACTGTTGGAAGGGGCTTCTAATTCCCTTTATCCTAGTTGCATGCCCTGAGGGACCTCAGATCTTGCTTTGAATTTTGACTTGCTTTTACCTCCCTTCAATAAAAAGATTCCTTTTGAAATACAAAGTTTTCAAGAGTCTATACTTATTTTATGAAGAGCGGAGAGGCTGGTCCTTACAGGTACATTCAGAAAGTATTCAGACCCCCTTCACTTTTATCAAGTTTGTTATGCTGCAGCTTAATTCTACTGTTGTTGAAATTCATGTTTTTTTTCTTATTAGTCTACATTCATTACCTCATAATGACAAAATGAAAACAGAATTTTAGAAATGTCTGTAAAGTTATTAAAAAGAAAAAAACTGAAATATCACATTGGTATAAGTATTCAGAGCCTTCACTTAGTACTTTTGACGAAGCATCTTTGGCAGCAATTACAGCCTCTAGTCTTTTGGACACCTGGATGAGGAAATTTGCTGCCATTTTTCCTTGCAGATCCTCTCAAGCTCAGTCAGGTTGGATAGCGAATGTCAGTGGACAGCCATTTTCAGGCCCTCCCAGAGATGTTCAATAAGGTTCAAGTCAGGACTCTGGCTGGGCCACTCTAGGACATTCACTCCTGTGTTGTCTTAGCTGTCATGTTGGAAAGTGAACTTTCGGCCCAGTCTGAGGTCCTGAGGGCTGTGGAGCAGGTTCTCACGGCCCCATCTTGCATGGATTCCAAGGTCTTTTTAATATATGGCTTTGCTCAAAGGCTGGGGGTTAGGTTGTTTGTGACCCCTGACCCTGTCGGGGCAGTATTTTAGGCATTGGGTGATCTTTTCAAATGTATATATATTTGCTTTGCCAGTTTTCAGTTTCCATTACATAAGCCACCCAGAGTTATTTTTGGAGTCATGCACCTTACATTAATCCCCCCCACACACACACACGGCTTTTAAGAGCGGGGCATTTCATGGCTAATATTAATTTTTATCAACATGCAACATCTCAACCTTATTTCAGCAAAAGGGATTTCTCTGACATCTTTGAGAGCCAACTCAGCCATGATTCCCAAAAGGTCTTTTATGGTTCCAGGAATGGCAAATGTGACATGGCTGCAAGAAAAAAAACATGCTTCAGTCCACTCATGCGTGGATCGCAGTCACTGAATGCAGAGATGAAGTTTATTAAATTTCCTTGGCATTTTTTTTAAACAATGAAAAGCAAACCTCTATTACAAAATACAGCCCAAGGCTTTCACATCCAACTTCACCCCTGCCTGAATCTCTGCTCTTAGAGGTTTTGAGAACCTTCTTCCCATGGGGGAGAGCAAGGAAGGGGGCTATGCGCACCATCTGAACTTTCATTAAGACACCCGAAGGGGCCTCTCAGCCAGGGGCTTCTCTCTGGAAGAAAGAACCAGCAGGGCCCAGTCTGTCTCCAACGAAAGCCCGTTCACCAAACTGGGTCGCTCGTGCAACAGGCCAAGAAAGAGGAGAGAACCCAAGAGAACTGTAGCCGTGGTGAACTCTGTATAGCCAGCCCTCTAGGTCAGCCTGCCCCAGAGCATCATCCTCTCTAACAGCACTCTGGAGAGTCAGGGGCCCCCTCCTCCCCGGACCAAATGAGACAAATGTATATATAATATATAAAAAATACAGAGCTTTGACTTCTTCATTTTGAAGTAAATGTACACGATACAGTTGTGAGCAGGAGGTAATTCTGAAAGAGAGACAGGCCGTGGGATGGGTGGCATGGAGAACAGATGATAAACCCACCCACCCCAGCTCCACCACACCCAAGTTGCCCCCACCCCAGTGGTCCAAGGGGGGGGGGGGAAATATTCAAAATAAAATGGTGCAAACCAAAAGGCTCCAATGAGTTTTGCAATTTTGTTTCTTCAAGTAAAGATGCAAGAGGGGGTCACTTCTCCCAGTTCACCACTTCAGTTCAGTAGCAAATGTTAAGTCCACCTAAAAAGCAGCTGTGCTTTTGAGTTCTCTTTTGTGTGTGTGTGTGTGTTTGCGCCTTCCCCTTAAGACTGGAGCGCCAGGAGCTGCTGCTCTTCTGGATCTTTAAATTGCTTCTGAAAATCCTCTCCCCACCTGGCAGGGGAAGCCTTCCCAAAGCCTGATGGGACAGTCCAATTCAGCCTGCATCCTAGGGCAGAGTTTTTCTTTCTTTCTTTCTTTCTTTCAGATATATGTAAATAGAGGAGAGGGACAAAAACAGCAGCAACTTGGCCCAATTCCCTCAAAAGGTGCTGTTTGGCAAGAGGATTTTCCTCTCCCCCCCCCCCAAAAAAAGAGACCCTGTGTGGGCCAAGTGGTGCATTTGGCAAATCAGGAAAAGTCTCTTAATAAAAATTAACATGTGCAAATTATTTTAAATAGCTGAATCCAAGCATCCAGATTAAGATTCCTTGGTTACAATTCAGATTACCTTGCCTTCTCCCAGTGGGGGAAAAAGTCACCTCTCAAGTACCCAAGTGAAAAAAAAATCTCATCCGAGGAGAAAAAAGTAATACACCACAAAAAGAAAAGAAAAAACTGGAGGAAACCCACAAACTAAAAGGCATTTGCACCCCCCTCCTCCATCCACTTCAGCACCTGCTTTTTTTGACACACTCGTGCAGCACAAAAAAACGGGGAAGGAAAATAGTGCGTTAAGTGTCATCTCCTCTCCAGAAAAGTGTCAGCTGCTGCTGCTGTGTGTTGCGAAGGAGAAAGCTGTTTGGCAACGGGTGGCGCAGGCAGGGCCGCCTTCCGCGTGGCAGAGAAGGAAACAGGGTTGGGGTGGGAAGGTTCTAGGCAGTTGACTTTCCCTCAAAGAGAGGGTCTTCTTCCCCTCGACTCCGCACACCCTGGTTATAGCTGGAAGCCATCCATGGGGGCCTCGGGCTGCTGGAAAATGAACTGCTGCTGAGCTTCGTCCACCTGGGGGGCCAGAGCAGAGTCATCGTCCTCAATGCCAAAATAGTGCTCGTACAGGTCGAAGGCCTTCTGGTAGATCTCTTGGTTTTCATGGCTCTGGAGGAACTCTATTTTATCCAGGCCTGGAGGAGAAAGACACCATTTACAAGGAATTCCACATGGGAGCTCAGGCGGCTGACCCAACTGAGCCGCCAGGAACAGGCAGCCCTCCACATTTAGTGACTGTCTGAAGCTACAACGGGGCTGAAAGAAACATCTCACACTTGCAAGGCCTGCAGGGTCTCTGGGGCCACAGAATGGCAGCTCAGGCACTCGGCAACCAGTGTGTATCGACAAGGGCTGCAGCCGCCCCCCACCCTCCGGGGGGCCAGGCCATGGGCATTCGTAACCTCCACAGCCAGCTTCCCCCAAGGAAAGCCAATGGGGAGAGCCGGATCCACATAACAAAAAAGGGCAAAAAAGGTAGGGAAGTTGGGTGGCCACCCTGCTTAGCAACGGACATTCCAGTCCCAACTGTGACCAAAAGTCTATTCGTAAGACCCCTGGCTCACAACCATCTTGACTATGCCTATCATTTTGTCTGTGGAAACATTTGGGTACTACAACTGGCGGGGGGTTTGCAACATTTCCCCATCCATCCCATCTGGCAAGGCTGCCCTTTGGAGAACATGGCAGGTGTGAATGGAGCACCCAGAACTGTTTAAAGCAGAGACAGCTCTTCTTGGGCTCATTGCACTTAGTTTTAGGAGTTGCTGACTGGAGCAACCTTCGTGGCCCAAGTTCCCTTATGCCCCTTCAATTCTCTGAATCCCAGAAAGGCAGCCTCCCTCAAACACATGGCCTGAAACGCCCAATTCTCAGCTATGGCGGGAGACGCTGGAATTCCATGTCAGCCGATTTGCAGGTCGTCTTCAGGTTAGAACAGGGTAACTGAAGCAGTGGCATAAGGCCGGGGTCCCCAGCCCCCAGCCCTGGCCCACTGCCAGGCTGCGGCCAGTTCAGAACTGGGACAAGCAAGGTGCATGGCGAACACGCGCACCCCTCCACTTGCTCGCGCACAAAGCGCCATTCACGCCAGTGGCGGGTGTTTGCATGAGCGGCAGGCACTTGCACGAGCGCGCAAAGCATTTGCAGGAGTGGCAGGCATGCGCGCCCATTGGTGCAAATGAAGTTGTGCGCGTTCACAGGCGTGCCATCTCCTCCCCCTGCTGGCCCACCAAGCTGGAAAGGTTGTGGACCGCTGGAGTAAGGAGTAGATGATCACCTCTAACCACTGAGAGTTGAGAAAACTGGGGCAGAGACAGAAGTAAAGTCAGGTAAGTTACTTCTTCTGTGCTACCCAGTCATACGCTGCAAAGTTGTTGTTTGGTTTTAAATAAAAACACTTTGAAAAATTAAAATGCTTCCAGCTTGATGCTGAAAAACATCGGGTTGTTAGGGATGCCCCACCGGGAAGGAATGGCACAAAGGGGAGCCTCCATTTGCAAACAGCCCCAGCCCACGTTCCAGACCCGGCCCTCACCATAAGCTTCCTCAATGAGGCTGCAGTAGGGGTTGATGCCGGTGCCGCTCTGCTTGGCCTCCTGCTCTCCCAGCCGCAAGATGTTCTCCAGGCCATTCAGGGCCACCTGAACTATCTTGGAGTCCATGACGGTCAACAGATCACACAGGGGTTTAATGCAGCCCAGGTTTACTAAGTATCTGGAAACGAAGCAAAAAAAAAAACCAACAGAAGATAAAACTACTGGCAAAATTGAACCTTCTTGGGAGAGTTGCTTGCTGAGAAGACACGCCGTCTTCCCCAGTTCCTCTGAAATTCAAGCTAAGACTCCTACACTTAGCAAACTGTAAGAGGAAAATAAAAGTATTAGGATGCGTATAATTTATTCTATGTTTTACTATTTGCCTCTCTTCCCCATCACAGAGCTGTTCTTTATGGTCAGCACATAACTGTGTAATACTGTAAAGAAGGATAAACCCTCAGTCGTCGTGTATTAGAATAGTAAGTAAAATCCACATGCTCTGCAGGACATAGAATCCGAGGGGGGGAAGGGACCAACCCCCCTACCCAAAGCAGGAGACCTTATATCATCCCGGACAAATGGTGGTCCAAATCTTTTCTTGAAAATCTCCAGCAATGGACCACCCACAACCGGGGTAGGTAAGCTGTTCCGTGAATTAATCGTTATTACTGTCAGGAAATTTCTTTTTAATTTTAGGTCGGATCTCTCTCTAACAAGCACCCGCCCACTGCTTCTTGTCCTGCCCTCTGGTGCTTTGCAGAATACTCCTAAGTCCACCCTCTCTTCTCTGTGACAGCCCCTCAAGCACCGGAAGACAGCGATCAGGTCGCCCTTTATTCTTCCCTTTGTTAGACTAGACATACCTAGTTCTCTTAACTGTTTGGCCTCCAGACCCCTTTTCCACTTTGTGGCTCTTCTCTGCACTCTTTCTAGGGTCTCAGCATCTTATTTTGTATCTTGGTGATCAGAACTGGGTGCAGCATTCCAAGCGTGGCCTCATTCGCGCAATATAAAGTGGCACTATCACTTCTCGTGATCTTGATGCTGCCTCCCTGTTGGGCTTTCTGGCAGTTGCAGCACCAAAGCAGTGGGCCACCAGGACAGACAGCTATTGCCTCATCGAAACCAAATCCTCCATACAGGGGAAATGATTTGGTGGAGGAAACCGCGTGTCTTCTTACTTATTCCTTGGTTCACCTCAAGGACACGACTTTCTTGTCAGCCTCTGATCCGACCTTTGGTCATTTTTCTTATCAGCTGACAGACAGTGAGGCAGAACTTCTTACCTTTCACGTTCCTCATTCCTTATTCACAATTTTAATGCTGTCACCTGCCAAGAGTCGCCTTGTGACAAGATGAGCAGCAAACAAATTTAATAAAAAATAAACATTAATGACTGGAAGCTCCTTAGATGAACAATTAATGTTGGGTTAACTCATTTTACCTAGGTATCCAATTCTTGTTTAGGGGAAAAAAATAATTTAAATTTAAACATTGGAAACAGAGTAAAACTTGTCTGTGCCAAGAACATTAAGTTGGCGAAGGTTTCTCCCATGAACTCCAGGGGTTCTTTTAAGTTTTTGGTTGCCACAAACCTGTTAATATAAGAGAAATGCAATCACAAACAAAAAACCCCGACTCCAAAGTGAAAGTTGGGCCTTACTTAATCTGCTCCGGCGTTCCTCCTGATGTGGCGTTTGTGATGGCCCAGGCGGCTTCTTTCCTGGTGCGGAATTCCGCCTTCTGCAGGATCTCAATTAATACTGGAAAGATGTTTGCGTCTATGACCGCCTGTAGGGCCAGAGGAAGGACAGGGTTAGCTAGAGGCTGAGCACTGGGCCCAACCCCGGTCCCCTCAAGGCAGAGGAACAAACAGGCGAGGACAGAGCTGTAGCACAGGTAGTCCTCACTTAATGACCAGTTGTTTTATGTCCACCAGAAGATATGACAGCCACCGCACAGATGCGTTATGGCCCATAAAACAGTCCTGGCCATTGTAACAGGCTGCACCATCCCCTTGCAATCACGTGACTGCATGTCAGCCAAGTCAGCTTCATGACCAGTGGTGGCATTCCACAGTCAAGTGGCTGAGATTCACTATGTTTTTTGCTGGTTTCCGGCAAAAAAAACAAAAAAAAAACCTTACCCGGTCATATGAATGGGTTTGCTTAATGACTCTGGTGTCTGCTTAACACTGTTTCAAAAAGGCTGAAAAAGGACACCACCAGTACATTGGTGGCTGGGTTGGAGGTTAAAAGCAGTATATTTCTTTCAGGAGAGATTTCTCAATATGATTAAATAGCTTACTATTTAGAAGATTTTCTTCTATCCCCTTGGAGCAATAGAAGCAGGGTGGGGAAGCATTGACTTCCAGGTGAATCCTGAGAATTCTCCAACAAGCCTAGAGCCTTGCTGAGAATTCTGAGATTCAGTCTAGCTATTGGGAAGGTTACCAAATTGATGAAGGCTGAAATACCATCACCCAATCAACTGAAGGGTTGCTAGATAAGGTTTGTCTTTTTGCAAGTGACCCAAAGGCATGTAAGAGAGAGTGGATGTTCCTGGAGGGATTCGTAACAAGGAAATCGATTTGGCATGGCTGAAAAATGTCAGAAATATAGAAACTCCAGCTCCCTGTTTCTACACGTAAGACCGTGCCCTTGGGGGCAAAGAATCCTCAGAAGAGTCCGAAAAGCAGCCAATCATTTCAGCCTCAGGGGTGTCACTTCCTCTGGCTTATTACCTGTATCTGAGCTCTGTTCCCTGCTGTCACATTGGAGATAGTCCAGCAAGCTTCTTTCCGGATGGACTCTTTGGGGCTGCTAAGCAGATGAAGGAGACAAGGCAAAGCTGAGCAATTTAGGATCACCTAGAAAGGAAAAGCAAATCAGGGCCCCGTTTCAAAACTTCTGCCCACCTCCATGCAACAGAATGGGTGGGTGGTCTTGGGGAAAGAGAGGAAGAGATGCTCCCTAGGAGACAATCAGGCAAGAGAGGCTGGTGCCTCTCCCAAATGGATTCACAGTCAGAGGAAGGAATTTAGGAAGGACCCACCCTAAGGGATCAAGCGGGGCCAGCGGGAAGCAAGACTGTTGTCAGCCCTCCGGCTGGAGGAACCAGACAGGAAACAGGAGCTCATTCTGCATTAACAGAAACTTGCAAGCCTGAAGAGACAAACTTCCTGCCACCACTTTTAACCGGTTAATGCATCAGGGTGGGCCCTTCCTAAGTTTCTTCCTCTGACCCTTAAGTCCCTGGGGGCTACCTTTGCTTTCGTCTTCTAGGCATCATATTTTCCCCTCGTGTTCCCCCCCCCCCCCAAGATCATCCATCCATCCATTGATCAATTACAGCCATCTCATAGGAAACAGCCCTATTAAAATATTACACTATAACAAAAGAGGGGATCATAATTTGGTTACAGATACCGGAATGCTGAACCAGAGCAAGACCAAGCTAAAGTTCAGCTGGCCTTCTAAAGAAAGCAGCAGCAGGGAGAGTCTAATCAGGAGAACATTTTGGAGAACTACCTTCCCAAATCAGACCAGGAGGTACCACCTGAAGGACACACATGACTGGGTGAAGCTGCTTACCTGTGTCAGTCCGGGTCCCTTGGTTATGGGACCAGATAAGCTTTGGTTACCTTTATGGGCAATAAACAGACATAAACAGGACAGGTAGAGCTCTCTTTGCATTTCTTAGTGGGGTTTCACATATTTCTGGACCACCTAATTTGTTTGGCACCGTTGTGTTATGGTAGTGCCAATAATACTTTTTAATTAAAAATACTTTTAAAACATATGTAAACAGGGAAGTGGAAAAGCGAAGTACCAGCTGCTAGCATCAATTTTTACTTACAAGACTCCCACCCAAGAAAACAGGCAGGAGATTGGCGGTGGGTGTTTCAAAGGGAACAAGCTCAGGGACCTCCTTTTTATGGGGGGGGGGGGGGGTGTCTCTGAGAAGCTCCACATTCCAAAGCTGCCACAAGTGCCACCTTGTCTTTTTGTCTTGGGTCCTGGGTGTCCCATCCCCCGCAGCTACATGAAATCTATTGCAGAGTCTGGCCAGGGTTTCTCTATCTTGGCAGCTGGAAGTGTGTGGATTTTAATACCCAGAATTCCCCAGGCAACTTGCAAGGGCTAAAAATGTCTTAATTAGAGAATGTAACTTGATATTGTGAATCATTCCAGGAAGGCTGGGAAACTTCCAAACTAGTGCCCAGAGTTATTTTAAACATGTGCAGGTGAACCAATTGAGGCTTAAGCTAGATAAAGCCAGATAAAGTGGGACCAGGATATGCAGATTTGAGATAACCCTGGAAAGCCAAGGGGGCCTTTTGGGAATCCACACTAAGTAGAAAGAAAGTGACCAAAAAGGTGGAGTCAGGCTCAAAAAACAGCTACCAGCCAATCATGGTCCAAACTGCTTGAACTTTAAGACTGGGAACCTTTCAAGGGACCCACATCAATAAGGAGGACTGACATCTGGGGAGTGTCAAGGCAAGTGTGTCTGTGTGTGTGTCTGTGTCTGTGTGTGTGTGTGTGTTAATTTTCATGACAGACCCAAACATCCACTTATTCTCCTAAGCCCGTCTCTTGACTTGCTTATAAGGATGATAAGGAGAACAAGAAGATGCCAAATAAAAAGATAGCAGAGAGGAAGGTAATTTCTAGCCTTCAGTGAATTGCAGTAAGAAAAACAAATGTAGTGTTCCCCACTCCAATGAGTAATTCCTGCCCCTGACATTAAGCCAGCCTCTGCTTTACATCATAGTTTGAGTACCAATTGCCTTATCACGGCCAGATTCCCCAACCTCTCTGCTTATGGACTGGAAGCGAAAGTCCTGGAGCTGGATTTCCCCCAGATTGGTGGTGGGTATTTCAAAGGACGGCTTGGGGAACAAGCTCAGGGGCCTCCTGGGGGGGGAGCCTGCGATGGGCTACACGAGGCCCACCCACCCCCATCACCTGGGTTTGGATATCGTCCCCCGTCACAATGTTGCCAACTGCTCTCAAAGCTGGGGAAGCCACTTTGTAGTCGCTGTGCCTGTGTGCAGAAGAAGACAACAACACACTCAACGTTAAGTTTAACCTCGCTTATTCATCGAGAATGCATTCCATCAGAGAAGAGAGCCTCGGTGGCGCAGTGGTTAGAGTGCAGGGCTACTTCTGCTGACTGACAGCTGCCTGCAATTTGGCAGTTCGAATCTCACCAGGCTCAAGGCTGACTCAGCCTTCCATCCTTCCGAGGTGGGTAAAATGAGGGCCCAGATTGTTGGGGACAAGAAGCTGACTCTGTAAACCTCTTAGAGAGGGCTGTAAAGCACTGCGAAGCGGTATATAAGTCTAAGGGCTATGGCTATCAGAGACATCCCAGTAAAGTCTGCTTGTGCAAAGCCAGGACTCAATCCAGGAAACCCCATAGAGGCCAGTGGGAGAATCAAGGAAGTCCCTCAACTGTTAACTCAGCTGAAATCCACCACATGCTCCTCTGGGCTGCTGGCTGAGGAGGCTCAGCAACATCTGGAAGGCTATGCACCTCTTATGACCAAGGTGCATTACACCCAGTCCCTGCTTTCGTTAACATGTTCAGGCTAGGCCAAAGTCTGGAGCACCAGAGTCAAGGTTCCCATGTCAAATAACAGTCTTAAGCTACAGATTCTCTGGAATTCAGGTAGTCCTGGACAGAAGGTCATAATAGAGACGGGCATTACGACCAATGGTTCGCTATGGATATGTTTTGCCAAAATGTTTTCAGCAAAACCATCATAAAATGCATTCAAATGGCCATGGGACATGCAAGTGCTATATATGCAACCATGTTGCCGGATGCCCAGAGTCTGGACATATGACCAGGCTGGGGTCCTGTCCGTCAGAATCAATTCACAGGGCTGGAGGGCGCCTTGAGGGTCTTCTAATCCAATCCCCTGCCCAAGGTAGGAGACCTTGTACCAACTTGGACAAATGACTGTCCAAGCTTCTCTGTCTAAGCTTCTCAAGAACCTTCAGAGACGGAACACTTTGAATCCAGGTCCTAAGTCCCCTTTTGGGGGTCAGTTGTAACTTGAACGGTCGCTAAGCAACTAGTCATAAATCCAAGATTACTTCTAGAAAGCTGGACCTGCACACAGCAGAAGTTTGCTAAGCAGCTCCCCCATCCTGGCCCTTTGGGTGGATTCCAGCTGCTTCGATGTGCTGGGATTGATACAGTCCCACCTACTTGGAAACACTAGATTCAGGAGGGGTTAAGCTAGGACTTCAGTGCATCCCCTCCAGCTCCCACCTTCCCTCAAGCTCTCCCAAATGTGCCTCAGTTCACTCAGCCCCCTTCCGATCTATTCCACTGGGGATGGGGGTGTAGGGGGATGGCAGGGACACCTGCACTGTTCTATCGTGATGGCAGATTGCAGCAATCTTTTGTGTGCGATGTGCGTTCCCACCATCCTCTCCCCACCTAGGAACTGGCTGAACCCTCTGCTGATGCTACCCCATATTTTAAAAGAAAGGAAACTGCCTCAGTATCATGACACAGATTAGCATTTGTCCTCTTTTGAAAACCAGATCGACTTCAGCTACACCAATTAATGTGTCAGAAAATATTCAAGTGTAATTGTGAAACTGATTTAACTTGAAGAAGGCACATGACCCACTCTCAACTTTGTAAGGCAGTCCAGGGAAGAAGCATGCCCAGATGTGCTAGCAGTGCTTAAGCTTTTATTCACAGAAACACGCACGCCTGAAGTCCACTTCTCCCCCTTCAGCTTTCTAGTCCAAAAACCCAGGGAGGACCCTCCCAAAGCATTTCCCACCCACCCCCTCCTTCCGTGAGGGCACAGCTGCCTCTTAGCCCAGGGCTGCCTTTCCTGCAGCTTCTCCTGTCTCCCGAGGTCATTCCGACACAAGACTCTTCGCATCCGATTTCTCAGAATGAACACAGTTCGTAAACTATTATTTGTGGCATATGTGAATCGAGCCAATTACTCAATAAGCTATATAGCTAAGCAAACCATAATTCAGCACTTTTACACTTACATTAGCAATTCCACCAGTCGCCGGCACACTCCTGAATCTATGACCGCCTGGATTTTCTCATTGGGTCCATCCGACAGATAGGAAAGTGCCCAGCAGGCATCTGCCAGCAAGTCTGAGTCACTGCTGAAGAGCAGGCGAGACAAAACTGGCAAACAGGACGACACCTGCACAAAAGCACAATTGCAAGAGACCGTGAGAAGAGCGGCCCAAGAGATCAAGAGGAAGTTTCAGGCATTTCAGCAGTTCTTCACGGAGCTTTAGGTGTGCAAGATCAAATCTTGCATTTCATGCTCAACTCAGAAGTACAGTTTGCGTATTCAAATCGGTGCTTCATGCTATACTCACATTAAACACTTATTTTAGAGCGGATACATCACTCTCCTGTCCACAGATGCAGCAGTTTATTTATTTCATTTAGTGTATGGCATATCATACATGGACTAGCATTATATATTAACATTTCATCTACATTAGTAAAACACCAAAAAATATAAATGTTAAAAAATACTGATGATCTAGGCCAGGGGTGTCCAACCTTGGCAACTTTAAGACTTGTGGACTTCAACTCCCAGAAAAGCAAAGCTGGCTGAGGAATTCTGGGAGTTGAAGTCCACAAGTCTTAAAGTTGCCAAGGTTGGACACCCCTGGCCTAGGGAAGTGCAGAGCATCATTTATATTTTAAAAATCAGCTACTGGACCAGTTTTGACAGCTGGAACCCTGCAGTCACACTGAGAGGAGGATGCCAGGCGGCACTGATACGGAGAGTCCTGGCAGACGCCGTACGAGGTGTGAATCCTATTCAGGATTGTCCCTGGCTGACGTGGCAGTTCAAAGCCTGATACCCTTTTTTTGTGGGGTCACCAATACGTCTTCCTGTGTCTGGGCACCCAGAGGCCCATTTGGCTTTCCACTGGGAACCAATGTTAAAGTTCCTGGGCAGATGTTGTGCAAGGGCCAGTGAGGGCTTCCTGGATTTGAGACTTCTGCTGATAAAGGAGGAAGGTCGGCATGTCCTGGTAGGAGTGAGTTGTTCATAGTTTCCCTGCGTTCTCTCAATGGTACATCTAGAAGCCAGCTAAGTCAGAGTGGTTTTAATACATCTGCTTACAATCCTCAGCCCCGGAACCAGCAAATCCGGGGGCTAGACGGGAGACAGACTGTATCTGTCCTCAGTGTGGAAGGGATTGCCCCTCTCGAATTGGCCTTTTTAGCCACACTAGAATGCCGTTTTAGAACCTCTCTTCAGAGCACGATACCATCGTCTCTTGAGACGGAAGGATCCCAATTCAGTATTATAACCCTCATGTCGCTGAGTCCGTCATCTCACGAAGGCAGCTGCTAAGCCCTACAGGGGCTCCATATTCTGCTGTGGAGTAGCCCACCCTAGTGCTGATGATCCTAGGGTGGCAGCTGAAGCTCCCCATTTAGTTCCAAAGACTTTCTGGACTATGTTATTTCTCGCATTGATTTTTGCCACCATATTCTCTAGGTGTATCTTATAGAAGACAGCCCGGTCCAATTTTATCCGAAGGTAGCTTGGGTGGGGATTACAGGGGAATATGTTGCTCTTTAAGTAGACCTTTGCTAGATACAGCAGTAACTCTGGCTTGGAATTATTACTCACAACGGTTATCTAGTCTGTTGGATAATAAAATACTAAACTTTGTACAAGTTGCTCAACCTGCAACCAGCATTATCAGGGCTGAAGTTACAATGAACACCTGCCCAAAGGTATATGTTTTATTGTTTTCACACATACTACACTTAAGGTGCTTTTAAACGCAAGAAGGAGAGCTAAATGATAGGAGTCTAGACAAAGCAGAGTTTCTCAACTGTGCTGGCTGGGGAATTCCAGGAGTTGAAATCCACCCATCTTCCAATTGCCACGGTTGAGAAAGTCTGTGGAACACAAGAGAGGCCTGTGGCTGGGAAAATAAAGTAATACACATTTGGACCATACCTTCTCAAACTCTGGGGGTGGGTACTTCCCTCTGCAGAGATTCGACAAAGCCCAGACCGCATTTCGTGTCATCGTCAACCTAGTAGATTTTGTGAGGAGCCTAAAATATAACCAAACGATGCTTAAGTCCACATTACAGCCTTTGGCTTAAACCAAGCTAGAATTTCTCCCAGGGGCTACTCACAACAATAGAGGAGGAAGGATGCCACAATTTAGGACATAGTCACGGCAGGCAGAGCTGTCTCCAGCGATGTTCCCCAATGCCCAGACAGCCTGGAAGAAGAGCAGGGGCTTCAGGACTCAGTTCTTGAGATATGTTCAGAGCAACATCGAACAGGTCAAGTCAGGCTCAATCAGGCCTTGCAAATGAATCGCTGACTGTAGCCACTCCCATCTGTTTGTTATTATTGTGATGAACACAGTGCAAAATAGTCTAGGCAACTTTCTCAACCTAGCAGCCCTAGCACAGGGAGGAAGACTGGACAATGCATCCCCCTGCAGCTGTCCCTCTACACAGCTACTGCTCCGTGTTTGATTAGTTCACCCCATTCTGTAACCCAAGACTTTCAATAGCTATTGTGGGTCTATCCTTCTTTCTTGCCAACTGGCCCAGCTCTCATGCCATACAAAGCAGCTTGCATTACCCTGGGCAGTCCGACATATCTGTGACATCACAACAGCAGCAGAGCCCGAAGGTTAGACACTGAGTCCCGGGGTAATAAGAGAGGCAGTTGGTTCCTCTTAGGGTTGTTGTGAGAATAAACTGAGGGAAGGAGCCCTACCCCAATGTATGCTGCCTTCCAGGGGAAAGGCAAGTGATCAGTGTGATGTAATTACACCATAATTAGACCGTGGGACATAGAGTAACAGGGCTGAAAGGGACCCTGAAGGTCCTCTAGTCCAGCCCTCTGATCGAGCAGGAGGTCCCACACCATTCCAGACAAATGGCTGTCCAGTCTCTTCTTAAAGGTCTCCAGTGACGGAGCAGCCACAGCTTAAATACAACTGGAAACCTACAATGTGGTGGGATAGTTGAAAGTGTAGACAAGCGATGCAAAGTGGCTAGTTCACAGTCAAAAACATTTCCAAGCTCCAGATACCTCCCTCCTTAAACAAACAAATTTTAAAAACACTCAAATCTTGTGAGAATCAGTCATTTCAATGATTTTTTTAACTGGGAAGCTGGTGCCCTTTTAGGACACCATTGATCGCGTTTTGTTCACGACTTGAGCTGGCTGTCCTGCCGCAGAACAAAAGCTCAGTCGGTAGCCCAGGTCTGAGCCTCACCTGCTCTTGGACATCTTCAAAATCAGCACTCAGCAATTCGATGAAGATCGGGACTGCCCCCGCCTCAATCACTATCTTAGTTTGTAGGGAGTTACCTGAGGCGATGTTGGTTAATGCCCACGCAGCTTCAAACTGGAAGAGAAGTAGCCAGTGAACGACTGACTCCCGTGGAGGTCCACAATCAATGAGACAAAAGTTGCTTTGGGATTGAACAGATCAAACTGGGGTTCCCATTTGTTCCTTGGGGGGGAGTTGGGGGGGACGGGGAGGGAATCATTCCACAAGACAAAATAATTCAGAAGTGAGACCTCCTAACTCTGGCTGCCACTTCTAACCTGCCATTTCAACCAAAACCTTCCAGAGGACCATTATCTGCGGAGGAAGGTGTGCACCAGCTCCAGAAGCCATCAAATAGATCCCATTTCACTGACACCAGTGAGGAATTCTCTTGTGGCAAGATGGCAACAGCCTCTTTGAATGGCAGCTCTTCCTTCAGTGGTGCTGCTGCCAGTCTTCTACCCCCACCCACCCCTTGCACAATGAACCTCCCCCACCCGAGCATGCAAATCAAAGGCAGAGGCGCAACTGAGGAGGGGCTGCCTGTTTGCCACCACTCACAAGACCAAAACCAAGGAGAAAAGCTGGAAGGAGGCCAACCAGACCAGGAAGGCAGAAGAAAGCCAATACAGAGTTGGATCCCGATGGAACCACTGGTGTCTGGTTCTCAACCCTAAACTGCCCTTCAGGAAGGATTCTTTATATTAAAGCATGATTAGTAATGTACATCTTTCTGAAGGACTGATAGTCTATAATTATTCAGGAATAAAGAACTAATAACAAAGTATTTCCTTTCACACATATCCCTTAACAAAATACCCTATGGCAAGGCTCTTCAAACTTGGCAAGTTTAAGACTTGTGGGCTTCAACTGCTGGAATTCCTGAGCCAACATGACTGGAGGAGGAATTCTGGGAGTTGAAGTCCACAAATCTTAAAGCTGTCAAGTTTGAAGACCCTGCCCTATGGTATTAATCCACAGTGGATTATGGCTTCAGTCAAACTTGCAGACTTTGAAATAGTCATACAACAATGGTTTTAAACTTTAACTAGTAATTTTATTAAATATTATAGCCATAAGTGTCTACTTTTGGTGTTGTTTTGTCTTTGGTCAATTGGATCACGACCACCAGCATAAGCAGGACAAAGAAAGAGCAAGCTGTACAGTTGATTAAGATCTCCAAAGAGCCAGCCCAAGAAACAGCTGGCCCTCCTCTTACCTGTAGCGTGCTGTTTTCACTTCTCTTGAGGAACTCAACAAACCTGTCCACAACTCCCTGAGTACTTATCACCTCATCAATTGGAGGATTGGGCTCTAAAATAAAATTTAAAAAGAAATGGAAGGGAGGGAAAGTTAAATATGTATCAAACAGTATTGCATAAGGCTTGCCTATCGTTTGGGAGAGTGGGGATAACTCTGTGCAGACATGCCATCACCAACATGACACATTTAATCTCTCCATCTAACTGCCTGCCCACTTAAGTCTGTGATTCTGTACAATACAACGTATGCTTGCATTGTATCCATGTTTAGCCAAGTACGTTCATTACACACTACTGGGCACGTCAAAGCCTAACTGCTGAAATTTAAGGCATTTAAATAAAGTTATTTGTAATTCAGTACAGTTAAAAAATGAGCAGCTCAGATAGTCTGCTACTATTAGATTTCATCTCTTCAGTCTACCCACCTATAGAAAATTTTCAGATGTTTCTGGCAAAGTATTTGAACAAGAAATATATCTTGAGGGTCTAACAGAAACACTAAGTTAATCTCACCAACTTTTCAGAGTTAAATGTACCTTTTGAAAGAAGCTTCCTGAATCGCTGGGTAGTTACTAACTGAAGATCAGGATCTTCAGAGAACAACATTTTCACCATCTCCATTGTGATCACACCCTCCTGAAAAGATCAGATGTTAATCCACCCATCACCAAATTCAATGCCCGCCTTTCATAACAATTCTCAAACTTTAGATTTACTTCAGGACTATTCCAATTTTCAAGGAGAAGATCCCAGGCTAGGGTTAAGAAGAAAGACATCTAAATCCCAGAAAATTCTTTTAAAAACCTTCCCAGAAATACAATAAGGTATATTGTACCAAAGCAGATAAAATGGGTCCCCTAGCCCAAGGATGGAGAACCTGAAGTCCTGCAGGGGTAACCCACAAATCCCCTTTTCTAGCTCGAACCCGATTGCCAATGCTCAAAATGAAATTAGCAGGATGATTTCCTTAGCTTTTGAGACAGAAAATATTGACTAAGTACATGGAAGTTTTTTAGTATCTGTAGATGTCTTACTGATATTGACCGAGAGAGAGAAGTAAGAAGGAAGCACACTCTACTTACACTACCAATTGTAGAGCTGACCGAGGAATCTACCAGGGGACTGTCAAACATAGAAGCATCTTCATTAATGAGCTCCACATTCCTCCTTTTAAAGAGCTGCAATGGAAAATGAATGAAATTATAAGGGGAACAAACCAAACCCTGATCCCAAGCGGTCATTCGCAGATTGCTAAACAGCTCCTCTGCACTTCAGTGTTGTAACCCAACATTGGTAACCATCCCATCCCACCTTTTGATCTTTCATCAAGCAGAACCCCATCTCCTAATTGATGCTTTCTGTTCTGCAAGTAGGGCATCTATTGGTGGCTTAACTGAAAAACAGCTTGACGTGATTATTCTTATTCTTTAACACTATTACAAGGCAGAACCATCCTGGAGCCAGGTCGCACAAGGGCTTGGCACTCACGATCTACAAATGTAGAGGGACACACCCATTTCATACTCCCTATCACAAGTCACTCCAACCATTCTCATGGCTTCATTTCTCTAAACGGTTCTTACCCCTTCAACTACCAACTGCATATAAGTGATATATAGAATTTATATGAAATACATACACATGCCCAAAGTATTTTAACAGAAAAGAACCCAACAGAAAATACTATTGCTTTGCACCAAGTGTCAGCAGGCCTAGGGCAGCCTCCTCCTTCCTTTTTCTGAAGATCAACCAGAACCAGACATACAACAAAGCTTGCACTTTAGAGTTAAGCCATGAGATGCCTCTGAACAGCTGCTCACAGCCCAGAACCGCTCTCATTAACCCTTTTGTCATCCACAATGCAACCTTCTGGTTTCACTACCAAGCAGACACACATTTTTCTCGCTAGTTGAGCAAGTAGGCCGTGGGAGTGCCAGGAGCCAGAAATTTACCCTGGTTTATATTCTAAGATAGCAGTTTATTAGTAGATCCTGAACAACCTTCAGCCCACTCTATAATACAAGTAGTTCTTGACTTATGACTGGCTGCTTAATGACCATCTGAAGTTACTATGTGTCAGCTGGTGCTCCGTTCAAAATCCAAGAAAGAAATACTTAGACTCTTGTAATTAGAGAAAATATATCTTTTACTGGAAATCAGTGGTAGCAACAAGAAAATTCTGAATCTGGGGATATAAGCACGTACATCACATATATCAAGGGAGTGAAATGTTCCCACCCCCAATAATTCAAACGGTTCTTCCAATTAAAAGTTGTGAACTTCATCATGTGGACATCTCCAGGTGGTGATGATTAGTTGACCTTGGCTTATTCAGATAAAGGTTTGCAGTTGCACAGAGAAGAGAAAGCTAAGCAGGAATTAGAAACCCTCCCCAGTTTATACAATATCAGTTAGTAACACTTTCAGCTCACGTCCCATACAGTTCCCCCTTCCACCCCCCATTACTCATGACAGCCAGAAAGAAGCAAAGGAAAGGAGGAAGATCTTGAAGGCTGACACTATGGACATCCAAAAGGTACTGACTGTATAACCGAGTTCCGACAGCTGCACGCACCCCATTGTCACTTGACCGCATCTGGTTCCTCAGCGACTAACCCGATTGATGGACATTTGAAGCATCTGACAGTTATGTGACAGTGATCTGTGTTTTTACAAAAGTGCCCCATAGAGAACAATGGGTTTCACTTAACAACCACAACATTTATTTAACAACTGATGCAAAAAGGGTTGTAAAATTAGATCTGGTCACACAATGTCCAACTTTACAGCCACAATTTATGAGCATAATGGGCAAGCTTCATTACTTTCATAAGTCGAGGATTATCTGTATTGCACAAAGAAGAGTCAGCCTATTACAGCTGTTCATAATTTAAAGAATATTTAAATAATTTTACTGGATTTAATTTGCTTCATTTTTATTGCTTTCCAAACCTCAAAAGCATAAATAATTTTAGCTTAATTTTATTACTACTAGCAGGAAAGATTCTTTAATTGCCCTTCTCCCATTTCCTGCTACAACACAGCACCAGAAATGAAATGGTATAGGGACTTTTGCTTAAGCAAGGAGTTAGAAGACCTCAACGGTCCCTTCCAACTCTGTTACTCTGTTATTATCTGTTTTGCTGCTCTTCAAAGCATTGACTGTCAAGTACCAGATAAGCCCCAAATGACAAGCAGAAACAATTCTTCTCCCTCACTCCAGGCCTTGGAGAGGGCAATCAAAAGAGGAAGCAGGGCTCCCTTACCTGCTGCTCCCGTTTCTGTTTGCGTAGCTGGATCCCCTCCTCTTCTCTCCTCCGGCGCATCTCCTCTGGGTTCAAAGCTTTGTTTTTGTAACTTTTCATTCTGTAGTTGTTCTCTTTTGCTGGGCTCGCCATGGTTTCTGCAGGCCAGGAAAAAAAAACACAGACACCAACTTTTTTTTTTTTTTTTTGCATTATCAATAGAAAATAGGCTACTCACATTATGCCCTGGAGCTGAAGGACACCAAAGGATGTTTTCATCTGGAGGCCTGTTCAGATTCTGCAATGAGTCACTCCACTGCATTAATCTGAACAAATCCTTGGTTTTACCTATACACCCTAAAACCCTTCAACATTTTTCAGTTTTACAGGGCCTTTTTAATTAATCTGTACAAATACGATTAGGTGAAACTTGGTTTCAGTAACTGCAAGAGGGATCTTGGAGTCTTAATGGACAAACACTTAAATAGGAGCCAGAAGGGTACAGCATCCATCCAAAATGCCAAAGGCTGCATCAACAGAGGGATAGAATCAAGATCACACAAAGTGTTAGTACTGCTTTGTAAGGCCTCGGTAAGAGCACACTTGAAATACTCCATCGGTTTTGGTCGCCGCAATATAAAAAAAGATGTTGAGAGTCTGGAAAGAGTGCAAAAAGCAACTAAGATGCTGACTCTCTTGTTTTGGAGCCCACTCATTTTGGTATACTTAAAAGAACCTCCAACTGATGGTTTAAAAAAATACCTTCAATGTCCAATTTAGCCCAATATAAGCTTTAAACTCCATTTATTCTATTTTGAATTTGCGTGCTACAAAACATCAATAGGAAATTGTATTACTTATCTCTAAATTTAAATACTGTGATCTTGAGACAATAACTAGAGATCAAGTTTGGGTTTTCTGGGATTGCCCAAAACCTGCTTATGGGATTAAATGCAGAATTGGAACTCACAGGTAATATCCATACACATAACAATCTGTCTTCCAATCAGAAAGACCAAAAGGCTTCCTCTCTAGCAATCAATGGCCAGATGAGCAGAGATTAAGACCAAGATGAACACTAGAACAGCAACTGTTAACAGGCCAGATATCTTGCTTTTCTTTTTCTTCAAATTAGATGTTTTAACATTCTTTTACTGTTCTAATGCTTTTTATTACTGTTCTTATTGTTTTAACGTATTTCTCAAATTTTAATTGTAATATATGTTTTGAATTGTGAGCTGCCCAGTCATCTGCTGAGATGGGCGGCTACAGAAATCAAATCAAATAACTCAAACAAACAATACCCCAAGCAAGGAACCACCACTTCAGACAAACAAGCTAATGGTAAACAACAAACCAATCAAGGAAGCATCAGGTCCAATCCCACCAACACTGACTGAGCAAACCCTACTCCTTACTAGCACTGATGGTGTTATCTAGTTTGGTAATGAAGTGTCTGCAAGAAAACTACCCAGCTCAGAGAGCACAAAAGACCCAACAAACTCTGGGCTTATTGGTTACACCCGACACGATTTCTCAAGAAATCAGAAGGGAGAAGGCAATGGAGACATGGGCACCAAGGAAAAGCTTTATCCTAAACCTGTATCCAGGGGTCCTGGGTGGATAATAAAGGCATCCTGTTTATACACAGGTTGGTAACATCCAAAGTTGGAAACAGAGCCACCATAGCCTACAGTACTTATCTCAATCCTCCTCTACTCACAAGCCACTAGCCTTTTAATTAGTCCTGCTCCCTGGAGTTCCCTTGCCATATTTTCAGCATGAAATCAGATACAAACAACTTTAGAAACTTTTTCTGGAGTTCACAATGCAACTGCATATTTGCAGCATCTGTTTCTATTTAGACCAATTATTTGCTAAGTCTTGCTTAACTAGGTAACATTCTAAACTCCAAAGAACTTTTCATGCAAGATTAAGAAACCTAACAATGAAATTGTTGAGCAGGTGAGACAATCATTCTGCAAACTGGGAGAAAAAAAGGAATAAACAAACACAGTCAACATATGTCACATTCTTCATTATTGAACTCAGTAGATATCTGTCTTTGAAGTATCTCTAAAAGAAAACTTTGCACTTTCCAGTGTACAATGACCAGCATATTGTAAGAATGGCTCACTGGTTTAAATGAGTATGACTATGTTACGTGTCATCTTTAAGAATTACTGCTGGAGGAAATATAAGAGGGAGGGGAGGCATCCGGCAAGAGAAGCCATCTGCAAACGCCAGCAACAGAACAGGCAAGCTGCGTTAGACAAAGTAAGCCAGGAAAAGCCAGAATTCAGCAGGGGCCAAACATGTGGCCAATACCATAGAATAAAGACTGAAACTACCATTACCTGATTTTCCTAACCTGAGAAAGCTTAAGTCCCAGGCCAGCCATTTTTACTGAAGCACATCCACAGTGTCTGCTTCAAATTTTTCACTGTACAAGCTGAGTGTGTCCAGCCCTTCATGCAGAGAAAGGCTGGAGAGAAAGGGTGAACCCCATTCCTAGGCTTCTGGTCCAATTCCCTTATAGTGTCATTAGCGGCCCAAAAAGAAAAAAAGTAAATGGGAAAGTAAGATGGGCTCAAAATCCATTCTGGTCACATAACCCAAAGAGAAACTCCCTTCCTTTTTTCTCAGAAGGCTTAAAAATTCCTGGCCTATTTTATTATCAATTTTGATCACAAATAAGCCACAGAACAGTTATTCAAACTGATACTTCAAAACTCATCCATTAAAATTAAAACATTAAAACCAAAAATACACAAAGCTCATCCTAAAACCAGTGGTTAATACCAAGAGTCTTATTTATGCCAATCAATGAGCTCACCTGAGGACCCACAGCCTGTCTCCACATGAGACTTAGCCAAATGGCTCGAATTCATGTTACTGCACACAGACTGACTCCAGTTCATGTATTCATACCTGCATTTTGTGGGAAGGGAAAATCAACACATACAGTAATCGAGCTACTGAAGAGAGTGTTTTGGAAATCAGGAACACTACCTCTGTTCAATTTAATTCCTTTAAAATTGTATTTAACCTGGCAACAATACTGATTAAATGTATACACAATTATTCAAATTATTTCCATTTTCACTCTTTGGACCCACCCAATCTCCCAAGCGATCTGTCCCAGAACTCGTACCTTCCCACATTTTACTGAAAGGTCTCTGTAATCCAGAACCAATACTTTACCAGCTCCCTGTTCCTGATCTGAACAAGCACAGCATTGCTACTTTATGATGTAAGCTGCCAAGAACTGCTTGATGAGGCAGCAGACAAATACATGCAACAAATAAATACGTGCCATTAGCTAATCTCTCCCAGACAACAAGAAAAAGCTGCAGTAAGTGAAAAGCTATGCTTTTGCTAAACAAACAAATCCAATCATATCCCACATTTCAATGGCATAGAGGCCAAGCACCAATGCTTGCTTCCGGCAAAGTGCATGCTCCATTAGTCTAACATGACCTGTATATTATGATATCTCTTGTCACCTCCACCTTAAACCCTGGTTTACCTCTGTTTTTCAACCGAACAAGAAAACTCCTTAATTGCTGCAAAGCTAGAAAAAACTGTCACAAACACAAAGTCACTACATATCCAAGGGCCAGAATAAAACAGGGCTGGGAAGAAGGGGAAAAGAATGTGATTTGGATTATAAAAAACATAAGAAATTAGAACACACTATGGTTTTCATATGCACAGCCTTGTAAATAGCAAAAACAAAAACAGTACGTCCAAGAATGAAAGCAAAAAACAGACAGCATGCAAGATAACCATCATGTAACCATGACCAAGTTAAAAGTGATTACTTCCTTCTAGAATTGCTCATAAGCTGCCCAGGGACAGGCAAGTAAAAGTTAATAAATAGCAGTGCAAGCACTTGTCAATTTACACCCCTTGGAACAAACCTCCCACTCCTCAAGTTTGTTCCATAGACTTTTTTAAACAACTTAAAGATGGTGAAGGCAAAATAGGAGTCGGAAAACTGGTAAGAGACCAGGCTTATGAGGAAATTAAAGAAACAGTGGCTGTCCTCATTTCCCCATTCAATTCAGACACACCATGTATTGTTTCTTACTTAACATGTTATATGTGCCAAACTGTATATACATTTATATAATTTATTTTTGGAGAACATTGATTCATTTACAAATGAATCATTTCACAAAGCATCCAAAATCCCACAGAGGGACTTCGGGAGTGCCAGGGACCATCTGCCAAGCTGGGGAAGCTCCCCAGGGCTTCTCCTCAATGCAAGAGAGGGAAGAGAACAGCCTGCCCTTTCTCTCCCAAAATTTTTAGCCTCTCTGGAGCCCGGTCACAGTCCCTCCTGCCCACCCACCCAGCTCACAAAGGCTAGCTAGACCCAGACATCCAGACAAGGCAGCATTCGACAGCACAAGCTGGCTTCTGTGTGAGGGAGGATGGAGAAGCATGCAGAGGTTGGGGACGTCATCACCAGGTTAAGAAAAGTGGGCCATCCTTTCGTCAACCAGTTGCATGAGTCCAGGCAAAAGTCTGACAGCAGCCTGGAGGAGCCTCTTTGCCAGCCATTCTGGCAAACAGCAGAAGCAACAATCGTATGGTCACAGTGACAGCACAACATTACAAATTTGGTGGCATGATGCTCTCTAAGACTGTTCAGCTTCTGTGTCACAAAATATAGGTGACAATTTAAAAATATGCTGATTATATTCACCAACTACAGGTGAAACTCGAAAAATTAGAATATCGCGCAAGTTCATTTATTTCAGTAATGCAACTTAAAAGGTGAACCTAATATATGAGATGGACTCATTACATGCAAAGCAAGATAGTTCAAGCCGTGATGTGTCATAATTGAGATGATTATGGCTTACAGCTCATGAAAACCCCAAATCCACAATCTCAGAAGGTTAGAATATTGTGAAAAGGTTCAATATTCTAGGCTCAAAGTGTCCCACTCTAATCAGCTAATTAAGCCATAACACCTGCAAAGGGTTCCTGGGACTTTAAATGGTCTCTCAGTCTGGTTCAGTAGGAATCACAATCATGGGAAAGACTGCTGACCTGACAGTTGTGCAGAAAACCATCCTTGACACCCTCCATAAGGAGGGAAAGCCTCAAAAGGTAATTGCAAAAGAAGTTGGATGTTCCCAAAGTGCTGTATCGAAGCACATTAATAGAAAGTTGTGTGGAAGGGAAAGGTGTGGAAGAAAAAGGTGCACAAGCAGCAGGGATGACCGCAGCCTGGAGAGGATTGTCAGGAAAAGGCCATTCAAAAGTGTCGGGGACTTTCACAAGGAGTGGACTGAGGCTGGAGTCAGTGCATCAAGAGCCACCACACACAGACGGATCCTGGACATGGGCTTCAAATGTCGTATTCCTCTTGTCAAGCCGCTCCTGAACAACAAACAACATCAGAAGCATCTTACCTGGGCTAAAGACAAACAGAACTGGTCTGTCACTCAGTGGTCCAAAGTCCTCTTTTATGATGAGAGCAACTTTTGCATCTCATTTGGAAACCAAGGACCCAGAGTCTGGAGGAAGAACGGAGAGGCACACACTGCAAGATGCTTGAAGTCCAATGTGAAGTTTCCAGAGTCTGTGTTGATTTGGGGAGCCATGTCATCTGCTGGTGTTGGTCCACTGTGCTTCATTAAGACCAGGGTCAACGCAGCCGTCTACCAGGAGATTTTGGAGCACTTCATGCTTCCTTCCGCAGACGAGCTTTATGGGGATGCTGACCTCATTTTCCAGCAGGACTTGGCACCTGCCCACACTGCCAAACGCACCAAAACCTGGTTCAATGACCATGGGATTACTGTGCTTGATTGGCCAGCAAACTCGCCTGACCTGAACCCCATAGAGAATCTATGGGGCATTGCCAAGAGAAAGATGAGAGACATGAGACCGAACAATGCAGAAGAGCTGAAGGCCGCTATTGAAGCATCCTGGTCTTCCATAACACCTCAGCAGTGCCACAGGCTGATAGCTTCCATGCCATGCTGCATTGAGGCAGTAATTGCTGCAAAAGGGGCCCAAACCAAGTACTGAGTACATATGCATGCTTATACTTTTCAGAGGTCCGATATTGTTCTATGTACAATCCTTGTATTATTGATTGCATGTAATATTCTAATTTTCTGAGGTTGTGGATTTGGGGTTTTCATGAGCTGTAAGCCATAATCATCACAATTATGACACATCACGGCTTGAACTATCTTGCTTTGCATGTAATGAGTCTATCTCATATATTAGTTTCACCTTTTAAGTTGCATTACTGAAATAAATGAACTTTTGCACGATATTCTAATTTTTCGAGTTTCACCTGTAGGAAGTCACTTTTTATGAAACTTTTTATTCAAAACACCTCATGTGCATAGAGAAGCCACAACATACAGAATGGTTTTTCAACTAATTGTGACCAGCTCAACCCACCCATTTAACTGATTTGTTCATGTCCAGATACAGGTAGTCCTCGACTTACGACCAAAATTATGAGCCCAAAATTTATGTTAAGTGAAAATTTGTTAAGTGAATTTTGACCACTTTACAACCTTTCTTACCACAGTTGTTAAGTGAATCACTGCAGTTGTTAAGTAACATGTTTGTTAAGTGAATCAGGCTTCCCCATTGACTTTGCTTGACGAAAGGTTGCGAAAAGTGATCACATGACCCTGGGATGCTGCAATGAATGAAGCAGTTGCCAAGCATCGGGATATTGATCACATGATCACTGAGGTTGTAACTCTGAAAAACAGCTGTAAGTCACTTCAGTGATGTTGTAACTTTGAACGGTCATTAAATGAACTGTTGTAAATCAAGAACTACCTGTACATAACCGCATAGTCTTGCTTTTGCAATTGCCCCCCACATATCCTTAATATAAAATTCAAACTACCTTGTACCATCCAGACCTGGTGGACCTAAATTCCCAGCCCATAAGTCTGAGAATTATGAGCTGAACTTTCAATACAACTGGAGAGTATAGAGTTGAGGGAGGTTGCCTTAGGCTTAGATGGATTAGGATTTTCTCAAAATCACAAAACAAACTCCAAGCTTGATATTTCTGTAACTGCACAATTCAAAAGATATTCCTGAATGGAAAGATTTCAAGGAAACAAGAAGAGAATATTTCAAGTATTCTTCTTTCCTGTAAACTTTATTTCATAATTATAACTGATAAATATAGGATACTAAGAATTTGAATAGACTCCTAAGTTACTGAGTATTTTGTAAGCTTACTGGTAGGAAACTGCTTTTAAAACTGTTTTTAGGACATAAAAGAATAGCACCAACTCTGGCTGCTATGCCCATTTAATTCCTTGTTATTAAGGGACATTTTTTAGGAAACTGGAAAAACTACACAGCACCTTTTTAATAATCCATTTTAAATTAGCTTTCTTGTCCACTTCCTCCAGGACATATAACATGGCATTACACAATAAAGAAAGAAAAGAAACATAACAAATTAATCCAACTGAATAAAAGGAATGGAGTCTCACATGTTATCCCTGAAAGGGTTCTCTACGACTACGTGGAGCCAGTATGCAGAGGCAATCAAGCTTTTCTCGACTCAGAACCACAGTTCAAATCTTCTATTGCTAAGAAAGACATTTGTGTGAATTTTGCTCTATTTAAAGATGTTTCTTGCCAGTTAAGTGAATCACTGAAGTTGTTCAATTAATAACATTGCTGTTAAGTGAATCTGGCCTCCCTATTGACTTTGCTTGTCAGAAGGTCGCAAAAGGCATTCACACAATCCCAGGACACTGCAACCGTCATTAATATGAAACAGTTGTCAAGCGTCTGAATTTTGATCACGCGACCACAGGGATGCTGCAATGGTCATAAGTGTGAAAATAGTCAGAAGTCATTTTTTTCAGTGCCATTGTAACTTTGAATGGCCATTAAATGAGTGGTTGTAAGTTGAGGACCACCTGCAAGAAAGGACAGAGATAGTCACAGAATTCATTTGCCCCCTGGTTGTGTTTCCTTTCCTCAATTTCTACTACCTTGTAACTCTATTGTCAAGGTCTTTAAATTATGCTTGGGGGGGAAAAAGCACAGAGGGGACTGATCTATTGGTCTCATGATTCTGAGAATGCTGTGAAGGATAATACCCATTTGAAGGACTCAAATAAATTACTGAGGGCTTCACCACCTTGTCCCCATTTGCCATAATTGCTTACACAATTCAGAGCCCTCTTCTCTAACCCTGTAATGCCCCCTTTGTCAGATGACTGATTATTTTAAAGCCTCAAGTGGAGGCCCTTCCTAAGATATTTATTAGCATGCAGAGGTAGCCCATATTTGTCTCCTAAAATTACTGAGAACAGCATATAGATGTGCCACACCCAAGAACTTCCCCCACAGCATCACTGCACATCGGTGTAAATATACCCTAAACTGACTTACAGACTACAGAAATCAACAGTGATTGCCTTCGTTATATCTTTCACAGACTGGTAAATTATTATTATCCAGTCATGTCTGCAAACTTAAGATCTCCCATCAGGAAAAATGCTAACTGAATGTGCTAATAAATCAATAATAAATGAAATTGGTGAGATTCTGATTTTGAGGCATAAAAAGGCAACACGCCCTTTCATTTCCCCTCTCTGATACAGACCTGTAGACTCCCAACAAGTCACAACTTTCAGCACTTCTGCAACACTCCTAAGCAGGTTCAATGATTGAGCCTTGTATACAAAAGCTGCATTTTCCCCAAGTAAGCCCCCCCCCCCCCAAGGGCACCAGCAAGAAAATAACCCCCCTGATCTATCACCGTATTTTATGGTGTTTGTATCCTCATACAAAAATTATTGTACGTGTTACATAATTGCATATGATGCAGAGCACATTTTTTGTTATATTTATATAGAAGGTATTTCTTAGGCTAGAGCAAGAGTCTAGCTAGACACAACGACCGTTTTTCCCCAAACGCCATCACTCTGCTAAACAAATAATTCCCTCAAACACTGTCCAACTATTTACAAAGTCTGCACTACTATTACTATTAATCTTCTCATCACTCCTTATTGCCCATCCCCTCCCACTTGTGACTGTACTTTGTCGCTTGTATCCTAATGATTTATACTGACTGTTTCTAGCATGATTTGATCGCTTATTGTACCCTGTGGCTATTATTAAGCGATGTACCTTATGATTCTTGACTCTTGACGAATGTATCTTTTCTTTTATGGACACTGAGAACATTTGCACCCAGACAAATTCCTTGCGTGTCCAACCACACTTGGCCAATAGAGAATTCTATTCTATTTAAACTTGGCCACTTTAAGACTTGTGGACTTCAACTCCCAGAATTCCTGAGCTAACATGACTGGAGGAGGAACTCCGAGAGTTGAAGTCCGCCAGGCTTAAAGCGCCCGGTTGGAGACCCCTGCACAGTAGCCTAATGGCGCAAACGCCCCCCCAGTAATGGCAGTTGAGGCTCCCCTCATGCCCCCGTCTTTCAAAGCCCTTCCGGGCCCAAATCCCATTCACCGCATCGCGCCAAGCCTTGCGGCGCCTCGGGAGCGAAAAGGCCCGCGGCTCCCTCCTCAGGCCCGGCGCCCACGGACGCCCCTCGGGTTTCCAAGGAGGCCCGTTCGGGAAGTTTCCTCGGGAAACGGGAACGGGGGAAAGGAGCCTCTGGAAGGGAAAGCGGGCACCGGCGGGGCGGCCTCGGAGCCTGGGCCCAGCGTCTCCCGCCGGGCGCTTGGCCGCCCTGCGCGGGACCTTCGGGGTGGGAGCGGAGGCGAGAAGCTCAGCGGAGGAGAGGAGGAAGGAGAGGCAAGACGGCTCCGAGGGGGCTCCTTCCCCCGTATTCACCCCAGCCCCTCCGAGCAGCGCCCCGCCGACTGCTTACTCGGCCTCCCGGCAGGACTGCGGCCGGAACGTCGCTCTTTCCCCCCACAACCCGGAGGCCCAGCGCTCCGCCGGGGTCCGCAGGACGCGGCGGGACGAGGGCCGGCCTTGCTGTCGCCGGCGCCTTCGGACGCCTCGCCGGCCACGCCCCTCCGCCCGGAGCCGCCGCCAGACGCGGGGGGGGCGGGCGGGCGGCTGGGCTTCCGGGGCGTGATGCGCGGGAGGGAGGGCAAGGGGAGAGAGAGAGAGAGAGAGAGAAAGAGAGAGAGACTCCGCCGGCCGCCTCACCCATCTCCGCCGCCGCTCCGTCCCGTACCTCCTTCGCCGACAATATGGCGGACAAGCCAATGGGCCAAGGCACCAAGGCGGAGCTTAATAGAGGAGCGACGGCGGCCGAAGCGGGACAGCATGCGCGCCACGAGCCTTCGCGCCCGAAGCTCCGCCCCCGCCCCGCCGTTTGGCTGGGATCACGGCGGCTCGGGGCTGAGGTTGCGAGCGAAGCCCTGGTGGGGACCGGAGCCGCGCGCGACCCCTGCCCTCGCGGGACGGCCGGCTGCCCGGAGGCGGTTCATGGGGGGAGGAGGCGGGGAAACCCGCCCAGAGGGACGGAGAGAGGCTCTCCTCCTCACTTTCCTCCCGGAAAATAATTTTTTTTTTAAATTTAATTGTTTTATTTTGCAATTTTTAAAAATCAAATTTTAGAAAAGGCTCATCTCCCTCACATAAAGATTCTGGGCACAAACTGTATACAATATAAAAAATTTAAAATAGAGGCAAGGATAGTTAAAATGTGACATTAAAAATAATTAAAACTTAATGTAAATGCTGGGAGAGAAAGACTCTAACCCAGGGCTCTCCAAACTTGGCCTAAGACTTGTGGACTTCAACTCCCAGAATTCTCCAGCCAGCATAGCTGATAAAGAGTATATGATCGTAGGGTTGGCTCATAGCTTGCTGGAGAATTCTGGGAGTTGAAGTCCACAAGTCTTAGAGAGGCCAAGTTTGGAAACTTCTGGGAGCCCCAAGCAAGATGGTGGGGAAGATCTTTTCAAAGGCCCAGGAGAGGAGACACCACCATCCCATTCACCTCTGTGGGAGAATATCAGTACTGGAGTATTGTTAATCGCAATTGATTGGTTAAACAAGGTATTTACTATATCTTTTTTAAAAGCTGGCCTTTTAAAAATATTTTTTAAATGATTTTTATTGTTTTCCACCAGTACAAATCAAATTTACATTTTCAACAGCATTTGCATCAACATGTAATATTATCTTATGTTTCTATCTATTCATGCATATCACTAATAATTATTATCTTTACTTATATTTACTATTAATATCTAGTTTTATGTATTTTACCTATCTGCATGTCTATGTATCACTCTCTTAGGAGAGTCCTGCATCAATTTTAGTTTAATGCGTGGTTTCTTGTCCAGCCAGACAAATTTAGTTGTTATTTTACTTAGTTCATCGAAAAAATGGTTTTCCTAATTTTATCAGGATCATCTGGAAGAGATACATCAATTTTGGTAGGGCATTCATTTTCAACACTGCAATTCTTCTTAATATTGATAGTTGTAGTTTCCCCCATGTTTCTAAGTCTTTCCTGATTTGTTCGATTAATTTGGTATAATTATCCTCTTTTACTGATAAGCACCTAGCGGACAACCATATTCCCAAGTATTTTTTTTCCACTCTGTAGTCCCATTTTACTTTGTAATTCTGTTTTCTGTTTTGTAGTGCAGTTTTTAATTATCAGTTTTGTTTTTATTTATTTTCAATCCTGCGACTTCTCCAAATTTTTCTATTTCTTGATGTAGTATAGGTCCATTTTTGATTGGTTCTTCCACTATGAATACAAAATCATCTGCAAAGGCTTGGACCTTGTATTCTTCATTTCTAATTTTAATCCCTTTTATTCTTAAATTCCGTCTGACTGTGGCAAGTAACACCTCTAAGGATAAAATAAATAGCAGATGTGATAATGGGCATCCTTGTCTCACTCCTTTGCCTATCTCAAAGTCATCTGTACATTCTCCATTCATTAGCACACTTGCTGTTTGGGTAGAATATATAGCTTGTAGTGTCTTTACTATGTTAGTACCAAAATTCATTCTTATTTGTTGTAGCATAAATTTCCAATTAAGATTGTCGAAAGCCTTTTGTGCATCCAAAAAGATTAGTGCTGCTCGCTTTTCGGGGTGTGCTTCATAACACTCGATTGTATTTAACACTATTCTGATATTGTTCCTGATTTGTCTATTTGGTAAGAAGCCGTTCTGGTCCGAATGTATAATCTCGCTTAAAATTGGTTTCATTCTCTCTGCCAAAATTGTCATAAATATTTTATACTCTGTGTTCAATAAGGAAATTGGTCTCTATTGCTGTTTTCAATTCAGACCAAGTAATATCTTTGTTTAATAATTCTTTCATCTCTTCCCCAATTACTTCATCCCTCATTTTATCTAATAGTTTCTTATCCTATCCTCATTGACCTCTTCCTTTTTATATAAGTCTTCAAAATACTTATGGGCAATTTCTTTTTTCTGTTCTATCCCCTCTTGTGTATCTCCGTTTCCATCTATTAATTGGTAAATCAATCTTTTTTCTTTCCCTTTTTTAAGTCTATAGGACAACCATCTCCCTGGCTTTTTAGCGTGCTCAAAATACATTTGTCTAGTTGTATTCATATTTATAATCATTCTCTCTTGTTCAATTAAATTCAATTTGTGTTTAGTTATTGTCATCTAGTTTTACAATCTTGAATCCTTTGGGGTACTTTGTAATTGAATTTCTAATTCTTTAATTTTTTGTTGTAATTTATTTTGCTGGGCATATTTTTCTTTATTCCTCTTGGCGTTATAAGAGATTGTTATGCCTCTTATTACTGCCTTCATTGTATCCCAAATATTTTATTTCGTAGTTGCTCCATTGTTATTTTCTTTTAAGAAATGATTTAATTCCTCCTTAAGTTTGTTCGTATATTCTTTTTCTCTAATTAACTGCGTATTTAAGGTCCACCTTTTCCTGGTTTTTTTTCTACCTTTCTAGATTATCTGAATTGGATTGTGGTCTGCCCATTCATTAGGTAAAATTTCAATCTCTTTTATTTCATTTGCTATTTCCCCATTCATCTGTGCCATGTCAATTCGTGTCCATATTTGGTGGGGGTTTAAATAAAATGTAAATTGTTTTTTTCTCAGGGTTTAACCTTCTCCATATATCAATCAAATTTAACTCCCTCATCATTTCCATACATATTTTTGGAAGCTCTCTTTTTTTCCTGTTCCTCCCCCCAATACTGTGGTCTTTTTGATAATCAGCATTAAAGTCCCCTATGATACAAATATTATTTTTTTCCACTGCTACTATTTTTTCATGTAAATACTTAAAAAACTCTTTTTGCTCTCCATTCGGGGCATAGATTACCACTAAAAGGATTGGGATAGCATTGATCCAGATCTGCAAAACCAGAGTTCTTCCACAAGGGTCCGACCATATTAACTCTGCTTTCATGTCCTCTTTCATATACACTGCAATCCCTTTCTTTTTCCCAGCATCTGCTGGTGCAGTAAATAGCTTCCCTAATTTCGGGCATTCTAAATATTTTTCATCAGATTTCTTTATATGAGTTTCTTGTAGGCATACTATGTCAGCGTTTTGCTTGATTAATTTAGCTATTGTCCTTTTCCTTTTTATTGTAGAGTTTAAACCATTTATGTTAATTGACAATATTTTCCTTTCTTCTTCCATTGTTTAGTTTTGTTTTGCTCTTTGTCTTGTGACTGGTCCGGTTTCTCTTTGTACTTGAGAGTGTATCCTATCTTCTCTCTCCTGGCGTGGTTGACTATTTCCTTGATTTCCTAAAGCTCCATATCTATTCTTATGTTGGTCTTGATCTTCTTGGGAGTTCGTTTCCAATTCGTCCTTACTGCTCTGCTCTTCTAGGCCTACCAACCGTTCATAAAATTCCTGGGCCTTTTCCATAGTATCTATTTTAATTTTCCTTTCCTCCCACGAAACTAACATCCCCTCTGGGATTAACCATTTAAATAAGATTCCTTTTTTATTTAAGTGGGCCGCTAAAAATTTATAGTCTCGTCTTTGATCTCTTACTCTTCTCAGTATTTGTTTGAGGACCGAGATTTCTTTGCCTTTATACGTAATTGATTCTTCTCTTGATATCTTGTACATAATGTCCCAGACGTTCCTTCTCGCGAATCGTATATGGACTTCTCTTGGGCATTTGTGGCATCTCGCATAATTTGTACTAACTCCGTAGACTCCATCAAACTCTCTCAAGATGTCATCTTTGTCCTTTTCCAATAGTTCTACCAATATTTCTTCCATTACTTGTTCCAAATCTTCTTCTCTTGATTCCGCTATATTCTGGAATCTCAAGTATGTAGCAGCTTTGTCCATCTCTAGGTAGATGAAGGAATCCTCCATTTCCTTGCTCACATTCTTTAGTTGTTCATCTACCCTTTCCAGTTTCCTTTCAGTTCGTTCTGTTCTTTTATCTACCTCTTTTATTGTTGCTTCATTTTTCTCCAAGGCCTGTTGTATTATTCCAACTTTCTCCTCTACTTTGGAAATATCTGCTTTCATTTCTGCTTTTAGTTTCCCCATCTCTTCTTTTAGTCCATTTATATCTGCTCTCATCTCATTGTGGTTTTTCATCATTGTTTCTTGCAACTTTGACATCGATTTTTGTAGAGTAAGCAGGATTGATTGGATATTAACATTCGAGGAGGTGGTTTGTTTCTCCAATGGTATTGTTTCTTCAATTGTCTTTTGTGCCATGGGCGAAGGTATTGCTGACATAGTTGTTAGCGTCGAGGTGGCCTTTCTTCTGGTTTTCAGAGTTGTAGTTGTAGTTGTTGTAGATGCCATTTCTTTTAAAATTTGTTTTTGTTGTTTTAATATATTGGTTATGTTGTCCCAAATTAACATTCAATGGTAACAGTTGATAGTATATATTAAAATTAATCAATAATTCAATTAATTAATCTATCCCTCTCTTCAATATCTAAGCTCTGTATATATTTAGTAGGGTGATGTTTCTTATAAGCAGTAATATTAACCCAGTATACTTTCAAATTTGAATTCTATATCACATATATAATTTATATATAGCCTAACCTTTCTTATTAATTGTTACTAAATCTCTATATGTAGGTTCAAAATACTCCTAATAAACAATATTTAATCCTGTCACTCTAATCTAAATCTTATTATCTAAAACTAAATATATATAAATGCTCTAAGGTACTATCTCTGTAAGATGTTTCCTCTAAGTAACTATCTTATCAAACCCTTTTATTTTTCCAATATTCTTGATCATACACAACCATATAGTAGCCAAACAGTGAATCAATTAAATGTTCAAGGTGATTCGCCCAGTAAATGCAACTATTAATATATAAACATTAATTGTAATCAGTGACTAAATAGTACTTAAAATTATTATTTCCTTTATCTTTTCTATGTATATAACTGGTAAGAATATAATTATCAATATTACTAATAAATCAATTAAATCAAACATTGCATCACAATTGCAGCAAACAATTTCCCTCTGCCTCGTGTGTGTATGTATGTATGTATGTGTATGTATGTATGTATGTATGTATATATATGTATATATGTATATATGTATATATACTTGAATAATACTATATGGAAATCAAAAAAATTGAGAGAGGAGCTAATCAGAACACCAGAGAGAGATAGAAAAAGTAGAAAGAGAAAAGAAAAAGAATCTTAAAATAGCTGTTCCACTTTCAGTCACTGGAATTACACGCTTGCGATCCGGATACCCCAAAATAGAAAATTGCTGAGTAATAACAATGTCCTCTCAAAATCTCAGCTCACTCAGTTATATCCAGTTCTCTTTTAATCTTTTCTTGGGGATCTTAAATTCAGATTTTCTATATTTCTTCAGTTAAGGCAAACTATTCAATTGGACCGATACACCCTCGGATCAGCAGTCAAAGACTTTTTCAGAGCTTCCAAAAAGTGTCTCCTTTTGCACCGCATTATCTCCGTTTATTTCACTTACTCTGATCTTCTCGTCTCAAATCTAATGCAGTCTTTCCAACAGAAAGTGATCCAAGTCCCCCAGACCTTCCAGAGGCTAGATTCCCTTCGGCTAATAACAATGAAGCAAGTCTCACCAACCTCCCAGTCTTCTTTGTTTCTTTTGTTACTGTCCTTATTTTCTATCTGTCCAGCCCTTTCACTTTCACCCGCCTCACCTCCGTTCCTTAGCTGCTTCCATTTAGAGCTCCGATCAGATTCTTTCAACAATTTTCTGTGGATCCACACCGTTTGGAAAAAACTTCCTCACTCGCACCTTTCACCGTTGATCACCGCAATCTCTCTCTCACTTGCTTCCTTTTGTCGGTGGCAGACCGGACTTTGGGACCGCCATTAACAGAATGGCAGTCTCTTGCTCGTCAGGCTCTGAGTGGTTTCTCTTTTTGAAGAGTGGATTTTACAGAAGACAATGTTGAAAAAGCACTACACAATCTAAAACCATCTCTATCTATTGGACCGGACAGAATACGTTCCTGCTTCTTAAAAAAGCTATCCACTGCCATAGCCGAACCTCGAAGCATAATCTTTGGAAAATCTTTCAGGACCAGCTCCTTGCCAAACCTATGGTCACTAGCCACGGTCATCCCCATTTTCAAAAAGGGAGATCCCAGCCTAGTTGAAAATTACAGACCAATCTCCTTATGCTACGTCACCTGTAAAGTCATGGAATCAATTATTAACCAATCCATTATCCTCCACTTAGAGACAAACAACCTACTCTCTAATAAACAATTTGGTTTCAGAATAAAACTATCCTGTAATCTGCAACTCTTACACTGCAAAAACATATGGACTACACAACTTGATCAGGGCAAAACAATAGACGCAATTTACATAGACTTCTGTAAAGCCTTTGATTCAGTGGTACACGACAAACCACTATTAAAACTAAAATCCTATGGTATCTCTGAACACCTGCATAACTGGATAGAAGCATTCCTGTCAAACAGACAACAAATGGTCAAAATTGGAAACATCCTATCAAATTCTGTACCTGTCAACACTGGTGTCCCCCAAGGCAGTGTTCTAGGACCAACACTCTTCATAATCTACATAAATGACCTCTGTGATCATATTAAGAGCAACTGCGTTCTCTTCGCTGATGATGTAAAGCTATTCAACACCATAGATAATTTTCCTACCCTTCAAAAAGACCTCGACTATGTATCAGAATGGTCAAACAAATGGCAACTTCAAATCTCAACAAATAAATGCTCTGTCTTACATATTGGCAAAAAAAATCAGAAAATAAAGTACAAGCTGAATAGTTAAGACCTTGTTGATGATCCAAACTCTGTCAAGCACCTTGGAGTACTCATCTCAAATGATCTAAGTGCTAGAGCCCACTGTAACTACATAGCCAAAAAGGCATTAAGAGTTGTTAACCTAATCCTAAGTAGCTTTTTCTCTGGTAATATCACACTACTAACGAGAGCATACAAAACATTTGCTAGACCAATACTTTTTTTTTTTTGTAAACTTTGAGTTTTCACAAAAAAATGCAAATAAAACATCTTTTTTGAAAGTAGCGTAATCCCGGGTTACATTTCTTCGTACAGACACAAATTCAATTTCATGCTCATTTTTATGTTCTATTCCATATCTTGTTACTAGTTTACATTTTCTACATAGCTTTTCCCCTCTTTTAATTTTCTCAATTTTATTTTAATTATCTCAATTCAAATCATTATATTTATACTTTTTGTCTGTCCTGTTTCAATTTCATATTATCTTTTCTCATTAAACAAAGTTTCTCCTGTAATTGCTGATTGGAGTATGACACCTTTATATCTTTTTAAATTTATTCATTTAACTCTTATTTAAGCTTCAATATATACCTTAAAGTTATAACATTCAATGTAATACCGTGTTTCTCCAACAATACGGCCTCCACCAATAGGAAGCCCCAGCATGATTTATTGGCATAAAATCAAATTAAGCCCCTCCCCCCAAATTAAGGCCCATATTAAACATGCGAAATGGGGGAATGGCGGGGGCTTGCCGTTAGGAAATACTTTGTTGCATGCCCGGATATGGTGCTGCCTGCGTTGGTGGAGCACTTCATATCGGGAGACCTTCCGCCACCGTTAATTTCCCTTCTCCTTGCTGCCGTGGCGTTACAGGAACGCCGGCGTTTAGGCGCAGCCACGTGCAGCCAGTCAGGGCTCCTCCTGCAACCGGAGCCCTGAGGAGACACTTGCTTCAGGCGCTCCTGTGGCCGCCTTCCCTTTGCCTTCGATGGTAAAGTGAATTATTTTAAAACCTCCGCTCATCCTATCAGGGCCGTGCGAGCTGAGCAGAGCCGGGAAAGCAAGCCGTGGGTATTTCCTGGTTCTGCCCAGCCCGTCACGGCTCTGCCGCGCCCTGGCGGGATGAGCGGAGGTTTTAAAATAATTCACTTTACCTTCTAAGCAAGGGAAGGCGCCACAGGAGCGCCTGAAGCCAAGTATACCAACAACAAAAGGCAAATCCTCAAGGTGGGCTGGAGGGAGGTGGCTACGTGCCCCGGGCTGCTTCAATGCAAGGTCCTGACTTGCAGCATCCTGCCGTTGCGCCGCGTCCTCCCTCTCCGACTGCAAAACTCATGTGCTTCGCCAAGCGCTCCGAGCGAGGCGAGCTCTTTCATACATAGAGAGAGAGGGAAGACGCCGGCGTGCTCCGAGAGGCTGGCTCTTTCTCTAGCCGAGGCTGACAGGAAGTGCCTCCAGGGCCGTGGCAGGCAAGCCGCGGGTGTTTCCTGGTTCTGCCCAGCACGCGGCTCTTCCACGGCCCTGGCGGGATGAGCGGAGGGCCCGGCGGGAGGCACTCGTTGCCTTGGTGACATTTCGGGTGCCTCCGCCGCCTCCTCGCCCATTGCAGGGTGGCGGTGGCAAGCGGCGCTTCGCTGAGGGAAAAGAAGACAGCGCAGCCACCTTGCTTGCTTTCCCACCTGCCCGCCCCAGATGGCCTCAGGAGCGGCGGCAGTGGCAGCAGGCGCGCACACTCCTGCCAGCGAAGGGAGGAGAGGCGAGGAAAGAGAAGGGAGTGCGGCAGCAGCGGCTGTCACAGTATCGTCTCATAGCGGGGCAAGGCTGGCAAGCTGAGGTGGCCGCACCAGAGAGCGTCACTGCCGACCCCTTTTCTCTAGCCGATTCTGACTGAATCTCTATCCCGCTCCTTTATCCTCACACGGGTCGGGCAGTGACGCTCTCTGGTGCGGCCACCTCAGCTTGCCAGCCTTGCCCCGCTATGAGACGATACTGTGACAGCCGCCGCTTGCCGCCACCACCGCCACCTGCGATGGGCGAGGAGGCGGCGGAGGCACCGAAATGTCACCAAGGCAACGAGTGCCTCCCGCCGGGCCCTCCGCCATCCCGCCAGGGCCGTGGAAGAGCCGCGCGCGCTGGCAGAACCAGGAAACACCCGCGCTTGCCTGCCACGGCCCTGGAGGCACTTCCTGTCAGCCTCGGCTAGAGAAGAGCCAGCCTCTCGAGCACGCCAGCGTCTTTCCCTCTCTCTCTGTGTATGAAAGAGCTCGCCTCGCTCGGAGCGTTTGGTGAAGCACACGAGTTTTGCAGTCGGAGAGGGAGGAGGCGGCGGCGCGGACGCGGCGGCAACGGCAGGATGCTGCAAGTCAGGACCTTGCATTGAAGCAGCCCGGGGGCACGTAGCCACCTCCCTCCAGCCCACCTTGAGGATTTGCCTTTGTTGTTGGTATATTGAGCTTAGGCGCTCCTGTGGCGCCTTCCCTTGCCTTAGAAGGTAAAGTGAATTATTTTAAAAACCTCCGCTCATCCCGCCAGGGCCGGCGGCAGCTGCGCGCGCTGGGCAGAACCAGGAAACACCCCCGGCTCGCTTCCTGGCTCTGCTCAGCTCGCACGGCCCTGATAGGATGAGCGGAGGTTTTAAAATAATTCACTTTACCATCAAGGCAAAGGGAAGGCGGCCACAGGAGCGCCTGAAGCCAGTGTCTCCTCAGGGCTCCGGTTGCAGGGAGGAGCCCTGACTGGCTGCACGTGGCTGCGCCACGTTCCTGTAACGCCACGGCAGCAAGGAGAAGGAAATTAACGGTGGCGGAAGGTCTCCGAACATCCAAGCTGTCGCCGCCCCGCCCACCCGAGGATGCAAGTGGGGGGAATTAAGTCACCCCGAAAAGACGTCCTAGCCGGTTTTTCGGGGTCAAAAATAAGCAATAAGGCCCGGCCTTATTATGTGAGAAACACGGTACATAACTTCCATTTGGATTCTGCTTGGTACATTCTTAAAATACACACTATATTCTTTAAAAAAAAAGATTATAAATATATGTAATTAAAACAACACATTCCATTCCAATTCAATTCTATCATTAAAATCTTAACTTCTTTAACATTACTTTTCAATTAAATATCATACTTCTATGGAAACAGTTATAAGCTTTCCATAATTAATTCCCCCCCTTCACTTCTTTTTAAAAAACATTAATTAAAATGTTCCCATCCCTTCCTTATTCAATTCTCTCATTTATTTTATTTCATTTATTAACAAACATTTCACTAGATTACAGTAACTATTTTATCCCTCATTTTAATCATACATTGTTTCCAATTTTCTAAAATTATTTCTGCTTCTAATATAACCATACAATCTTATGTACCTTTACAGAATCCCTTTTTCAGTTAAATTTTCACCCATTATCTCTAAATAGGCCCTGTTTCTCTATATCTTGTTTCTGTCCTTTGTAACTTCTTTTCCTTTCCTTCTTCCCTCTTTTCTTCTCTCTCCTTTTTTTACCCCCTTGTCTCTCTACCTCTATTTCTCTCTTCTGTATTCCCCTCTTCTGTTGCTTTCCAATATTATTTCTCGAACTATTTTTCTTTTCTTTGGTTGTTTTTTTAAGTCTTAAATTCTCCATTCTCTTTCCCCCCTTTCCTTTTTCTTCCCCACATAAAATTGCTTGTTCATTAAAGATGGCTTCTTCTTTGTCCCAGTCTTCTTGTTTTGCAGACATTTCTTGTTGTTTCTCATAGTTCCAAATCTCCATTTCTAAGAATTGAAAAATGAAGCCAAAAGAACCTCTCCCTTCTTGTGCATCTTCTTTGTACTTTTTAAGTTCCATTTTCAATTCATCCAGAAGTAGTGCCATTGTATAAATTTTTCAACAACCACCGGATTAATTTTAGTCATTCAAATGCAATAACCAAGAATCCAAAGATCACCAAGTAATCCAAATACACGCAGGCTGTTTCTTTTTGCTTTTTTCCCCCCACTTTCTCTTTCTGCGGTTCTACTATTTCGTTGCCAAGTTTCAGTTAAAATGTATCTTTTAGAAGTCTAGTTGAAGTTTTACTGTAGATTCCTTTTAATTCCAGGCAGTCTCCTCCCTTTTTTCCAGGTCCTGCCCTTTTATTCTTTTTCTCTCCTTTCCTGCTTATAAATTTTTTTTAGTGACTAGAAATCTTTATTATCCCTTTGACATTTTGTTTTATTTTCAGCTTAATTGCCTGTTGATGTCAAAGTAGATTTTTTTTCCGATTTCTTATTTAAGTCTCTTAGTTGTCGGTATAGGGAAAGGGAGAGAAGAAAAAAAAAACCTTTTCACTTTCCTTCGCTGCTTCAGACTCTTCTTTAGGAACGATGTTTTTTTTTTTGTTTAAATTCCAGGGTACCTTAGTTGTTACTTTTGCAATTTAACCCGGTCAGCCAAAACTTTCACTTCTTATCTTCCTCCTGCACATTCTTTTCCAGTCGAGTTCTTCTTTGAGGTGGCCATTTCTGACCACCGCTGCAACCGCCTTCGGGAAAGGGAGTAATGGCCAACTGAGGAGGAGAGATGTAGCTCTCCTCAACCCTGCTGGCAGTCTCCCCCCTCTTCATCACCTCTACGGGGTGGCTTAGCCCCGAAACCAGCCGGTTCGGGCCGCTCCAGCGGCGAGCCCAGACCAAAACCGCGCACGATTGCAGATTTCTGTCTGTCGCCGAAGAAGCTCAAACCAGAGCATACAAAACATTTGCTAGACCAATACTTGAATACAGCTCATCAGTCTGGAACCATGTATCTAATATTAACACAGTAAAGAAAGTCCAGAAATATTTCACAAGAAGAGTTCTCCACTCCTCTACTCATTGCAGAATACCTTATGCCACCAGACTTGAAATTCTAGACCTAGAAAACCTAGAACTACGTCACCTTCAGTCCGATCTAAGTATAGTATATAAAATCATAAATTGCAATGACTTACCTGTCAATGAATACTTCAGCTTCAACCATAACAATACAAGAGCACACAATAGATACAAACTCAAGGTTAATCGCACCAAACTTGATTCAGGAAATACGACTTCAGCAACAGAGGGGTCAATGTCTGGAATACTCTACCTGACTCTGTGGTTTCTTCCCCAAACCCCAAAAACTTTAACCTTAGACTTTCTACTATTGACCTCACCCCTTTCCTAAGAGGTCTGTAGGGGGTGTGCATAAGTGCACCAACGTGCCTACCGTCCCTGTCCTATTGTTTCTTTTATTTTTCTTATATGTATCCATGTATTCATAACTATGTTTATACTTATACCTATTATCTTGTAAGCAATTGACACATCAAATCAAATCAATAAATAAAATATAAAAAAAATATTGGTCCAAATAATTCATACATATTTTTATATAATTCACTGGGGAAACCGTCCAGTCCTGGTGTTTATTATTTTTCTGCTTGCTTTTTTAAGTTCTGCTGATGTTATTACTCTATTTATTATTTCCTTTTGTTCCTCTGTAATTGAACCCAAACTATTCTCATCTAGATATTGTATTATCTTTTCCTGCATAACTTCCTCTTGTTTATACAACTCTCCCAATAGCTTAGCGCAACGTGTTTTTATTCTTTCATCTGACAGCAAATATTCCCTTTGTTAGGTATAACATTGATACCCAACAAGGTTTGGGTGGATAAATATATAAACTAAGGTATCATAGTTTAAGTGTTTGTAACTTTAAGCACCACACTGCATGTAATTAGCCAATTAAGGGTGCGGTTAGAAACTGCAATAAGAGGAAGCAGGAGAAAGCTTGCTACCTACTGCCTATTGTCTGACTGCCTACTGTTTTACTGTTTACCGTTTGCTGTTTACTGTTTACCGCTGTTTACTGCTGGATACAACTGATTACTACTGTTTTACTGCGACTGTCTACTGTTTGATCGTTCTACTGAATATCCAGCGTTATCCTCTGGAGAAAGGCATCGGAGGAGGAGGAGATATCTTTATCGGATGATAAAGATATAGTAAGGACTATTATATGGACTGAGTTAGTGAGTCTTACTGAATGGATATATTGTGAATGACATACGGACTGATTGACAATGCTTAAACTCTAACTGGATTAAAAACTATTTAAACTACAAACAGTGTTTGTGTTCAGTGTGTGTATACTCTAAAACCCTTCCTCTCTCATTTGGCTGCCTGGCTTGACTGCTGCTGCATACTCTGCTAGGGGTTTATCCCCAAACACTAACAATGGTTATGGGCCCAGCTGCACAGTCTAACTAACCAGGATATAGCAGTGAGAGTTGGTGTGAGTTGCACATTACTGTAAAAACAAACTGTTTTTATTAGTTTAAAATAGTCATATATCTGAAGAGTAATGGCACAAGTAAATCTACCACATCTGTCCCTGATATCCAGGCTGGATGGAACAAACTATGTTTCATGGTCAATGAAATGTAGTTTACTTCTACGTAGAGAAGGTTTGTGGGACATAATAACAAACCCACCAGATGTGAGTAGCTGGGATCCTGATGATGAAGAGGATAACCAAAAGTTACAAGACTATAAACGGAAGAATGAGCAGGCTTTATGCATCATAGGACTGACTCTCTGTGACCAGCAGCTTGTCCATATTCGTGGAGAAGAAAATGCTGCAAACTGCTGGGAGAACCTCAGGAAGATATATGTTCGGGACAGTGTAGGAGCACATATAAATCTTACACGGAAGCTGTTTCGAACACATCTTCAAAGGAATGGAGATATGTTAGCTCATTTAAACTGTATGAAGAGCATTTTTCAAGAATTACAAGAAAAAGAGCTTATCTTTAATGAGCTGCAACAAGTATACATTATATTATCTTCATTAGATCAAAGCTATGATGACTATGTGACTTCGTTGGAAGTATTGCCTAAGGATAGCCTCTCATTAACCGAGATTACAGGCAGGCTACTAGAAGAAGCCAGAAGAAGGTGTGAACGTGACCAGCTGAGAGAAGATAAATCTAAGAAAGAAGAGAAATTATCTTCAAAGCTTGATAGAAACCAGCTTAGTAAAGGAAAGCTCCCGGAAGAAGAGAATTTATCTTCGACGGCATACACAATTAAAAAGTGTTTTAATTGTGGAGGAAGAGGACATTTGGCAAGTTTTTGCAAAAAGGGAAAAAGCCAGAATGTAAAAAAGCCCAAGAAAGCCTTTGAACTAACCATGTTTAGCAACTGTGATGTGAAGAATGATTTATGGGTGGTGGACAGTGGTGCATCCCACTGCATCACGAGAGATAAGACAAAATTTGTAAAAATGTCTACAAGCTCTCAACATATATCACTTGCTAATGGCTGGAACCTGAAAGCGAAAGGAGAAGGTACTGCACATTGTCCGTATATAAATCAGGATATAAAAATGTTGTATGTACCGCAACTAAAGTTCAACTTGCTTTCTGTAAGGGTATTAGTCAAACTAAGTTATGTAATTACATTTAAAAATAATAATTGCATAATTGAGAAGGATTAAAAAAAAGGTAACTGCAGCTTTAAATGGAACGTTATACGTCTTAGATCAGGGGTGTCAAACACAAGGCCCGCGGGCCAAATCCGGCCCGCCAGACCTCGTCTGATGGCCCGCGGTGCCGCCGCCAGCCTTGCAGCCTCCCCCTTTTTTTTTTCAATGAATTTACTCCGTGCCTGCACGGAGTAAATTCATTTTAAAAATGGCTCAAGTTAAAAAAAAAAATTTACTTACCTTCCGGGACCTGGCCCGACTTCTTCCTGCCCCGCACTGCTCCCTGGGTGTCGGACGTGACGTCATCACGTGACGTCCGCCCGACATCTCCAGGGATCAGAGGAGCGCGGACGCCGCGGAGAGGAGCAAGAAGAAAGAAGTAAAAGAAAGAAAGAAGTAAAAGGTAAGTAAAGTAAATGGAGGGGGCAGATGGCTGGGCACTATAAAAGGGGGCAGATGGCTGGGCACTATAAAAGGGGGCAGATGGCTGGGCACTTTAAAAGGGGCACATGCCTGGGCACTTTAAAAGGGGGCACATGGCTGGGCACTTTAAAAGGGGCACATGGCTGGGCACTTTAAAAGGGGGCACATGGCTGGGCACTATAAAAGGGGGCACATGGCTGGGCACTTTAAAAGGGGGCACATGGCTGGGCACTTTAAAAGGGGGCACATGGCTGGGCACTATAAAAGGGGGCACATGGCTGGGCACTATAAAAGGGGGCACATGGCTGGGCACTATAATAATTGTACATTTGAATATCTACTTGTCATTATTCTGACTATGTTTCTGCTTTCAGAGCTAGTTATTACTTACATTATTACAAAAAACAGTAATAATTGAATGCAGTGACATTAATTTATGATAATAAAGAGTGGACACATAGACCTACAGATACAACCGGCCCTTTGATGGGGACCAAACTGCTGATGCGGCCCCCGATGAATTTGAGTTTGACACCCCTGTCTTAGATGATAGTAAGAAAGGGGAGGCACAGACTGTATTTAACAATATAAAGCCTCATAATGAATGTATCCATTTATTGCATAGGCGTTTGGGGCATGTAAATTTTAAAATGCTAAAACGTACAGTAGAGTTATCTGATGGAATAAGGTTAAAACCTTGTGATAAATATTTGCGTTGTAATGTTTGCTGTGAAGATAAGAGCAAAGTATTGCCTGCAAATAGGTTAAATGGTTTCAAAACCAAAGAACCTTTAGAAGTGATATTTGCAGACATCATAGGTCCAAAGAAACCCAGTATGGGGGGTGCTCGATATATACTGAGCATTATGGACCACTATTCTAGATATGGGTTTTGCTACTTAATGAAGAGCAAAACTGAAACATATAAACATTTTTTCAACTGGCTTAAATTTGCAGAAAGAAAGACTAAACGGCAACTGATAACCCTGGTGACAGATAATGGTACGGAATTTGTTAACAACAAATTCCAGAACAGACTAAAGGTAGCTGGAATAGAGCACAAGAAGTCTGCACCATACAGGCCAGAACACAACGCATTCATAGAGAGAAGAGGCCAAACACTACAGGCAATGGTTAGAACAATGTTAACTGATTCTGGATTACCTGATTCTTTGTGGGGGGAGGCTACAATGTGTGCTAATAACATATTGAACAACGTTGTTAACACAACGACAGGTGAAATACCATTCACCAAGTGGCATGGCAGGAAACCTGACCTAAGTTACCTGCACACATTTGGTGCACCAGCATGGGTGCATATCCCTACACAACTCAGGCATAAAGGGCAACATAGAGCTAAACGATTTTTCTTCGTTGGTTACCAGGCAAACCATAGGGCATATAGATTTTGGGAGAAAGGCACATCTAAAGTGTTATGTAGTGCTAGTGCCCAATTTCTAGAGCACGTAGGATGGGAGAAGTTAGAACAGGATACCAATAAAGAAGTAATTATTGAATCCTATAGAAATCCCATTAATTATCCCTGTAACTTTAAGAATAAAGTAAAGAGAGAAATACAGGAAGAAATAGAGCCCATAAAGGAAGAAATAGATCCAATAGCTGAGCAGGATGAGGAAGATGAACAGGTAGTAGTTCAAAAAAGTCCTCCTGAAAGCCTTGTAATTCCCAGAAGAACTACACGAATATCTAGACCGCCTGATAGGTACCAGGCTAACACAGTGTGCCAGATTAATAGAGTTCCATGTACTGTAGATGAAATAAAATGTATCCTACTAAGGATAAGGAAAGTTGGTATGCAGCAATGAATAAGGAACTGAACTCATTAAAGAATATGAAAGTATATGAGAATGCGAGATTACCTGTAGATATGAAGTCCATTGGCTGCAAATGGATCTTTAAGGTAAAATCTGATAAAGATGGAAATATAATCCATAAGGCACGATTAGTAGCCCAAGGTTTTAGACAGAATGCCAATGACTATGATGAGGTGTTTGCACCTAGTCTTAAGGCAGCAACCTTAAGGGCAGCTTTAGTGTGGGCAGCTAGCAACAAATATATAATTAACCACCTAGATGTGGAAACCGCTTACTTGCACGCCCCATTAAGACACACTATATATATGAAAAAACCTGTTGGAATTAAAAGTGAAATAATAGATAATAATGATTGTTGGTTGTTAAAAAAAAGCCTCTATGGTCTTAAACAATCAGGCTATGAATGGAACCAGTATATTGTAAAGGAACTAAACAATATAGGATTCAGAGCTGGGTTAGCCGATCCATGTCTATTTAAGAGGGAGAGAAATGGGAAAATATCATTATTATTGTTGTTCACTGATGATATTGCATTGATTACTGAAACTAATGATGAGGCCAATAAAATAATAGCATCATTAGGAAAGAAAATAAAGATTAAGCAATTAGGGGAGATAAAAAAATATCTCGGTTTAAATATACAGAAAACACAGAAGGGCTTTAAGATATCTCAGGAAGATAAGATATGCAAATTGCTAATAGATTATAAAATGGAGCTTTGTAAGCCGGCTAAGACTCCAATGAGTCAGGAGTTTAGCAACACTGATGCACAAAGCCCGGGTTTGATAAGGTAATTTATCAATCATTAATTGGTAGTTTGTCTTATATTAGCAATTGGTCTAGACCAGACATATCGTACAGTGTGAATCAGTTAGCTCGTTTCAATTCTGCACCAAGTGAAAGACACTGGATTGCAGCTAAAAGAATCTTAAGATATCTTAAAAAGACAATGAATTATTCATTGTATCTAGAGCCAAAAGGTGATCTAATTCTGAGTGCTTATGCTGATGCTAGTTTTGCATCAGAAAGAGACACAAGAAAGTCGACTTCAGGAACAGCCATAATGCTGGGTAAGACATTAATAGGTTGGAAGTCAATAAGACAACAGCATATAAGTTTGTCAACTATGGAGGCAGAATTCTCCTGTTTATCGCTATTATGTACAGAATTGATTATGTATAAGCAAATGATGAATGATATAGGCATAACTGTGAATTATCCTATAATTATACATGAAGATAATCAGGGAGCAATTCAAATGGCCACAAATATTGCAGTCAAAACTAGGAGCAAGCATACAGATTTAAGGTACCTAAACGTTAGACAATCTGTGAGAAGTAAAATGATACAGCTGGAGTACTGCATGTCGGAGGACAATGTAGCTGATAATTTTACAAAAGCCCAAGGTGCCAGGAAGCACCAGGAGAGTTGTGAAAACTATGGGGTTAGATTGTAAAGGTATTATATATTTATATCACCCAAAAGGGGAGAATGTTAGGTATAACATTGATACCCAACAAGGTTTGGGTGGATAAATATATAAACTAAGGTATCATAGTTTAAGTGTTTGTAACTTTAAGCACCACACTGCATGTAATTAGCCAATTAAGGGTGCGGTTAGAAACTGCAATAAGAGGAAGCAGGAGAAAGCTTGCTACCTACTGCCTATTGTCTGACTGCCTACTGTTTTACTGTTTACCATTTGCTGTTTACTGCTGTTTACTGCTGGATACAACTGATTACTACTGTTTTACTGCGACTGTCTACTGTTTGATCGTTCTACTGAATATCCAGCGTTATCCTCTGGAGAAAGGCATCGGAGGAGGAGAAGATATCTTTATCGGATGATAAAGATATAGTAAGGACTATTATATGGACTGAGTTAGTGAGTCTTACTGAATGGATATATTGTGAATGACATACGGACTGATTGACAATGCTTAAACTCTAACTGGATTAAAAACTATTTAAACTACAAACAGTGTTTGTGTTCAGTGTGTGTATACTCTAAAACCCTTCCTCTCTCATTTGGCTGCCTGGCTTGACTGCTGCTGCATACTCTGCTAGGGGTTTATCCCCAAACACTAACACCCTTCTTTGTCTTTCAATTGTTGAATTAATCTTTTTTTCTTTTTCTACTTTTAGCTTATGGGATAGCCATCTACCTGGCTTATTTGCAGATTAAAAAAAGTTTTGTCTTATAAATTTTAAATTCCACGCTCTTTCCTCTAAAAATGTCAGATTTAATTTGTGTCTAATCATCATTATTTCTTTTTTCATTGTCATATTCTTAGGGTCTTTTTGGAGTCCGTTTTCTAATTCTTTAATCTTCTTCTGCAGCTCGTTTTGCTGTTTCTGTTTTTTAAATATTTTTTAACTCAAACAAATGTTCATGTGGCTATGATTAAAACACATAATCGTCCTCTTTTAACGACTCCATAATCCCTTGTGGGGTGGAGTCTGGCAAACACCAGTGTGGAGGTATATCCAGCAGATATATTCTCAGTGTACCGAGAGAGAAATCATTGTGGTCCCTCAGCGGCCAATGGAGCTGGCAGCAGACTCGGACAGTGAGGTGGTTGGGGAGGAACATGGGCCGGTCCTGGAGTCTGGGGAAGGCTCTGATGAGGCCTCTGCATCAGGGGCAGAGATGGGGCCAGGGCCGTCCAACAGGTATCAGCTGCCTTTGGAGTTGGAGATCAGTGAAGCAGAAGAGCCTGTTCCCAGTGCACAGAGCTGCCAGACAAAGGGAACAGCTAAGGAACAAGGGTCGATTCGGAAGTAAAGGCATAGGTAGATGGTGGATGGCCCCTCCCATAGGGAATAAAAGAGGAATGAAAGGGGAGTGGGGTTTTGCAGGAGACAGTTAGTTCATTCCTGCATTCTTGCCAAGTATTGTGGTGTCTGAAAGATATCGGCCTGGCCACTCCCCAAGCCTGCTAAAGGTCTGTAATTGTGAACTATCTTGGAAGATTGTTGGCTGGGACTTTGCTGGAGAGGAATTCACTGTAAACTCAATAAAGGGTTCATCGGGACAAGGACTTGGCTTCATGCTATTGGGGAAGCCAATAGGTCAGAACAGAAATATCTGCCTCTACCTAGGATCGAACTCACAGCCTCCTGATTGTGAGGCAAAATTAAAACACACAATGTGATTAAAACAAAACCAAGCCAACATCACCAAACAGAGGCTGTCACACCTTGGTCATGTCATGAGAGTTGACTTGCTCAAAAAGTCATGCTGGGAGTGATCAGTGGAAAAAGGAGAAGGGGCTGTTCTAGCATCCACTGGTTGGACGCTATAAAGCAGGGGTGTCAAACTCAAGACCCACAGGGCTGGATCTGGCCCACGGGGTACTTAGATCTGACCCATGCTGCCATCCCATGGTGCCTCTGCCAGCAAAAACAGAGCTCAGGACAGCTGCGTGCAGTCCTCCGAGCTCCATTTTCACTGGCAGAAGGCTAGCAAAACAAACGAAAAATCAAAGGAGAAACGTTTCCCTATTTGCATTTGAGCATGCAAGAAGGGACAGGAAAGGAGAAAGGGAAAGAGGAAAGAAAAAGAAGGGAAGAGAACAAGGAAGGAAAAATAAGGGGAAGGAAGAAGAAAGAATGAAGAGAACAGAAGGAAGGAAAGTTGTAATGAGAGTGAGGGAGGGTCTGAGGGAAGTCCTGCCTTAGCATTTGGCCACCATAGGTGCTCCTGATACGAGTGATTTAGAGCTGGCTGTGCTCACCCAGCCCCTCCCCCAAGGTCAAACACAACTCTGATTCAGCCCTCAATGAAATTGAGTTTGACAGCCCTGCTGTAAAGGATGGCACTGGGATGACTGTGGCGGATCTGAAGGAAGCAGGGTGAGACAGAGGAACATGGAAGAGTGCTGACTCCATACAGTGACCAAGTGTTGGACACGACTGAATGGCTGATGGCGATGATGCCACCTGGCAACATTAAAGTTCCCAGAAGTACTGGAGCAGAAGCCAGCCTCTCTTTGTCAGAGTATTCATTAACTGGCAGAGACATAGTTAACCAAGTCAGTGAGTAGGCATGGTAACAGACTAGCCAAAAGGCTCTGACCTGGAAAGTGAAACTATAAGTTCTCTCTCTCTCTCTCTCTCTCTCTCTCTCTCTTTTTTTTTGTCTGCCGAAGTTGAGTTGCTGTTCTGCTCTGAACCTGTAACATGCCTGCTTCTGTTTGAGTTTGCTCCATGTTGGAGAAATCTACAACTGGTATTGTAAAATCTACTTTATATGTTTATAAAGAAGTTAAATGAAACCTCAGCCATCTGTATTTACTTTTCTGGTGCTGAATTTACACTGCAATACTCTGAACATTTTTGACTCAGAAGCCACCCTCCAAATTCCATTAGAGGCCAAGAGAGGGAAGAGAGAGCCAGAATGGAGCCACCACCACCCCTTTCACTTTTGGAAACCAACTGGATCCCCATGGACTCTCCCTTCCATTCCCACACTCACAGACCTGGGAATCAACAGGAAGGAAGAGAAGCTATGTGATTCTGTCCTCAGACGCACAGAGGAAGAACCAGCCAAGGAGCAGATTCCCGTGCTGGGACTGGTTGGTTCCCATCCAGTGGACCAGCCCTGTTATGGATGGATTGGGAAAACTGACTAATCTCTGCAAGGGAAAGCTCTCTGGCGGATGCTCACACCAGTGGAGGCTTCCTTCTGTGATTCCCTGAGGCTGGGCCTTGAGCTTCCCACCTCTGCTGAAGCCTCCACTCAGCTCCCTCTGGTGCCGGTGGGCAGAGGGCTCTGGCAGGAAGAAGCAAAGCAGATTTCCAGGAAGGACAGTCACAGAAACATTTTAAGGTGTCCTTTTATTAAAATGTGCGTCACTGTTCTGTGTGGCTTGCTTCACTGTTGTCTGGCTGTCAGCGTGTTCCCTGGGACAGCTGCTGTGGCCTCAGCACTTGAGCCGACCTGGGGGAGTCTTCAGGTAGTTCGTGGCCTGTGGCTCCCACCCATGGCAATGTAGACATCAATGGGGACGTTGGGCAAGGTCAGGCAGTGGCACCCTGGACATCTTCGCAGCTGTCTGCCCGGGAGAGAAAAGGTGGGAGAATCGTTGGGTTTGTTAGAAAGGGCAGTTGCACAACCGCCCAAGACAGCAACCTTGGTCCCAGGATGGCCTCCTTTTTTTTTTAAAAAAAAAGGAGGGGGGAGCCTTTTCTGGGCATAAATTGCTGTCTAAACTTCACTGACTGAGTTTTCCTAATGTGATATATCATTTGTTCTGGCTCTCCCTCTGGCTGGAGGGTCAGTGCAAAGAAACACAGATCTAACCCATTTGGAATTCACAGGGAGGGATACCCAGAGCTGTATGTAGACCCAAGTCTCTTTTTTTCCATGGCTTTTTTGCCTTACTAAGGTTCACTGGCAACTTGCTGACTTTCAGCTGTAAATAATTTGAAAATTTTCAAAGGGGAATTCCACAAGTCTTAAAGTGGCCAAGACTGAGATACGCTACTCTACTGATACCACCGCAGGCAACTCCGTACCATCTCTGAAGACTGTACAAAATTTAAAATGCAAGGAGGAAATAATCTCACTAAGGTGACACACTATGGCACATAACTTGCTGAAATAAAGTGAAGGTATGCAAGAGGAGCCAGGGAGAGAATTTGTTCCTGAACTTAAGTGCTTTCTCATAAAATATTTCCCACTGCTGGTCAAAAATATTCATAAAGGCTGCATGGAACACACTTTGATTTTGCTGCCTGAAAGCCCGAAGTCCTCTGCAGTGCCACAATCTAATCCAGCGGAGAAAATCTGGTACTTGTTAACCGCCTTACATCGTGTTAAAAGACTGCCATTAAGCACACGGGAAACAGATACTGCAAAGGAGCAATTCCAGCATCAACATAATTTCTATTCGTGCTGCTAGATCTCTGGGCTAAGAAGGCATGACCACCCACCCAGGGGGAAAAAGAAAAACTGAGGTAGTAGAAGTCACCCTTGGAAGGGGAGAAGCTTCTGATGGAACCGTTTTAGCAGTCTGCCTATTCTGCTCGATAGATCTTTTGGGACCAAGCACATCAGCAGGACAAAGTAAATCTCCCCAGGACATTGCAAGAGTGGCTCTAATGCAAACCGCCCCTTGGCTACTTGAGCACCATGTCACAACAGTGTTGTGAAAAGGTGGGACTTGTCCGGTGATGTCACCTTGGGCCTGGGTCGCTTGGGCTTCTTCATTGTGGTTAGGGGTGGCTGCCCATACACCTCTCCCCACCCTCCACAGCCCTGCCAACTACTGTGAGCATCTTCCCTTCGTGCCTCTGCTCCAATCTGCTGCTTTCCCTGCTTCAATCTGACCAGCCCCTAAATTCTTTCCAATAAGCTACTCCTCTAAAACTACTGATACAAACTTAAGTTTCTTTAGACCAGAGGTCTGCTGGCTGGAGAATTCTGGGAGTTGAAGTCCACAAGTCTTAAAGGGGCCAAGTTTGGGGACCCCTGCTTCAGACCATATTTCTAGGAAAATTGTCCCTTTCTAAAATACATTTTAAAACTCTTCCAACAAAAAATTAACTTTTTTGGTAAATTTTAAATTATTTTTTTTTTTGTACCGCACGTCCCATCTACAGGCACTGAGACCAGAATTTCCATGGCTGAGCAAAGCGATTGTTAAGTGAGCTTTTACCATTATTATTATTTTTTGCACAACCATTAAGCAAATCACTGCAACTGTTAAATGCGCCTGTGGAATGAATGCAGCTCCTCCCCCATTGACTTCGCTTGTCAAATGGGCTGGGAAGGTCTCATGTGGCCCTGGGACGCTTAAACTATGATATAAATACATGGCAGGTGTTGAGCCCTCCAAATTTTGATCACATGAATGTGGGGATGCTGCGATGCTTGTGAGCACAAGAACCTGTTGTGAGTCCCTTTTTTTCAGGGCCGTTGTAACTTCAGTGGTTACTAAATGAACGGTTGCCAGTTGAGGGCCCCCTGTACTCAGCCAGGTGTTCAGCTCCAGGCTGGCTTTCTAAGCAAAGTTAACCTGGTGCTCAGTGGCTGCTGGAAGATCCAGCTCTGAAGTGCCATTTATCCGGCCGGCACCCTTAAAAGGACGTTAGAGGATCCCTGTGGGCCAACTTCTCTTTCCAAAGGAAGACACCCCCTCCCTCCCTTCCCACCTCTTAGGACCGTACTGGTTGCTCAGAGCAGAAAGGACATGGAGTGGAATTCCATCGGGCTTCTCGTTAAAGTCCAAGGAACAACCTGGGCAGCGTTGCTTCTCTCTGCCGACTCTGTGCTCACCTTGTTGCAGCGCGCTCGGGGGCAACGGGCTCCTGGGTTTCGGGGGCCGTTGCCAGGCTGGGAGAATCTCCTGCCTCTATTGGAAATCTCCGAGCTTGTGGGGTCTCTTGGGAGCTCATGTCCGAGCCCCAGACCTGTCTGTTGAAGAGGAGAAGGGTGAGCAGGACGAGGGCCCTCTTTTGTTCAACGCTACACATTACCCGCACTTTGTAGACCCCCAGATGGGCCTAGAACTGCCTTTGGAAAGGGTGGCCATGAGGACAAGGCAAAGGACCGTGAAGAGCAACCCAGTGCCAGCTAATCTGGCAACGCAAGGAAGCCCATGGGGCAGCCCAAATCATTTCTGGGGGTCCCACATTCATCAGCCGATTGCATGACTGTGATTTTTTTTATTCCCACTTGAGAAGTTAATTTTAGATTTTTCAAGTCTTACTTTTTGCATGCAATGTCTCAAAATTATTTTAACACATAAATGGGGGTACAAAAAGAAGTTGGAAATCAGTTGATGGAGTTGGAAACGAAACTGAAGGATCCCTGTGTCTTCTCTCCAGAGTCTCCCCCAGAGTTTCATCTGGTTCCACCATTATATCATCCAGGAGAAACCTAGTTTTCCTGGGCCTTAAGGACCGAGTGACTATGGAGCCACCTTCTGGATTGGCTCTGTTTTGTTTTGATTTGGCTTATTTGGGTCTTGTTTTTATTTTATTTTGCCGTTCTGGTCAGCTGTCTTTCTTTTAATATTTGACTTTTAATTATAAGTCACGCATGACATTTAGGAGTCAGCCAGCCTATAATTAAAATTTTAAAACATTTTTTTTCAAATGGAACAAGTGGATCCTATGCATGGGAATGTCACCAAATACCTAGTACGTCTATATTCCTGATTAATGTAATCCAGTCTTGATGGGACCACAAGCTATTGGCAACTTCTTCATAACCAAATCCACGACCCAGTTGCCCTCTGGCTACCCCATATGTGGACAGCTTTTCATCATACAAGGGCTACACTTGTTATTTAAATGTGATCCTATGCCTTTTGTGGCCCTTGGATCCTCCTCTGTGGGAGAAGCGTCCTGGCGTGGTGGCTCTGGGGTTAAAGGCTGCCCTTGTTGAGGAACAGGGTCGGGTGGGTGGCACTGCCCATCACAAAAGCCAAGGAACCCAGCGGTCTCCCTTCTCTCTCGGAGCCTCTCCCTCCCCGCAGCTCTGCCCCAGCCTCACCAATCGAAGGAAGGCGGAGGAGTGCTCCCTACAGTCGACCTGGAAGCTTGAAGGGCCTACTGCAAAGGGCAGGCTGGGAGAGAGCCCAGAGGGAGGCCACGACTCCACTTCCATTGTGACACAAAAGGGTGGTGCCTGCATCACAATGGGACCTGATCTTCTCACTGCTTGGAGTTCTAGGCTAAGGAATGCCAGACCTCCCCCAAGTCACCTTCAGGCCATTCCTTTCCTGAGCCTCTCGCATCAAACGGAGGGAGGGGGCTTGTTCCTGGGTTTATCCAGGCATCCATGCGATGGGCAGGAATGGAGAGTCAGTCTGTCTCCCATGAAGAAGCCAACAAGATCAGTAGGAAAAGCCTAAAAACCTGGCTCTACCACTTGGCCTGGGGCCACAAGGGACTCGCTATGTTGGGGAAGGCTGACCAGGTAAAGATGATTCTCTCCCTCAGGCCGCCCATCATCTTGGTTTTTAACTTTTAATTCTTTTATTACTTTTTCCTATGTTTGTTTTTAATGCACCTTTTAATGTTTTATTGTATTGTAAGTCACCCAGAGTCACTGTGCCAGTGAGATGGGCGGCATAGAAATTTAATCAGACTGAGCAGAGCGCATCTTGAATGCCAAGAGCCGTCAGAGAACATGATTGAACCGCCTTGATTTCGCAACACATGGGCAGACTTAACAGCAGGTGCAACGGGGAAACTGTAACCAGCCTAGACCCAGCCAAGTCCCCAAATGCTAGGGGATTTCTGGAAGCCTGGCAATCAACACACAAACAAACAATATCTATATACTAATCAAAGGAGACCATCAAAAAGCCAAAAAGAAAACAAAAAGAGCTAAACCAATTTCGTTGTATACACGATGTACCATGACAATAAAGACTTTGAACTGAAACACCCAGATGAGCACAGCCAACACCAACTTTAACATCAGATTAATAATCAAGAAGCAAGCAATACTCTGATCAAAGAACCATCAATTCAGACCAACAAGCTGACAATAAACAAGAACCCAATTGAGGAAGCATCAGGAGGACCATTCCCACCAACACTGACAGGGCAAGCCACTAGTATATAAAATCAGAGCAAACCCCGCACCTTACTAGCATTGATGGTGTTACCTAGTTTGGGTAATGCGATGTCTGCAAGAAACAGCCAAGCTCAGAGAGCACCTAGGACATCACAAATTAAATAAATAATTTTTTAAAAACCACGTTGAACCTCCAGAGCAAAATTTGCCAAGGAGAATAAAAAGACCAATACTTCCTACACAATTCTATGTTCTATTGGCATTTGCTTATACTTGTATACAGTAAGTTTGCAATAAAAAATTAGTGTTTGCATGGGAGTACCTGCCAATCCCCCCTCCCAAAGTTAAACCCCCAACTCTCCCTGATTGTAAATTGCAGCTATCCTGGATTACAGCAGCTGCACTAGTTCTGGTGCTTTTTTGGGTGGGGGGTGGGGGAGAGACTTTGCCTAAGCTGGGGGAAAATAACAGAAAGCAAAGTCTGCTCTTAAATTGTCTCAGGGGTGGAGATTTCTTAGGAGAAATGTGATGCCCGTTTCAGTTTCTCCAGATCTGAACTGTCATAACATTCACCTACATCTACTGGCTGTGAATGACATCCACGCTCTCAACGTTCAAGATGGCAGCTTCCAGGCTGATCAAAAGAAGTCATGCTACTGAAAAAGGCACTTTAAGATGTTCATAGAACAAAACTGTGACCTCTTGGCAACCGTCATCGGCAACCAAGGAAACCCTTCTGTTTAAACAATGAGGAGTCTCAAGAGCAAACTGCTTTAGGGAAATAACTGCAGCTACCAACTTGAAGAATGTGCCTAGACAATTTTGTGGTGGGCCTAACATGAAACTTTGAAAGGGTTTAGTAAGAGCTTATTTAAACATGACAAAGATGTTTTAGGCTAACAGTCGAAGGACTTCCTTGCAGCAGCCCTCCCCAGACCATGGCTTCCCAGGATTCAACTTCTCTCATGCCCAGCTTAGGTAGCCTTTGTAGTCTACAAAAGTAATCACTCTGGTTACCTGACAGCAAGACCAAAATCAGGGTGCAGAGGTGCCTCACCACACCTACTCTGAAATTGCTGTGATGCACTCTGAGTTGGCTTTTTAGAAGAAAAGATTGGCTTAAATGTTCTACTTCTATATCTGTCTACCACAGGTTCTCTTATGTCCCTATAGATGAATTCTACAGTTCTGTTGCTTTAGACATAATCATTGGGGCTTCTTCTTGTGATGTTTCAAATGTTTTCCCTAAGAATTCGATTTCATCAAGACAGGCAATACTGAAGGTGTCACAAAGACGGGGTCAACCTATTTTCCAAAGCACCAGAAGGCAAGACAAGAATCAGAAGATGGAAACTAATCAAGGAGAGAACCGACTTAGGACTAAGGAGAAATTTCCTGACAGTAAGAACAATTAATCAATGGAATGGCTTGCCTTCAGAAGTTGTGGGTGCTCCAACACTGGAGGCTTTTAAGAAGAAACAGGACATCCATTTGTCTAAAATGATCTCAGTTCTCCTGCTTCAGTAGCGGGTTGGACTAGAAGACCTCCAAGGTCCCTTCTGAATTCTGCTAATATCATTCAGCTATAGCCCCTGTGATTGCAGATTGGTGTACCAACATGTCTTTTGGGAGCTGAAAACATCCACACGTAGTAGCTTAGGTTGAAAGATAGTGTCTTTATCCACACCACTGTCACAATTCAGAGATCTAAACCAGGATTTATTTTTATCAATATGACTGTTTGGATCAGGTTTCGCTATAATCTTGTGCCCTCTGGGTATAGTAATTGCAATTCCCAGCCAAGACTGAGGAAAGACTCTCTTCTATATTATGTAGAATCTCCCTCTCCTAACCAATTCAATTGCTGAATTTGGATGGTTGATCTAAAGCTCAGTCTCTTCCCAGTACATCCAACAAGTAGAACTCCTTAAGCAATTATCTTCTTAAATAAGACATGAGTTTGAGGGACTTGTGATACTTACTCTTAAGGCTTGCCTGATGTAGCTAGGCCCAAACCCTGCCAAGTAGTTTCAAGCCAGCAGACTTCCATGGTGTGGACAACTTAACCATCCATGTCCAATCTGATAATGATTAGCCTTACCTACACTACAATACGAGCTACAATGATTTCTTACCCAAGGCCTCACAGCATTGGGCCCCTTGTTTTTGTTAACCCAACATCCCCCTGAAGGGTCAGGCCTGGAGCAACCCTTCTTCTCCTGAGGAGGATGTATGCCTGCTTCTCATTGGTGCCAAGTCTCTACCTCCCTCCCTGGTCTTCAGGCAACACAAGGTTGCATCACAATGGAGGCTCAAGTTTCAAGATGTCCAATCTCAGTTTCACCCCTCATCGAAGGACCTTGTCTGGGCAGGAAAAAATGATCTAGCATCCTGGGCTGCAGCCAATGCAGACCCTGGTCTGGGTGGAGAAGGACAGCGATGTATAGACTTTGTGATGACAGGATGTCCTGAGAATGACAGACGAGCGAGTGAAAGACACGATGGAGGAGTTTCTTCTCTCCCATGGTTACCAGATGGGCAAAACCATTGGAGAAGGAACATATTCAAAGGTCAAAGAAGCCTTTTCAAAAAAACACCAACGAAAAGTGGCTGTGAAAATTATAGACAAACTGGGAGGACCAGAAGGTAAGGAGCAGAATACAAAACGCTAAAGCAAGACAGAGCAGATGGAATGGGATAGGGCATGTTTTTAGAAATAACTGGATTTCAGTTTCCAAGGGCCAAATTTTCCCCACTGCAATATTCTTTCCAATAACATTTGTCCCACCTCTAAAGAAAATCTATGTCGCTATAAGCATAGAATAAAATTCACTATGACATCAAAACAAATTAGATAATTTGTGTTCTTTCCATGATGTCATTATGATATATGTGATTTTACTTGCTGTTCCCTGCCCCATATAGATGCTCCAGTGGGTTGTCCCTATAAACATAGATCTGTGCATTTTTATTCTACCATCAGTTGTATATTTGCAGTTTTGCAGACTTTGGTCCCTTCTGCATCTATCTTGCCAAGAGCTATTTATCTGCCTAAAGGCAATAAGCTATAAGTACCATTTCAGAAGTCTTAGAAGTGTTAAACTGGATTTCTTTGAGGGCCGGATCAGCATTGTACTTTTCTTCTGCGGGCCGGCCAGGGTGGGGGGGTGGAGACGGAGTCGGATGCCTTCTGCATCACCCTGCTGGCCAAAACAGGATGCGGGGGGGGCACATGTACCCCCTGTGCCCCGTTTTGGCTTCCAGAAGCACTACGGGCTGGTCCTTTACTATTTCCAAGACAGCCCCGTGGGCCAGATTGAAGCACCCTGCGGGCTTTGAGTTTCATACCCCTGCCTTAGAACAAGCATATCTAACGTGGCTCCAGTCTGCGCAGAGGCTACACATGTTCTTGGTCCAATCTGACCCTTCTGATGGAAAGTATGTCCCTGGCCATTCGGCCCATGGCATAGCAGGCAGAAAATTCACTATTTTTTCAAGCCTACCTTTAGTGCTGTGAAAACTTTCAGCAAATTGGATCTCACGCAAAAGTAAAGATGACGAAGAATGTAATGAATGGGGACTAACCAGGGGGATTTATATTCCCCAAAACTTCCTTGAATTATTTATGATCAGGGGGTATCTTCCAGAATACACTGCTGTATGAGTGACACATGCAACACTTTTAAAAAGACTTGCAACAATGTATTACAATGACATGTAATTTTGTCAAATGCCTTCAGTAAGGCATTTGACAAAATAGACCACAGCCTACTTCTTGTTAAGATAAAATAATGTAGGATAGACAGCACCACCACTAGATGGATACATATGGTAGTTGGCTGACAAACCATACTCAACAAGTAGTCCTTAATGGTACTACATCTACAAGAAGAAAAGCAAGCAGTGGGTATCACAAAGGTCTTCTTTGTCCCAGTACTTGAAGGGGAATTTGTAGATGACATCAAGCTGGGGGGAATAGACAACACTTTGGAGAGTAGATTCAAAATGCGGAGGATCTTGACAGACTTGAACATTTGGCCCTCTTCAACAAAATGCAATTCAGTGGTGAGAAATAAGGTCTTACACTTAGGTATGAAAAAACAAATGGACAGGTATATAATAGGTGGTACCTGGCTCAACAACACTGTGAAAAAAAAAGCCAATGCAATCCTCGGATGCATGAACAGAGGGATGGTACCAAGATTGCATGAAGTATTAATACTGCCTTATATTGCCTTGGTTAAGACCACACTTAGAATACTACATCAGCTCTGGTCACGATACAAAAAGTTGCTAAGACTCTAGAAAGAGTGCAACAAAGACGATAAAGGGTCTAGAGGCAAAGCTAAAGCACGCAATGAATGGTTGAGGGAGCTAGGTAAGTTTAGTCTAATGAAGAGAAAGACTAGGAGTGACATGATAGCCATTTTTCAATACTGAGAAGGGTCATCCTGTTCTCCAAGCACTGAGGGCCAGACAAGAAGTAATAGATGGAAGATTTTGAGAGAGATCCAACCTAGAATTAAGGAGAAATTTCCTGACAGTGAGAACAATTTATCCATGGAATAGTTTGCCTTCAGAAGTTCTGGGTGCTCCACCATTAGGGGTTTTCAAGAAGAGATTGGACAATCATTTGTCCAGAATGGTATAGGGTCGCCTGATCAAGCAGGGGGTTGGACTAGCTGACCTCCAAGGTCCCTTCCAACCCTGTTTTTCTATGTTGTAAGCTGGCAACCATGTACAGGTCCAGGAAAACACCAAGGGGTATAAGTTCAGCTTAAATTAGCCCTTAACCTCTAACATTCCAGGTGTTGTCAAATTCCAAACTTCCAATATTCCAACATTCCAATCATCTTTGTTGGGAAACCCTTTTGAGATTTCATCTTTGAAGGTCAGTCTCTATCTAGTCAGGCAGGGAGCCTTGAATGATAGCCACAGCCTTATAAACTCTTGTCCCAAAGGAAGCTGGCTGCCCTGCCTTCTAATGTCCTTTGGCCATGATAACTTGCAGGTTTTGCCAGTTCCCCCACCATCTGAAACTTTCAGACATATAATGGGATGAATTGCAGCTGATGGAATCCTGCCATTATTTCAATTGATGTACATTCAAACTATATTTAATCCAATGGATTTTGGGACTGGCCCCATCCTCTTCCTGGGGTTTGACACCAAGTCAACTGCTGTATAACCTTCACTGCTGTTGTTACATAGATTTATATACTGATCTATAAACCAGGGATACTTTCTCCCAATAATCTATGCAAAATATTTGATTCATTTGAGGCTGCGTGTGACAAAGATACAGAACTATTTTCTTCCATCCCTTCTGGGGTCATTAACTTCTGGGGATGGGCGTGTTTTCAAACCTGTCTTGCAAAGGCAGGTAAAGCAGAGAGCCTGCATTGACAATTGCTCCTATTGTGCCTTTGCAAGACAGGTTTGAAAACACGCCCATCTCCTCTCAGGAGGCAGTTGGGTACCATGAAATTTGAAAGCCCCCATGATAGATTAAGAAATCATTAATCAACAGGCATGTTTATTTCTTGCCCAACCTAAGCTCAGTGAAGTAATTTGTTTTATTGAAGGGAGCCATGCAATTTCATTTCAGGGCTCACAGCGTTGCAAAGTTTGAGAACGGCCGTTCCCTAAATGCCCCCCTCCCCACAGATCTGTCTGGGTGCTTGAGCTGAACAGCACTGGGATGCTATGGTACCCTTTTAATCATTTACAATTCTGAGAACCCTGGGAGAAACCAGAAGGATTCAGGTCCAGGATTCCAGGTGAATCAACATGAGAAAATATGTTTCCAGCATCCTCAGAGAAAAACCCATTCTCCTTCCCTGGGAGCCAGGAACATCACAAGGAGCATAATGTCCATCATCTCTCATTAGCTATGGTCGTCAGACTTCTTGTGCTTTGGCCCACTCTGTCTTTTGCCTCCCCAGAGTTCATTGAGAGATTCCTGCCTCGAGAGCTCCAGATTGTCAAGCGCCTAGACCACAAGAACATCATCCGGGTGTATGAGATGCTGGAGTCCACAGATGGAAAGATCTACCTGGTGATGGAGCTGGCAGAGAATGGCGATGTCTTTGACTGCGTCCTGCAAGGGGGACCCCTGCCCGAGAGCCGGGCCAAAGCGCTCTTCCGTCAGCTGGTAGAAGCCATCCGCTATTGCCACAGCTGCGGTGTGGCGCATCGTGACCTCAAGTGTGAGAATGCCCTCCTGCAGGGGCTCAACCTGAAACTGACAGACTTTGGCTTTGCCAAGTCGCTCCCCAAGAACCGCAAGGAGCTGAGCCAGACCTTCTGCGGCAGCACGGCCTACGCGGCCCCCGAGGTGCTGCAGGGGGTGCCCCACGACAGCAGGAAAGGCGACGTGTGGAGCATGGGCGTGGTCCTTTACGTCATGCTTTGTGCCAACCTGCCCTTTGACGACACAGACATTCCCAAGATGCTTTGCCACCAGCAGAAAGGGGTCTCCATCCCCGGCCACTTGGGGGTCTCTGAGGAATGCCAGGACCTTCTCAAAAGCCTCCTGGAACCAGACATGATCCTGAGGCCTTCCATCGAAGAAGTGAGTTGGCACCCATGGTTAGCAAGTTCCTGAGGACGGGACCATGTCGAAATTCTCCCCAAATAAAAGGGGACAGGCTGTTTCCAAAATGCTCACATATATTTTAACGTTATGCTCAGTTTCTAGTCTATCCTTAATCCACCGAGGGAGGCATTTTAAATATTCCCCTCATCAGGAACTGCATTCCCTTATCCAAAGATGCCTGCAAAGGTGGTTACAAATAAGTCAAAAGACCCAGAAAAATAGAGTGAAGGTATCTAACCTAACCCTTGCTGGAATTTATTTCTCAAACACACAGAATCACTTTGAAATGTTGACTCTTAGAAACCTCCCACAGGATTCAAAACTGCAGGTCTCCTCCCTTGGCTGTTCTTCAGTAGCATGCCATCCATTGGTATCCCAACTGGGAAAGGGAAGGAGGGTCTGTCATGAACCAAAGCAACTTGTTGATCCACCCAGCACTGTAATCCAAATGAGCTGCCAGAAAATCATTCCCAACCTGGTGCCTTCCGGATAGGTTAAAGGAACCAATCTCAGAATTCCTAGCCCAAGTTTCCACAAAGTTCCTTGGCATGAATAACTGAGGAGGGTGTGTGGTATGTTCTAAGGCAGAGCTTTTCTGAGTCCCCAAGATAGAAATAAAAAAACCTGGAGGCTGCCAGGAACTGAACCTGGAGCTCAGCTGTACAAAATATGGGCTCCAACAAGGAACGGTGTCTCCGGGATTTGTTTTCTGGTCCACAAAACATTTTGAATTTGAAAAGTATCAAACTGGAAACCCCTACTTTAACAAACCAGGCCATCTTGAAAACTTGGGAAACAGATCAAACTGTTGTTTTAAGGCACCCGCTTCCAAATTAACAAAAGAGCCTGTTTCCCAGAGTAACTCACACTCAAAATGGGGCATTTCAAATTCGAAATGGTTTGAATTCTAATTATTTTGAGCTCCCTTAGCTAGCAAATGTATTGGGAGAACTCCCAGATGCTAGCAAGGGAACAAGGCTCCTGAAAAGTAATGTTGTCCACTGCAGCACCTATAATATATAGCTTGGTCCTATAATGCCACCCCTTTCCGCCAGTACAGCCAATAGTCTGGCTGGCTTTGGAGAGAGAGTCAGTCCGACACGCCTTTCACTCTATGAACTTGGCAAGGCAGGTTGGAGGAGGTGAGCATCTCCACCACCACCTGCCTTGGCCTTCCGACTGGCTGATCAGGAAGTGTGCATATCAATCAAAGCCAAGTCCACTGCCAAGGTCCACTGTAGCAATGCTCCTTGCCTTCATTGTGTCTGGCACAGAATAAGGCCCAGGCCACCCGAGATATTTGCTTGAAAACTTACAGAGGATGGGGGGGGAAAAAATCACAAAACCAGTATGAAGTCATTTCTGTAGAATTCCTTTAATTGCCATTAATGGCAAATCTGTAAAAGGTGAAGAGAAAGTCATAATTACAAAACTAACAGCTGTTAGAGTCACTTGTTCACCCCAGCTAGAAAACAGTCCAGGGAGATGCCACATAATTTAAAAATAATATTGCACACAACTAAGAAAAAGAAAATAAAGTAATTATGATGAAACCGGAGCTCTCGGATGTCTCCCAGCACCAACACTAGATCCCAGAGCAACTTTTCTCAACTTCAGCAACCTGCCACAAATGGGAACCTCTCCCTGTTGATGGCAAAGCATCTCGGGGTGCCTGTGTGTCATCAAAGCACAGCCAGCCCGCAGATCCTTGGTGGAGAAACGCTGCTCTAGACTATTCTGTCCCATCAACACCAACACTGAGAACAGAGGGCTGCCTTTCTAAGGACCCTCCTTCTCGCTCATTTACCTATTAGCTCTTCTAGACCGTGCAGTAACGAGACCTAGTCTGGGTGGGCCTATTTACACCCTGACTGGTTAGCCCTTTAGGAGAAATCACCAGAGTTCCTTTCAAGACAAATATTCTCCTGATCCAGAAAGCTGCTTGATATATCCAAAGAGCCCTTTTCTAAGGAGCGTGATGGAACTGGCCCTTGTACAATGCAAATATCTTCATTTTTTAAGCACAAAATTATTCCAGAACTGCAAGTTTTCATTTGGTTTGCCACATAGCCCACTCCCAGCTGTCATTTTAAATCAGAGCGGCTAGAAGTTCTTCAAACTAAGCCATGTTCATGATCGTCATACATCTATCCGCACTCCTTCAGTTTCAGACGGCCATCTGCATGCAGAGTAAGCCTCCTTCCACTGGCTGAATCACATCCCTGCTCATATTTCCCATGGATGACCAATTTGGAAATCTCCCCTCCTCTTTAATGTCTTCTAGTTTCAGGGTTGACTCCAATTGTCCTTCAGACAGATACTGATTTTCATGATGTGGTGGCACAGGGGAGCCCCAAAAGCCAGTCTTTTATCAGAAACACCTCAGGGACTCCGAGACCCAAGAGCTTCCACAGGCTCCATGTTCCCTTTCCTGACCCTGCACATGGAGTCGCCTTCTCAAGGGGTTTCCTCTCTCAACTGCTGCTTAGAACAAGACAGAGGAAAGAGAAAAGCGGGATCTTGGCCCACTTCAATGAGCAAGCCAGCACAGGTTCTGTTCAAATTCAGTTGGGTGTGTTGAGGAACACCTGTTGATGTATCCCAAGCAGATAAATGTGCCTTTTGGACCCATTTTTTTAAAAGCATGATGAGTTCTAAAATGAGACTCAGTCATAGTCAGACTCCACTGCAAGGCAGCAATAGCTAAATCTGAAGCAGGTCAAAAGGGAGGAGCACCACTCTGCCCCTCCCCCCATTTTCCCTAAAAAAAGAGAAGATGCCTGTACAGATTATTATTTAGACTAGGAATGTGGATAAGGAAGTATCTTTGTCAAGTGTGGAGAACAACCCAAACTCTTCAACACAAGCATGTTGCTTCCCAAGGATTTCTATCTATAGAAGGGGATCTACCGATGCTCCCAACAGCATCAATGCAAGAGGAAGACAAACAGTTACGGAGCTTTGGCAAATGAAGATGCTTCCAGGAAGATCCAGGGTGCCTCTTCCTAATGAGGCCAGGGATACTTGAGTCCAAGCAACGCTGTAGAGCACAGCTCAAGGGGTGTGCCACTCCCCTCACCGGGGGCCTTGCATAGATCTTAGCCATGATTGTGACAACTTAGGAGGAATGTCCTCCGTTCCCCTCCATAACTGGAATTTATGCAAGATCCTCCATGGGATTATATGAGGAAGGCCTCAGAACAATAATTTCGTTTGTAAAAAGTGCTTCACTTCCCAGGAAAAATGGACCAGCTTACATTTGGGGGTAGGAGAAGAGAGATGGGTTCATTTATGCAAAAGTTAATTACAAACCAGGCACTATGAGTCTTGGGGTGGGGTGGGGAGGTCAGTAGGAGCCAAAAATGTCTTGCAGAGTTTCTTCTTAAGACTGCAATCCACACAGGTAAGCAAAGAGATTTGCTCCTGCAAATCCTTACAAGTTGTGCTGGTTTCAAGACACACAACATAGCATAGCTAGCAAGCTATCAGACTGAAAAGAGACAGGCGGAATAATCCTAATTATTTGTGAAGATCACTCGAACGGATAATTCATCCCACCCCATACTAATCCACTCTAAAATGCCAAAAGAAGCGAGAGAATGATCCAATCCATGGTGCCCGGGGAAGGGAACGGTCTGAAAAGAGGCCGCTGCTCTGCAGCCCCACTGGACAACTTAACCCCCATCGGGATCTGAGCGAGAGTCCTGGGCCAAGTTCCCAAAGAGGACTTGCGCAGAGGTGAAGTGTAGCCAGCCCAAAACACTTTTACAGGAGAGAAAGGAACCAGTTGGTCTGCGGTTTAATTCACACTGGATGGTGGGGTGCAGGGGGGGGGAGGGAGGGTCAAGGCTGAGTCCAAGGAGCCCATGGAGAACAAAGGCCCTTGTTATTCCCAGTCCTCCCATTCTTCGTCTTCCATCTGTAAACACAGGAGAGAGAAAGAGACAGAGAGCGTTCAACAAAGGTGTCATTTTAGATAAGAGGTTACAAAGAGATCGAGCGGAAACCTGGCAGGAATTCCACAATGTTCCAGAATGGATCATCATTTAAAGCATTTTAGTTAAACTGGTTGGCCAACTTGACATTCAAGCCAAGGTAAATTAAACAAAGATTGTAATTTTATCTTGCCCACACTTTAGCTTCACTGATGTACCTGCTCGAAATATTATTCCCCCATCAGTGTGTTTACTAGGAGCATATATTTCAATATAAAAGGCAGTTCAATATGAATGAAAAAGATTTTTAGATGAACAGATACACGCATTCGTCCAAAACTCTTTCTCATCTGTATTGAACTTACTTTTATATTTAAACTAGCTCGATACCTGTGCTTCACTACGAAACTATGTAGTCAGACTTAGTTTTTGGGGAGGAAAATAAGGGGGAAAAATTTCTGCCTCTGCCTACCAGCATCCAGCGGTATTCATCTGGCTAGCGTCCTGTCAGTGTGTGAGAGTTGAGGGCTGTTTGGAAACTGAAAGAGTATTTGCTATGTGAGCAAGGAGACAGCAAGGAGCCTGGGTGTCGCTTAGCTCAACTGTTCTGTACTAAAGCTGCTTGGTGCTGCTCTGAAACTGAAACTCCTCTGCTTGTGTTTTGCATTTGGAACAGATTTCTTCTCAGGTGGGGAGGAGGAGTAGAACTCCTTAGCATCAGAGCGTGTTAATAATAATAATAAGTTAATGTTAATAATAATATAGGAAATACTCTAAATGCTCTGATGGTCATTTCAAAAAATCCTTTCTTAGTGAGACCTGTTAGGAATATGGGTCACCTAACAGCTATATATATAAACCAGGATAAACATTTTAAAACTGTAACTTTAAGAAAATGCAAAACTGTAATCAGGTGTGGTTTCTCAAATGGCCATAAGATGGAACCAGAAACCTGGTTTGTCTTAGTCTGAGTCTCAGAAGAGAGTGTGAGTGTATCTCTGTTTCCTTCTGTTGGGAAGTATTGCCGTTGCTCCATTTCTTCTAATTGACTGATATTACTGGATTTAATGTAAGTCTGTTACTGAACTGTTTTCTGACACTGGACTTTGATATTTGGATTATCCCTGGATTGAAAACTGACTGATTTACTTGTGAATGACTTTGGATTGCTTATTTTGGACTTTGCTTAACGTTTCTGGAAGTAAAAACCTACATTTACTGTACAGTGTATCTGTGTACTGTATGTGTATTATTCAAACACTACTCTCAAATACGTCTCCCTGTATGCGCTCATTCTCCTAACAGGGAATTACCTCAACAAGACCCTAGAAGCCAAGAGGAACATATGGACCAAATTTCAAGTTTGTAGGCTTTAACGTTCTGGAGATTTTGTGATGATGTGTGAGTGGTATATCTATATCTATAGGTATAGGTGTATGTATGTATGTATGTATGTGTGTGTGTATATATATATGTGTGTGTGTGTGTGTATGTATGTATGTATATATGTATATATGTATGTATGTGTGTATGTGTATATATATGTATATATGTATATATGTGTGTGTGTGTATGTGTGTGTGTGTGTATGTATATATATATATATATATTTGTTTTCTTAAGTTTTCGCGGGTACTTACATGTATGGCCTTCAGCTTTGTTCGGGTATTTTCCCACGTCATTATAGTTGTGCTTTTAAAGTTGTAGTTGCAGATGAGATTCTGCTGAAACGTTGCTACAACTTTAAAAGCACAACTATAATGACGTGGGAAAATACCCGAAAATACCCGAATTTCGATGAAGTCTCATTCATCATCTTCAGGCTTCTGTCTTCAGCTCTGTGCTTCTCAGAGTGATGTGAGCTTGCAGCTGCTTCTTCCTTTTAACTGCTAGTGGGGGTGTGACTTCATTGGTTGGGGGCTTGGCTGTGTTCTGATTGGGTGGGGGTGTGTTCTCATTGGTTGGGGGTTTGGCTGTGTTCTGATTGGTTGGGGGGTTGGACATGTTCTGATTGGCTGGAGGTGTGTTCTGTTCAGGTGTGTGGATCTTTGGTTATTCGGGTTTTCTCCCGCGTAAGATTGGAAGTATCTAGGCAACGTTTCGATGAAGTCTCATTCATCATCTTCAGGCTTCTGTCTTCAGCTCTGTGCTTCTCAGAGTGATGATTCATCATCTTCAGGCTTCTGTATTGTGTTTGTCTGAGTCCATAATATATATATATATATACAGATATGTGTGTGTGTGTGTGTTTCTTAAGTTTTGGGTACTTACATGTATGGTATTCAGCTTTGTTCGGGTATTTTCCCACGTCATTGTAGTTGTGCTTTTAAAGTTGTAAGCCTGATGATGGCAGATGAGATTCTGCTGAAACGTTGCTACAACTTTAAAAGCACAACTACAATGACATGGGAAAATACCCAAACAAAGCTGAATACCATACATGTAAGTACCCGCGAAAACTTAACATTATATATATACACACACACACACACACACACACCTACCTCCATACACACACACCCGATTGCTTTTCTTGAGGGAGGAGCTTCTTTGCCCACTGGGCATTAGACTTTCTCTCCTAGACCAACAGAGTTTCTGCAATACTGTCCTGACAGAGAGGAACGGCCATCTACTCCTCAGCCTGAGTCTGCCAATATAACTGAATCACCATGTGATTAAAAGAAGGGCGGAGAGAGGCTGGTGGGTGGGACTGTTAGAATGTTGAAATATGTAGCCCTAATCTTGGCTAGTCCAGGTTCTTGGTGGCCAGAAGCAAATTCTAAGAGCTGCTTTTAGCACATGGCTGCTTTCCTTTATAAAAACTATTATTGTTTGGGGAATTCAGGAACACATCTTAAAAGTTGCAAAGTTTCAGAAATACTGATTTACCAAAATAACATATCCAATGTAATAAAGTTCCATTGTTAACAGAAACATGTGGGAGCCCCCCAAAATCTTTTCTGAACATCCCTTCAAGGCTGCCATCTAACATACAGCTTCCCTAAAGGACAGCCAGATAATCAGTGGGGAAAAGAATCCAGAGAAGAAATGGACAGTCGGTATGTCAACGTCACATTTCTCTTTGCATGTCTTAGAGGAGAGTCATCTGACACACTCCCAGCCTTAGTGCTTTACCAGTAAAATGGGAACTTGAACAAATGCTGCTTTGTGATATCCTACATATAACTAAACTCTCAAATTAACAGGCCCAAGTGAGAAAGGGTTGCCTGCGCTGGCCAGAAGTCCTTTAATGAGATTTTACGAATGGTGCGTGTCAAATGCCAAACGGATTTTGTTCCATTCAGCTAAGGCCCAGCAAACAGAAGGTATGATGGAAGCCTACGCCTCTCCCCAGGACTTCCTCAGCTGCATCGGACTATCCCTGAGCGCTTACCTCTGCTGCAGTGATGTCTACTTTGGCAAGGGCCAGCTGAACCTCTTCCTCCGTCATGTCCAGGTCGAAGTCCTTCTCCCAGTCCTCACTTATATCTGTGCTCGAGCCTGAAACAGGAAGGAAAAGACCACACAGGCTCAGCTGCAAAAGCAGGCTTTTGAACAAGCAGCCCCTGAACCTTTGCATGCAACAATTAGCAGGTGCCGGTTTCATGAAAACCCCCCGACAAGCAGCCTCCTCAAATGCAGCAGCCTGGCCTGAAAGGGATCTTGCACTGAAACAATTCCAGCTGTTACTTCTCTTTCTCAACATCCTTTCTCGCCTTCTTGGCAGTCTGTGTCTTCTCCAGTCTCAGGCCCCGAGTGCTCCCACCACCACTAGGACCACCTGAGGTCACATGGGCGCATGGCCAGACTTTACCACAGCTTTTACTCCTGTTTGGGGGCAAAACTGGCCATAGAAAACCAGTTGGTTTGCTTAGGGACTATGGCATTTGCTTAATGAAAAGGTTACACGATTGTCGTATAGGTGGCTCAATTTATGACCCATTTTACAACTGGCTCCATCACGGTCATAGGTTGAAAACTACATATATTTAGAAAAGGTGGCAGGTTTCCAGCTGCTTACCTTTCTTCCCGTTATTGGAGGGCGTGGACTTCCCGCTGTCCGAATTGAGCTCGAAGAGCCGTAAGTCCAGAGGTGCGTCCTCTCGCAGAGTCTCTGTCCTGCTGCCTGACCTGCTCTCTGCACACTCCTTGGGCTGCTCTGAAGAGGCCTTGGCCTCCTGGGGGGGGCAGAGGAGGCTGCGCAGGCTTCCCTGCTTTGGCCAAGGAGCTTCCCTGCTCATCTCTGCCAGCTTCCTGCAGCTTCCGGACATTGTCCCCAGCTCCCGCAGGGGGGGCTCCAGTCTGTAAGGGGGAGGCTGGCCCAGCGGTGGGGTTGGGGATCTGGGTCACCAGGGAGATGCTCTCGCTGCTTTCTGAGGGGGTCGCCTCTGCTGGGGTGGGGCTCAGAGGGGCCCACATCTCCACCGAGGCCTCCAGGGTCGGAACGGCTTCTGCCGCCAAGGTGGGGCAAGCTGGCAGTGCAGGCTGGGAAGACTCTGCTTGGGGGGAGGAGGAGGAAAAGGATCCAAGAAATTCCTCTGTGTCAAGAGAAGAAGAAGCAGCACTGATGACGTAGGAAACCATGTCAGGAAAGCAAAATGAGGTAAATCAACACAGGCAGCTCTTGGTTTGCAAACCCAAATGGGACCAGAATTCCCTTCATTAAGCAAGCGGGCGGTGAAGTTAGGAGTGCTCGGTTTTACAACGTTTTTGCCACAGGTAAGGGAATGACTGCAGTTATTAAGTGAATCATGCAGTCGTTAAAATGAATCCCGCTTCCCCCATTGACTTCGATGGTCAGAAGTTGCAAATGAATCTGGGACACGGTAACAATCCTAAATACCTGCCTGTTGCCAAAGTCTGATCACAGAACCGTGGGGATGTTGTGACAGTCGAAGTGTGAATACCAGTCCTAAGTCATTTTTTCAGTACCACTGTAATTTAAAATAGTCACTAAGTGGAATGGTTGTAAGTCAAGGACTACCAACATGATGCTCCAATGATAGCATCGTCTTCCCTGGACATAGCAGAAAATAGGATTTTTTCCTTTCTCTACCCTTGGCTCCTGACCTTAAATACCTTCCGAATGTCAAGGCACCTTTAATTTTACACATTAATTCCAAGCAAGATGTCTCACACGAGTATTTCCTGGCTCTACCCTCGTGACCGGTGTCATCTTTTCCCTGCAGCTTCCAACCCTGGGGCACTGCTACATTTAGAGGCAATTCTGATCAGGCAATTCTTGGGAGTCATGACAAGCAATGATAATTGAAACCACAAGGTGAATGCGGTATTTTCCTTGATTCTACCCAGAGTTTTGGCTTCCTACAGACATAATACCAGAGCAAGGTTTATAAAACTGGGGTGTACTGGAGAAGCTACACTGGTGTAAAACATAGCTAACAGTAGCTAATACGGAGATTCAGGTTGTGAGCCAGTCAGGGGGAATGAGAGGTTAAGGGAACATCCACGAGGCAGCCTCGGGGCATGAAGCAAATTGGGACAATCCTTGGCACATTCATTCTATCTCAGTCCTAAGAAGTCAATTCAAAATAAAATCTTGATAAGAAAATTGCAGGAACCAATTCAGGCAATTGTCAGGAATCAATACTAATTTTAAGCCCCTCACAAAAGAGATTCACATATTTCATAAAGTCAAGAGCCAACTGATGTCTGCATATGATTTGCAAACCAGGCCCTCGTCATTACTCAGTGAATTGCTGGACACCTTTGTAGGACGCTATTAACATGGATGCTGCTTGAGAATCCCAAAAGGAGGGTTGCGCAGCTAGCAGAGTGAGCACCCTCACAGAATTTTGGTATAGAAAGGGGGAATTTTATGGGACAAAAATACTTTACTTTCCAATTCCAGCGACTGTCCTCAAACAGGCTCAAAAGGTTAGCTCTGCTCATTTGGGTGGCATCATGAGAGGCCCAGAGTGCCCCTAAAGGGAAAGCTGGACAGTTGCTTAGAAGATCCATCTATAACCTTGCAGCCCCCAGAACCAGAACCTTTCTGAAGCAGGCATTTCCTCCGTCTTCCTGGTTGCATTAGACACTGACGAGGTTATTCTGCCAACACTGAATGACTGTTGTCGCTCCCTGGAGGCCTGAGCCCTTTTCTTGGCTTTCGAGGGCCACCACTTTGCAGGCTGCACCCTAAGTATCTTACACCTGGCCTCTCTCTCTGCTGATGCCGACCACAATCGCCCCCACACCCTTTGCCTTCTATCCTTCCATTTCCTTGATCCGCAGAGAAGTCATCAGGGGCATCTCCGAATGGGGCAGACTTTCCTGCAGCCGTCTCCCTCCAGGAGTCCCGAAAGGACCAGGTCCTTTCAGGGAAGGTTCAGAACTTATGGCTCCCTTACCTTCCTCCTCCTCCTCCCATCCCGGGTCTTCTGAGTGAACACTCTGTTCTGCCCGCTGCTTCAGAGCATCCCTCCGGAGCTCCTCCTGGGATGACAGAGAAGGCACACAATCATCAGCAACAGTCTGACCGGCACTGCTGCCAAACGGGGACAGAGAGCAAGAGAGCGAGTATACACCCACAACCACAGCTGCCAGGCAAAACCCATCCTCCTTGGGCAAAGCCCTGCCTTTTCTGCATGCTCACCTGCTCCAGCTGGTGGACTTTATAAAAGTACCGCTGCCAGAATTCCGAGTGGGAGACGGCCACAGGCACCTAAGGCCATCAGAGGGAGAAAAGCGTAAACTTTCCTAAACCACAATTGCCTTCGTTTCACCCAAAATGCAAAAAAGCCACACTTGCAACCCCGCCTTTATGGATGTGTGCATTAACCAAGGGATGACCCATGAGTGGACAAAGGACACAGAGAAGTTTGCATATAGGCTGGTAGATGAGAAAGGAACTTTATACCACCAAAATGAGGATTAAAAAAAATAATAATTCAAGATTATTATGAAAAGCTGAATGAGCAAGAAAAAGTTTCAGAAGAGAAAATTAAAGAATATTTGGAAAAAGTGGAACTACCTAAAGTACCAGAAAAAGTAAAAGCTATGTTAAATGAACGAATATCAATGATGGAATTGTCAGAAGTGATCAAGAGACAAAATAATAATAAAACACCACGACCAAATGGGCTGCTGGCAGAATTTTACAAATGTTTACAAGATACTTTAGGCCTATCAGTGTTGGGAGTCTATAATGATTGATTGATGCGAAGGTACCAAATTTGTGGATGGAAGCAAATATTACTTTTGATTCCAAAAGGAGACTCAGATTTAATGCAGATAAAAAAATCCCATATTTTTACTGAACGCTGACTATAAAATATAAGCTTCAATAGTGGCAGAGAGACTAAAAAGGTTTCTAAATGAATTTATACATTCAGATCAAAATGGCTTCCTGCCCAAGAGACAGATTAAAATATGAGAAGGATTTAAAATACACTGGAATATTATGAAGCACATCCTGGAAAAGAAATGGTGTTGATCGTCTTAGATGCACAGAAAGCATTTGATAATGTAAATTGGCAATTTATGTTGTTACAATTAAAATCTATGGACTTTGGTGAGTGATTTGTTAACATGATAAAGGCAATATACCAATAACAAACAGCAAAGGTAATGGTAAATGGAGATACAACAGAGAATTTTAATATAAAAAGGCACAAGATAAGGATGTTCATTATCTCCTTTACTATTCATATTGACATTGGAAGTGCTAAATAGAAATATTAGACAAGACATAGAGATTAAAGTATGGAATTAAAAAAGGAACAATATAAATTACAGGCATTTGCAGATGATTTGGTCTTTATCTTGGAAGACACACAAGAAAATGATTTAAATTAATTAGGAAAATAGAAGAATATGGTGAGGTTGCAGGACTGAAAATACATAAAGAAAAAAACAAAATAATAGTTAAAAATGCTACAGACATACAGAAAAAAGAACGAGGAAAATAGGTATACGGATAGCCAAGAAAGTTAAACGTTCAGGAATCCAACTAATGGCAAGATGTGTAACTATTAAAGAACATAATTATTACAAATTGGCACAAATTAAAACAGATTTGTAGAAGTAGAAAAATCTACATCTATCGTTGATGGGAAGAGTAGCCACCATAAAAATGAAGATCCTGCCAAGATTACTATAAACAATACCAACAAAACTGGATAAAAACATTTTGAAGAATTAAATAAAACAATATTAAAATATATTTGGCAAGGGGAAAAAACAAGGTGTCAGCTTTGGAAACCGTATTAATACCAGAAGCTTCCACACTGCCACATTCCTGTGCACTGGGAAAGTAGGAGAGGGGAATTTTTAGTGTTGGTAGTTAGACATAATAGCATTCTTCTTTTCGGTCAAAGTCATGTTATTCCTGCACCTGGAGGAGGAGGAGTTGAAGAGATGTCTCTTGTTGGGCAGATGGTGATTGGACCATATGATGGACTGATGGGTGCAGGGATTGGGTTTTGGATTTTGATTTTCTGAGGGAAAACCTGGAACTCTCAGCGTAGGGTTTTCCCAGATGTGCCAGGATAACTACTCTAATAAAAGGAAACTTTGAGAAAATGCCTGTCTCAGAGAAGCCTCCATATCACACACTAAGCTGCTAAACAAGTCAAAGGAACATATAGTGCCAGAGATATTTTCAAGCAACAAACTCCTCTACATTGGCTTGAAGGAAAGATGGAGCCAAGCTTACCATTTTGGAGTAGAGGGAGCGGATCGACGGGCTGTTTCCCAGAAACCCCGATATCTCTCCTTTCTTCTCCTCCAAGCTGAAGTGCAAAAGCCAGGCCTCAAATAGTTCAGGTGGTCCTGCAGGAGAAAATACTACGTCCACCAAACCACCACAGCTATGCCAAGACGAACAAGGATAATAGCCACAATCACAAAAGCCTCCTTGGCCCATAAGACTAAATCTCATTTTCTGCACTGACAAAGCCCGACCTGTGGCCACAGCCCTACCTCCTGATCAAAGGACATGGACTTCTCAAAGCCAACCCTCCTCCTTTGTTTGGGAAGCTACAGTCTTAAATAACAAGACAAGAAGGGTCTGATGGATCAAATCAAGGTTCTAAAGAAGCATGCTAGAAAGAGGAGGCATGGGAGACCGAGATGTACTGTGAATTCCATAACTACCATATGCAAACAAGCATTTTATACTCCATCTTTTATTTTCAAAAATAAAACATCCTAATTTATTAGCCTTCCTTCCTGAGAAATTTGCCAGCATGCTTAGCCTACCACAGAAAACAATATACCATCACCTTCAATGCTAAAGAGCAATGTTCACATGCCACCACTACCCACTACAGGAAAGGGGAATGTGGGACACTGTCCCTCTCTGCCCTCCAGTTTGGAAGTGATGGGAGAGGCAATCTGAAGTCTTGGCAAACACCCACAGTCAAGCAAGCCCCGCACCATTCCCAGCTCAGCCAATTTCCTCTTATTTTCTGATCTCCTAGCCAGGAAACCATTCAGGGAATTGGAGTGGAAGGTACTAGGGTCAGGCAAATGGAAAGCAATGAGGAAAAATATAGCAAGCCCCCCAAAAAAAAAAAAAAAAGTTTAAAGTTTGCTTAAAATGCAACCTGGATCTCACTTGCAATGATTATTTTACAAATTTCTCAGATTTTTACCATGGATAACTTTGCTTGTAGCTATCCAAACATACTTTGATCAGTTGTGGCTGAATGAGTCTCGGCCTCCCATTATAATAACAACTGCCAGTCTCTCATCTGTTGCCCGGGCTCTGCTTAATCTTTCTATTGTAGACCTGAGAGCTAGAGATTGGATTTTTGTAAGAGCAGCCTGTACTCTTCAAAGATTTGCTTTTATGAACATAAAAACATGATGGCAACTGTACTCATTATCTTGTAGATGACTCCCCTATTGTCCAGAGGACTTCATTCTATATAATTTCCCTCTCAGAGCTTCCCTGCCTCTGATTACTTCTCCACTTACCGTCAGGTTCATTGCAATAAGTGGCAGGGTCAGACTGAAGGCTATAGAGCCGAGCCTGGAAGAGAAGAGACAGGTAAAATTATATGAACAAAAGGCATTCACAGTAGGGGGGAGGGCTCAATTTTAGGGTTGGGAGGGCTGCCATGTACCTTGGCACTGTCATACAACTCTGTGGTCCCAGATGGAGTTGCCATCAGGGTTATGACATCACAGTCAATGGTCTTATCTGGGGAGGGTGCAAATGTGTCTGAAATAACACCCAAGAAGTTGGAGAGTCCTTTTCTCACTTTTTCCGTTGTCCCCGAAGAGCTTTCCGTCTTTACATACACAAAAAGAGACAATGAAACAAAATTAAACCACCAGAAGCAGAAATGGTAACATCCTACAAAGTTTTACCAAGGGTGAGGTTATACGTCAAAGCAAAACAAAGTCTACTTGGTAAAAATGTACTAAAACAAAAGAAACTCTGACAGTACTTTCCCCTTGCTATGCATCCCTTCATCTCCGTAATGAGACCCTTTACTTACAGCCAACTTCTCTTTGACCACACTGGCAGTAGCAGCGATGGTGCAAGCTGTATCATGTTGGACCACCTGAGTGAATTCTGTCAGATCGCGTTTCATGAACTCCAAGGCCTCTGTAGACTGCGGAGGGAGAGAATGGATGCACTGACTCTTGTGTGGTAAGTCAGAGCACAGTTGCTGTTACTTAAACAAGGAGGTGCAGGGAAATGGCAATGTGGAGCCAGAAATTTCTGATCACTCCAATGCATGACCAGTAAGAGAATACAACGGAATCTTTTTAAAAAAATCAAAGCTAGATATCTGATGGCTCAGTTATTTTATTACAGTTTCTTTTCCATATATTAAGTAAAATTATATTTTTCCATCCAGTTTGTAAAAAGGCTCAAATTAATAATAATAGTGCCTAATTGGTGCTCGTGTATTACAATTCCAAGATTTATGCTCTGAATGGAGAACAGCATTTCCAGCCAAGTTAGCATGTTCTACTTTAATGTTTTAAAGTTAAGCATCTGACCAGCAACAAAATGGAGTTCTGGATGCTTTTTAAACTGTACTTAATTGATGGGGGAAGCCTTTAAAAGCCAAAATAGCTTAAAGTCATTACTGGATTCATAACAACATGAGTAAATCTCTATTATTAAATAGCATACTGGATGAAGCAAAGGCAGGTGACTTGTTCAAAGCCACCTGGCAAGTTTGTCAACAAACAGGAATTTCAACTGGCATCTCATCGTTTTAAGTCTGGACTCCTATCCCAGCCCTTTCCAATGCAAAGAACAAGCAAAGTCTTTCCCGCAAAACCAATGACTGACCAGTAATACAGAAGTTTAAAAATAACTGTTTTTAACAAAGGATTCAAACACTCAATATGCTTCAAAATTAAGAAGCACCCCAAAGTTGCTCCTTTAGGCCATTGCTCTTTATTTATTGCATAATTCCAAAAATTCTGCCTACCTTCTCTCTGACAGTTTGAAGGCTTTGCTGTAGCCAGCTCCTCCACCAGCCTCCATCTTCCCTATTACAGGAGAAACATATAAAGCTGAATAGTTGCTAACTATGTTTTAACATTTGGTAGATTACTTGAATCCTGTCTTCAAGTAACTGGAGCACCTTCAACAATCCTAAACTAATCATATCCCAGGATCTTGTATGAATTATTTTTGCAATCATTATTATTTGGTATAAGGTTTGATTTAAAAAAAAAAAACTAAATGAAATAATAGAAGATATTAAAACATTAATTTTTCTTTTAGTGGCTAACAAAACTTGAGAGATCCAATTTGTTTCTAATTAAAGCCAATTAGAATTGAGGGGCACAGCTATGAAAAGCAGAATATCAACTAATAATATTCAAAGACGATGGCAATACAAATGTCCAGGGTCATATTGACTGTATATGACTCTAGTTTTGGCATCAACTTCAAGCTTCCTGAATTTGCCATGTGTAAAAAAAGCAACAAACAAAATAAACACCAATTCTTCTAATAGCAATGAAGAAAATTAGGCCGTGAGCCCATACTTCAGCAGGTAACTTAGTCTGGGTGGCAGAAAGAGAATGTAACTTTACTGGATTCACCCACCGTCTTCTAGCCCAGGAGTTTGCAACCTGGGCCGCTTTAAGCCTGGGGGACTTCAACTCCCAGAATTGCCCAGCCAGCTTTGCTGGGAGTTGAAGTCCACCAGGCTTAAAGCGGCCCAGCTTGGAGACCCCTGCGTCTAACCCAGAGGTGGGGAATCTTGGCCCTTCTTGTCGACTTCAACCGCCAGAATTCCTGAGCTGGGCGTTGAAGTGGGCCAAGCATGAAAGGGCCAGCCCTGCTCCCACCCAAAGCTTCTCAAGACCTCGGCCACTTTAAGATGGTGGGGGGGGGACTGCGACTCCCAGAATTCCCCAGCCAGCCTGGCCGAGAAACGCTGCTCTAGCAAAAGCAACGTTTAAAGTCAACGTATGACAAGAAAGGAGCCGATGCCCGAACGTTGCGGCTTCGGAACCGTTTCCAGCTCATCCAAGCCGGCCAAGGGGACCGGATTTAGCCCCGGGCGGCGCCTCCAGCCCCTCACCCCGCTCTTCCCGACCGCCAGGGCTGCCCAGCGTTGCTCTCCAGGCCGCCCCGGGACCCTCCGCGCGCCGCCTCAGCGCCTGTCCCGCCCCCGCCGAGCCCGCCTTCCCGGCGCCCCCTCCTCACCCCGGCCCCCCGCCTCTCCCCATAGCGGTCCCGCAGCTCATCCTCTGGTTCTCCCAGCAGCGCCAGCGCCTCATTTCAGGAACCGGAGCGCGAAGTTCCCGGAGAGAAGGGCCGAGCGCTCTTCACATGCCCAGAGAGCCCTCGCTCCTTTCCCCCGCCCGGCCCCCTCCTTTGCTGCGGCGCCGCCCCCGGCGATCTCGCTGAAGCTCACCCTTCCGCCATCTTGGCCGCTGACGTCACCAATATTTACTGACCTTTGACACTCCGCTGAAGCCCCGCCCCTCCGCAAGCTCAACAGCCGCAGCTTCCGGCCGTTCCGTGACGTCGGTGATCACAAATACGCTTCCGGGCATCTCTTTTACCACCAGACTCCCAGAGGTAAAGAAAAGGGGCCGTTGAGGATTCTGAATGGCGCGGACGCCCTTCGTTGCATTCCAAGCAGAAGAAGCCGATCTTTTCCAGACATTCTCCATCCACGTTGTTTTCGCAAAATCCTCTTCTGTAGCAGGACCAGCGCGGAGAACGGCTTGTCTTTAGAAGAACTCTATGATCCTTTCCGGGTCGGCTGGGAGCTGCTACGGCAGCTGCCGAGGATAAAATTATTTGCTCGAAACGGTCTTGGAAATTTTTTTCCCCACTGTAGTAGTTTCCAGGAGAGTAAAGGGTGAAACGGGAAGGTGGCGGTTGCGCACCACGCGGAAAGGGAAAAACCTAGAAATTGATGGAGATCTAGAGCTGTCCTGGACCGAAGGCCACCTAGAAATAAGAAAATAATAGAATAACAGAGGAAGGGAACTTTGAGGTCTTCTAGTCCAGCCCCCTGCACAGACAAGACTAGACCATTTCAAACAAGTGGCTGTCCGGTCTCTTCTCAAAACGAACTGTCCACTTAGGTAGCAACACTGATTGACAATCAATTGCACATGCTGTTGTGCAAATGGAATAGACAAACAGGTAGAAAGCAGAGGCAGTTAGCAAGACACCCCTAATAAAGGAGTGGTTCTGCAGGTGGTGACCACAAACCACTTCTCAGTTCCTATGCTTTCTGGCTGATGGTTTGGTCACTTTTGAATGCTGGCGGTGCTTTCACTCTAGTGGTAGCATGAGACGGAGTCTACAACCCACACAAGTGGCTCAGGTGGTGCAGCTCATCTAGGATGGCACATCAATGCGAGCTGTGGCAAAAAGGTTTGCTGTGTCTGTCAGCGTAGTGTCCAGAGCATGGAGGCGCTACCAGAAGACAGGCCAGTACATCAGGAGACGTGGAGGAGGCCATAGGAGGGCAACAACCCAGCATCAGGACCGCTACCTCCGCCTTTGTGCAAGGAGGGATAGGAGGAGCACTGCCAGAGCCCTGCAAAATGACCTCCAGCGGGCCAAAAATGTGCATGTGGCTGCTCAAACAGTCAGAAACTCCATGAGAGTGGTATAAGGGCCCGGCATCTACAGGTGGGGGTTGTGCTTACAGCCCAACACCATGCAGGATGTTTGGCATTTGCCAGAGAACACCAAGATTGGCAAATTCGCCACAGGCACCCTGTGCTCTTCACAGATGAAAGCAGGTTCACACTGAGCACATGTGACAGATGTGACAGGGTCTGGAGACACTGTGGAGAATGTTCTGCTGCCTGCAACATCCTCCAGCATGACCAGTTTGGCAGTGGGTCAGTAATGGTGTGGGGTGGCATTTCTTTAGGGGGCCACACAGCCCTCCATGTGCTCAACAGACCTAGCCTGACTGCCATTAGGTACCGAGATGAGATCCTCAGACCCCTTGTGAGACCATATGCTGGTGTGGTTGGCCCTGGGTTATTTTGTAGTTAAGTTTAGCAGCTATTGTAGATCTTAGTTCACCTTGTTCTTTGGCTTCCACCTTTCCACCTACTGCACCTTCTTTTTCAGTCGCCATTTGGCAGTCCTCTTGGAATTCAATTAGTGAGATCTCTTTTTCTGCCTCTTCCTCTTTCCCTCCAAAAAATTCTGTATAAAATAATTCTGCTTTCTCAATTGAGTCAATTCTATGTCTCTGTTCTTGCCATGTGAACATTAAACCTTCTGGAATCAGCCATCATTCACCTCTTTTTTAAGTAGCATTTCCTGATTCGATATTCTCTTCTCATCTCTCTCACTCTTCTGGGTATTTGTTTCAAGACCACAATCTCCTTGTCTTTATATTTCAATGTTTTCTCTTTTGCCACTTGCAATATTTGTGTTTTAATGGCTTTCTTTGTAAATCTAATGTGAACTTCTCTTGGTAAGCTATTTCTCATCGCATATCTTGTGAAAACTCGATAAACCTCATCTATTCCATCCATCATCTTCTCTTGAGTTATTTCCAAAGCTTCAGCCAGTATTTCTATCATTATCTCAGCTAAGTTTTGTCCTTTTTCTTCCTCTACGTTTTGGAATCTAAAGTAGAATTCTGATCTATCCCTTCTCAACTGGTGTGGTTGGCCCTGGGTTATCCCTTCTTTTATCTTGTTCAACCACCATTAATCTATTATCAATATCTCCAATCTTCTTGTCTCTTTGTTTATCTTCTTCAATTTTTTGGAATCTCTCATCATACTTCAACATCATTTGTTGGATGTTCTCCACTTTTTCATCGGTTTTCCCTGTTCTTTGTTCAATGTTCTCTGTTCTTTGTTCAATGTTCTCTATTCTCTTTTCAATATTCTCTGATCTTGCTTGAATATTTTGAATTCCTTGCATAATCATCTGCAGAGTCACTTTTTCTTGTTCTTTTTCTTGCTTTAACATTGTCTGTATTGAACGTTGTCCTCCAGATGGTGGAGAGGAAGAAGTAGAAGTTGAAGAACCAGGAGCTGTAAATTTCCTACTCATTTTAAGCAATTCAAAATCTTCAGGTTCTTCTAAACCTTAATCCAATTGTGAACTAACCAATTATAATTCAAAATAAAAATAGTAGAAAAAAGAAGCCCAATAATAATGATAAAAAAAGAAAAAAAGGGAGGACAAAATTTCTTCAGGTTCTTGTATACCTTAATCCAATCAGTAGTTAGATGAAGAAAAAGGCTTGAAAAAAAGAAGGAAAAAAAAGGAAAAAGAAATATTCTTCAGGTTCTTCAACACCTTAATCCAATTAAAAGAGATTTTTCAAATAGAAAAGAGTGCATAAGAATAAACCAGAAAGGTAGATGAAAAAACAGAAATACCAGGAAAGGAAGAAAAAAAAGGCTATTCCCTTTAAAAAAAACATTAATACTAAAGCTTTCCCTTTAAAATAAAAAGCAAACGTAGAGATTGGACTTCCAAAGAAAAAAAGAAAAACAAAGACAAGCTCCAACAAAGCCAAAAACCCAAATAGTTATTACAAGAAAAAAAAAAGATAAAATGAAATACAATAAAGCTGGTGAGGAGGGATAGCACAACTTAGAAAAAGTAAAAAGAGCACACTGCAGTTTCTTTAATTATCCAAGGCTCTTATTATAGCTCTCTTCTCCAAAAACTTATCACCTTTTTTCCCCCTAGGTTTCAACACCAGACTCCAGCTGTTGATAGAAACCCAGAAGGGCACCTGCAATAATACTCTCCCATGCTCTTCCCTCTATCTTATCAAATAGCAATGTCCTTGAAAAAGAGTCTCAATTCTTTCTTTCTCAGCTTTGTCTGGTCACAGGGAAATAGAATATTTTCAAGCCTCTAGTTGGCAGTGTTACAAAGTTTCTTTGCTTTCACTTTCCCCCTCCTTTTCCAAGTAAGATATAATAAGAATTAATAAAAAGAAAAAGATTTTTTTAAAAAAAGAAATAACTAAAAGGGAGTCTCTAGCCTAAAATGTTACAAAATTCTCCACTCTTCTACTCGTTGTAGAATACCTTATGCCACCAGACTTGAAATTCTAAAACTAGAAAATCTTGAATTACGCCGTCTTCAGTCTGACTTAAGCATGGTATATAAAATCATACATTGCAATGTCCTACCTGTCAATGAATACTTCAGCTTCAACCATAACAACACAAGAGCACACAATAGATACAAACTCAAAGTGAACCGCACCAAACTTGATTGCAGGAAATACGACTTCAGCAATAGAGTGGTCAATGTCTGGAATACTCTACCCGACTCTGTAGTCTCTTCCCCAAACCCCAAAAACTTTAACCTTAGACTGTCTACTATTGACCTCACCCCTTTCCTAAGAGGTCTGTAGGGGCGTGCATAAGCGCACCATCATGCCTACCGTCCCTGTCCTATTGTTTCTCTTATTCTTTTATTTTTCTTATATGTACCCATTTCATGTATTCACAACTATGTATACACTTATACTTATTATCTTGTAAACAATTGGCAAATCAAATAAATAAATAAATAAATAAATAAATAAATAAATCAAAAAGGAGGAAAAAAATAGATGGAAAAGAAAAAACCAGTCCAGTTTCAAAATATAAGATTGTGTATAGAAAATCCAGCAATGAGAAAAAAAACATTACTCTGACATTCCTGTTTAAAATTGCCGCTTAATCACTTCTGTCAAAACTTTTACAGATTCTTTCTTTTCCTTGGGGTGTCCTTTCAGATCTTAGAATAAAGAAAAAGTTCTCACCAAACCGGCACACTTTCTCTTTCCGTTCTCTTTCATTTCGGAGCTGTCCCAACTTCAGCAGCTTTAATGGCTGCCTCTTTGCCGCTGGCAAGAAGAGCTTCTCCTGGATCTACCAGGGACTTTGCGGTATCCCTGGGATTGACAGGATGCGCTCTTCACTTTCACTGTCTCTTCGGGACGGTTTAGATCCGATAGGGCCGTCCAGGAGCAAAGATATCGGCAGCGATCTCAGACCTCCAAGATCGCATGCCATATCGTCACGACGCCAGCTCCGCCCTCCCGAAGAAGCCATCTTTAATGATCAAATAATTTTAAGTGGGGGGAACAAAGAAAAGAGGGGAAAGAGAGTGAAAGGTTTAAGACTAGAAAAAACAACCAAAAAGAAGAAGAATTTGAAATATAAGTATAATATTAGAAAGCAACAGAAGAGGGGATTACAGATGAGAGAGTTAGAAGTAGAGAGACGAGGGAGTAAAAAGGGGAGGGAGAAGAAGAGGGGGAAGAAGGTAAGGAACAGAAGTTGTAAAAGACAGAAACAAGAAATGGAGAAACAGGGAAAAGATATAAGGATTGTAACCATAAGCTTGTTGTTATGTCTCACCTTTACAAAGGAGGTGAGAAGTCCAAATTCCAATTGAATACAAACAAGCAAGCAAATCCAGTAATTATAGGGTTAACTCCTTGAGCCGATAAAGTTTTTGGCAGTCTCACACACGCTGTCTGCCAAGTCTGACAAGAAAGCAGGAATATAAATCACACAAGTTATCACCACACAGAATAATCCGGAGCTTCTCTGAATAAGTCACACGTTGTCCCGAACGAAGCTCTCAGAGCAAACACACCCACTTTTATTCCCTGTGGGGTGTGTCAGTCCCTCAGCTCAGTCTCTGATTCGTCCCTTCCTCCTGCGTTGCAGCTCACACTTTTGCCTGCGACGCTGCCTCGCATCAAGCCAGCATTCCTCTGCTTGATTCTCAGTCAGAGACTCTGATACTCCTCCTTTTCCTGATTAGCCTCAGGTCTTCCCTCTCGGTTATCTGCCGACACCTGAGGCACAATCAGGGAGGAAGGCATTGCCGAAGAGGAAGGTCCTGGGGAGGAAGGCATTTCCAAATCTTCCTCTTCCCCATTGTCCAAGTCTTCGTCCTCTAACAATGCAGGCTCAAACCTCAGAGCCACAACACTATCCCTCACCGTAGGGCCCTTCCCCCGAGTCTGACGATCAGGACATGGTTTCAATGGGAACTGTTCATGGAATCTCCGGATAAGGTCCGGGGCGTGGAACGTGGAAGCATCCACTCAGGAAAGAGCCTCCGGTCCATCCCCCAGCCTCTCAATGAAATATTGAAACCATCCTTTCAGCGAGCAAGAATCCCGAATGCTGACCACCGTGTCGTCAGCAGCGGGATCATCGTCGGGTACAGGTGGAGGAACCGTAGCAGCGGGAGAACGGAGAGCACACGAAGGGGCGTCAGGAACCAGAAGGAATGGTGGAAGACAGGGTGAATGCGCATGGAGCATGGTAGGGTGAGCCGATAAGCAACGGGATTGATGAGCACCTCAATAGGGAAGGGACCGATGAATCGATGGTCCAACTTCTTGATCGGACGGTCGACAGGTAGATGTTTCGTGGATAACCACACCCGGTCTCCCACAGCCAACGGGGGCATCGCCCAGCGAGAGCGATCCGCAAACCTTTTATAGTCCTCTTTAGCCCGTAACAATTGCTGTCGAATCAATTGTTGAACAGAATGAAGTTCCGACAAGAAATCCCGCATCTCGGGAACCAGGGAATCCAAGAGCGACAATGGAAAAAACCTCGGATGGAAGCCCACATTCGCGTAAAAAGGTGTCATTTGGGTGGAGGTGTGCTGGGAGTTGTTGAAGGCAAACTCCGCCAGAGGGAGATAAGTCACCAAATCGTTCTGTCGGTGGTTGACAAAACACCGTAAATATTGTGCGAGGATGCCAATCACCTCCATCCCACCATCAGTCTCCGGATAGTGCACCGACGATAAGCACACCTGCACCTGCAACGCGGTCATCAGGCTCTTCCAAAATTGAGCGGTAAATTGGACACCGCGATCCGAAACTACCCTGTCCGGTAGACCATGAAGACGGAACACATGCTGCAAAAACAACCGGGCAGTAGTACGGGCCGACGGTAATTTCCGACAGGGGATAAAGTGGGCCATTTTGGTTAACATGTCGACCACCACGAGTACCATCGTAAATCCAGACGAAGAGGGCAGATGTGTTAAGAAGTCCATGGAAATTTCCCCCCATGGTCTGTCTGGAGTCGGCAGAGGTTGAAGAAGACCAGGAGGCGCACCCGTCACGGCTTTCACTTGCCTGCACGGTACACAGGACGTGACATAGGCCGGACTCGAGGCCACCAAAAAGTCCGCGTGACAAGATGAAGGATCTTTAAAAACCCAAAATGGCCGGCAGCAGGGTTGTCGTGACATTGAGTCATAATAAGGGCTCTAAGCGGCCCCGTGGGCACGTACAACCAGCCCCGATGTCAGAGTAAGCCCTCCTCCAAAGTCCATGGGGAATCAGGTCCAATCTCCCCCATCCTCTGCTGCGACCAAGCGTCCAAGCGCTGCGCCTCTCGCACCCGAATCCGCAAATCCACCGGTTCCTGGACAACAGCCAAAGATTCCGTTGGTAGCACCGTCCGCGGAGGAAGGGGATCCTCGGGGCAAAGGTACTCATGTTTGCGGGACAGGGCATCCGCCCTCCGATTGTGACCACTGGGAATATAGGTCACAGAGAAGTTGAATCGGGCAAAACCACCGGATCTGCTGCTGGTTCAACTTCCTCGCCGTGGACAAGTGTTCCAAATTCCGATGGTCCGTCCGGACCTCCACCTTGTGCCGGGCCCCCTCAAGATGATGTCTCCAGGTCTCAAACGCAGCTTTGATAGCCAGCAACTCTTTTTCCCAGATTGTGTAATTGCGCTCGGAAGGAGTGAGTTTCCGGGAATAGTACGCGCAAGGAAAAAGAGTTGTGCTATCCGCCGGGGCTTGCAACAACACAGCCCCAATAGCCACATTGGACGCATCCGGCTCCACCACAAAAGGACGGTGCAGATCAGGATGCCTCAGGACAGGTTCTGCAATGAAGGCCTTCTTGAGAGCCTCAAAAGCCTGTTGGTGTGGGGGCCCCCACTGGAACGGGACCTTCTTGCGAAGGAGCTGGGTTATGGGACCCGTCAGCTTGGCAAAACCCGGGAAGAAGGTCCGTAATAATTAGCGAACCCCAAGAGACGTTGAACGACGAGGGGGTTCCCAACCACACAAGGCCTCCACTTTACGCGGGTCCATGGCAATGCCTTCGGGAGAGATGATGTGCCCCAAGAACTCTATGGAAGTCTGGAAGAAGAGGCATTTCTCCAGCTTCGCATAGAGTTGATGTTCCTGAAGACGTTGCAAGACCTGACGAACGTGTTGAAGATGGCTGTCCCTGGACCTGGAATAAATCAAAATATCGACCAGGTACACCACCACGAACTGATTGAGCATGTCCCGAAACACATCGTTCATCAGGTGCTGGAAGACTGCGGGGGCGTTGGTCAACCCAAAAGGCATCACGGTGTACTCAAAATGGCCGTAGGGTGCCAAACGCCATCTTCCATTCGTCCCCTTCTCACATCCGCACCAGGTTGTAGGCCCCTCGGAGATCGAGCTTGGTGAAAACAGTGGCCTCCCGCAACCACTCCATCAACTCTGGAATGAGCGGCAAGGGGTAACTATTCCGCACCGTAATGGTGTTCAACCGGCAGTAATCGCAGCACAAGCACAAGTTTCCAGTCTTCTTTTTAACGAAAAGAACGGGAGCAGAAAGAGGGGATGACGACGGCCGGATAAACCCCCGGGCCAAATTCTTTTCCAAAAAGTCACAAAGGGCGGCCAATTCGGGCTCAGACATGGAATACAGGCGTCCCTTGGGTAGGGGGACATCGGCAGCAGGTCCACTGGACAGTCATAGGGTCGATGCGGGGGTAACTGATCCGCCTCCTTCTCACTAAACACATCTGAGAAATAGGACAGTTCAGGAGGTGCGGGGGCGGCGATGTCCTGGCCAGCACAGGTGTGTCGTAAATGGTCCACGCACTGGAAACTCGGAAACGAAATGGCGTTCTGCGCCCATGCCACCTGAGGATCGTGCAACCGAAGTCAGGCCATGCCGAGGACTAAGGGGAGATGGAGGTCCACTGTGATATAAAAACTAATTGCCTCCTCATGGTCCCCAATGACCAGGCTGGGTAGCGAAGTGAATGGGCCCAGCACAAAGTTCCCGCCCATCAATCGTCTCAACCCTTATTGGAGGCTCCACCGGAACCAAGGGGACATCAAAATGAGCCGCAAAGGCCTGGTCCATAAAATTAGTCATGGCCCCTGAGTCCACCAACGCAATCGCGGAAATCCCCTTCGATCGGGACAGCAAGAAAACCCGAGTGTCTAGAAGTAGATGCCGAGGGGGCCCAGAGTCCGCCTCCGCTACTTCAGGCAGGTGGTTGATACGTGTCTGGCCTAGGGTTTCCCCAAGGTCGGGCCGGCCTTGTTTCCCCGACTGTTCGGGCCGAGATTCCGGCACAGGCGTGAATGCCCCCCGTCGCTTAACAGGACAAGAATTTGCAAAGTGTCCAGGCCCCCCACAATACAGGCACAAACCTCCCTGGAGTCTCCGTGTGCGTTTGTGGGCCGTCAAACGAGGTCGGACCGCACCCAACTCCATCGGCTCCTTGGCCATTGCCACGACACTGTGGGAGACCCGGGGCGCTGGTTGCCTCGGGCGCTGTGGCAGAGATGTGGGTGGCTGCTCCTGTATGGTGTGTCGAGTCCTGCGCCATTGAAGTCGGGCGTCAATGCGCAAGCATTGCACCACCAGAGCGTCGAGGGTCGGGGCTGGGTCCACGTGAACCAATTCATCCTGTAAGTCCTCTGACAGGCCATCCTGAAAAGCGTCCATCAAAGCCGCATCGTTCCAAGTAGAGTCCAGACAGATCAGTCGAAATTCCGAAATGAATTCCTGCAAGGGGCGTTTCCCCTGGCGAAGTTCTTTCAGGCATCTGGCTGCTGTCTGTACCCGTATGGGGTCCTCATACATCAGGCGCAGGTGACGCCAAAACCCCTGATAATCTGTTAACAATGGGCTGTCTTGCAATAATAAAGGAGTGGTCCACCTGGCAGCCGAGCCCAAAAGGAGGCTTATTACAAACCCCACCCGAGCCCGGTCATCAGGGAAATCCTCCGGCCTCAGAGCCATAAACAATTGGCACTGTCCCATGAAAGCCGGGAACATTTCAGGCTGCCCAGAAAACTTATCCGGCACAGCCACCGGGCATTTCCTATGGGGAGGGGCAGGAGGAGCAGCATGAGCCTGCAGCAGAGCGAGTTGATTAGTCAGCTGGGTTACTTGCTGTTGCAAAATCTGGTTTTCTTTCTGCAGCTGGTGGAGTTGCTGCTGCTGCTGCTGCTGCTGCTGCTGTTGATCTATCTTGGTCAAAAGATGGTTTTCGTTAAGGTTCTGGACAAAAATGTTATGTCTCACCTTTACAAAGGAGGTGAAAAGTCCAAACTTTCACTGAATACAAACAGGCAAGCAAATCCAGCAATTATAGAGTTAACTCCTTTGAGCCGATAATGTTCTTGGCAATCTCACACATGCTGTTTGCCAAGTCCAATCAGATAAGAGGAATATAAATCACACAAGCTGCCACAACACAGAACACACACCGAAGCTTCTCTGAATAAGTCACATGTCCCGAACGAAGCTCTCAGAGCGAACACACCCACTTTTATTTCCTGTGGGGTGTGTCAGTCCCTCAGCTCAGTCTGTGATTCGTCCCTTCCTCCTGCGTTGCAGCTCACACTTTTGCCTGCGACGCTGCCTCGCATCAAGCCAGCATTCCTCTGCTTGATTCTCAGTCAGAGACTCTGATACGCCCTCCTCCTTTTCCTGATTAGTCTCAGGTTTTCCCTCTCGGTTATCTGCCGACACCTGAGGCACAATCAGGGAGGAAGGCATTGCCGAAGAGGAAGGTCCTGGGGAGGAAGGCACTTCCAAATCCTCCTCTTCCCCATTGTCCGAGTCTTCGTCCTCTAACAATGCAGGCTCAAACCTCAGAGCCACAACACTTGTTTAGAGATAATGGGTGAAAATTTAATTGCAAAAGGGATTCTGCAAAGGTACATAAGATAGCATTGTTATATTATAAACAGAAATAATTTTAGAAAATATGATTAAAATGATGGATAAAATATTTACTGTAATGTAGTTGAATGTTTGGTAATAAATAAATAAATTAAAATGATTGAGAGAATTAAATGGGAACATTTTTAATTATTAGTAATGATTTATAAAAATATAAGAGAAATATGGGAAAAAAATTAACTATGGAAAGTTTATAAGTGTTCCCAAGGAAGTAGGATATTTAATTGAAAAGAAATGTTAAAGATGTTAAGATTTTAATGAATATTAATGATAGAATTGAATAGGAATGGAATGTGTGCTTTATTTACATATATATATAATTTTTTCTTTTTAAGAATATAGTGTGTATTTTAAGAATGTACCAAGCAGAATTCGATTGGAAGTTATGTATTATATTGAATGCTATAATCTTAAAGGTATACATTGAAGCTTAAATAAAAGTTTGAATGGATAAAATTAAAAGATATAAAGGTGTCATACTCCAATTGCTACCTACAGGGAAAAATTTGTTTAATAAGAAAAGATAATATGAAATTGAAACAGGACAGACAAAAGTATAAATATAATGATTTGATTGAGATGAGATAATTAAAATAAAGTTGAGAAAATTAAAAGAGGGGAAAAGCTATGTAGAAAATATAAAATGGTAGTAAGATATGGAATGGAATATAAAAATGAGCATGAAATTGAGTTTGGTGTCTGTATGAAGAAGTGATAACCTGGGACCATGGTATTTTCAAAAAAGATGTTTTATTTGTATTTTGTTTTTGTGAAAACCCAAATAAAACTTTCAAAAAAAAAAAAAAAGGAGTGGGGAGAGTACTGAGCCTTGTGGCATAGGCTGGATCTGTCACTTCCTATCTGCACCGATTGGGATCCACTTTAGAGAAAGGAGCCAAACCCAGCACAAAAGTGTACCGCCCAGCCCCAGATCCCACAGCCAGCCCAAAAGGATGCCATGGTGCATGATACCGAAGGCCATTGACAGGTCAAAGCCAAGCAAGGCTGTTTCGGTCCCATAGCCGGGCCTGAATCCTGACTGGAAAAGGTCCAGATAATCCATTTCACTCAGGACCCTTTAAAGCTGCCAAGCAACCATCTTTTTCTACCATCTTTCCTAAAAATTGAAGGTGGGAAACTGGATTAAAATTGTTCAGGCAGTGGGATCAAGCGATGGCCTTTTTGAGGAGGGGGCTAACCAAGGCCTCTTTAAAAGGCCCCAGGAACATCTCCTGCAATGAAGAATTAATCAGTGCCTGGACCCATCTGCTGATCATTATCCCAGAGGCTTTTACCAACCGGGAGGGACACGGATCTAATTGTCAGGTAGTTGCACCAATGATGTAAATTGTATGGTAAAGTAAACTGTACATAAATTGTATGGTTGCATCCACCAAACCACCAGGAACTAAAAGGTGAAAGGTGGTGAAAATTAACTAAGGTAGTAGATACAAAGCCTTCATCCAATGAATCCCAAAGTGTTGGCAAGCACAGTTCATTGGTTCCCTGCTGTCCAGCAGTTGTCTGTGTGTTAACGCCTCTCTTTCTGGGAAAGGCAGCTTGTCTCCACATGCCAGAGACTAAATAGAGTGTTCAATGGAGACAAAGAGACAAAACAATATAAGAACCTAAGTATGTAGACAGATGAAAATTAAAATGATAGCTTGCTTGCTCTGTGCTAACATCCTACTTGAAGCCTTTAGATTATTTACAGTTTTATTTTTCATTATCTAGCAGTTAAGTAATAATAGAAGGAAATCTTGTATAAAATAGAAACCATTCTTAAATAATAATATGCAGGCATCAGCTTATTTCTGACAAATGGTAAACTGAGTAAAATGGTTTTTTTAAATAGTTCTATAGAAGTAACTGAAGTAACTGTTAGAACTGTCAGTTTTCCAGACATCTATCAACTTTCATTTCATTCCTGGGGTTATTAAAATGGGAGTTGGATCCCTGGATTCTCTCTGAAATGTGTATGACCGCCAGTATTTGCAACACAGGACGGTGTTTGCCATATAAGATTATAGAGAAATTCAAGCACCTTCCAAATATGGGATTATGTGATGACCCGGAGTGTAACACAAATATAACAAAATCCAAAATGTAAATAAATGTCCTTTAATGCCTTCAACTTGGCCCCACTGTTCAATAATTCTCAGTTGGAGATAAAACGTACTCAAAAATAGTCTTCAAAAGAAAGCAATACAGTCTGAACTTAATGAGCAGATAGACGTGAAATAAAAACCAAACAAACTACAATGATGAAATTTCCGCAACGGACCAGGATAAATTTCCGCAACAGACCAAATTCAAGGAGATAACAAGGCACAGTCTGTTGGAAGGACACCAACCAAAATAACTTCAACCCAAAATAAAACACACTTTGCTTCTGGCAACACTGTGTTGTAATCGTTTCTCTTATATACTAGTGTCCCCAGCTGCAACCAACAAGGAGGATCATGGCCGCCTCCTCTCTCGCAAGCCAAGTTGTTGCTTTCTCCATTCCTCCCTGCATGTCCTAGGATGAAGAGGGGATGGGCCTGGTTCTTCCTCTGCCTACCCAGCCAGCCTCTGCCCTTCCCCAACCTCCTCCCCAACCTCTGGAACCACACCTCCAACTCTCTGTCCGCTGTTCCTCCTCTCCCTCAGAGTCCGACTCTTACCAAGGACATGACAGATTACTAGGTTTCCATACGTCTGGGTTTCCCTTGGTCACATCCTTAAATTGCTGGGTAAACAGAACAGCCAGGACAAATAATGCTTAAACTGTCAAAGGTTTATTAATGCCCTGGCTTATGCCATTTTCCTTTTAAGTTCTTGGTCTTGGCAGGCTGGCTTGTGGCATAGCAAGGACTGATCAGCCAAAATATGCTGGCACCATCCGCATTTCAGCTGATCTGCTCCTGGCTGGAGACGGGGCAGGGCCAAGGCTCTGGGGCTGATGGGTTGGGAGTAGAAGTGGCCTCAAGCCTAAAGTTGCTGATCGCAGTCCAGGCCTTCTTTGCTTTGGAGAAGAGACCTGGTTGTTCCCATGCCCTGGGACAACAGGCAGTGATTTTGGGTTTTTCATGTAGGACAAATAGCTCTTCCCTCGAGCCCTTCCTTGGCAAGATGGCTATAATAATGCTGACCTCGTTTATTAAACGGCTGGGGCGATGAACCACTGCTGTGATTTGCAGCAGTAACATTCCTTATTATTGTCCTGAAAACCTCGCCCACTTTCCAGATGATAAACAAGAGTAGCTTGGAAACAGCTGTCGGGGGTAGCAGCTGGAAGGCCCAGCTGGGAAGGTGCCCTGCTGTAGCTGCGGCATTTTTTCCCCACCTGAGCTCTTTGGCAGGGACCCTCGAAAGCCCCCCCTCCCACAGAGGCAGAGGAAGATTTCCACCCTGCCACCCCCCCCCCCCCGCAGAAAAATGTGCCTGTGTACAAAGAGGCTCAACTGCAGAAGGTGATCGAAGATATTGATTGCGAGGGCTGAGCCATAATGATGCTTTGGGGGAAAAGGAACCATTGTTGGGGAAATAATGGCGTTCTAGAAGAAGGGGTGGGCAGCCCTTTTCTGCTGGAATAACTGGATGGGCAGCTGCAATGAAGCGGAGTTTTGGGCAGCGTTGATTGGAAGCAGATGGTGAATCCATGAGATGCTTCACTGGCCAAGCATGTTTCCTCTGTAAATTCCGGGCTGGGGGGGAGGTTGGAAGGAGGAGAGAGACCCCGAGGGCTGCATCCTCCTCCAGAAATAGCATTCGCCATCCCTGAAGCCCCAGAGGGGCCTTTATCAGGCAAGCAAAGCTTTGACGCAAAATAGCACCAGGAGCAGCAGTCCCACAGGCAGAGGGGGCTTCAGTGTATCCCGTTGCAAAGGTGGTGTTTTATTTATTTATTTTTATTTATTTATTTGGTTTGTCGATTGCTTACAAGATAATAGGTATAAGTAAAAACATAGTTATGAATACATGGATACATATAAGAAAAAAAAAAAGAAACAATAGGACAGGGATGGTAGGCACATTGGTGCGCTTATGCACGCCCCCTACAGACCTCTTAAGAAAGGGGTGAGGTCAATAGGAGACAGTCTAAGGTTAAAGTTTTTGGGGTTTGGGGAAGAAATTGTAGAGTCAGGTAGAGTATTCCAGACATTGACCACTCTGTTGCTGAAGTCGTATTTCCTGCAATCAAGTTTGGTGCGGTTAACCTTGAGATTGTATCTATTGTGTGCTCTTGTATTGTTATGGTTGAAGCTGAAGTATTCATTGACAGGTAAGTCATTGCAATGTATGATTTTATATACTATACTTAGATCGGACCGAAGGTGGCATAGTTCTAGCTTTTCTAGATCTAGCATTTCAAGTCTGGTGGCATAAGGTATTCTGCAACGAGTAGAGGAGTGGAGAACTCTTCTTGTGAAATATTTCTGGACTTTTTCAATTGTGTTAATATCAGATATGTAATGTGGGTTGCAGACTGATGAGCTGTATTTGAGTATTGATCTACTGTGTTTCTCCAACAATATGGCCTCCCCCAATAGGAAGTCCCAGCATGTTTTATAGGCATAAAATCAAATTAAGCCCCTCCCCCCAAATTAAGGCCTATATTAAACATGCAAAATGGGGGGGAATGGCGGGGGGGCCTTGCTGTTAGGAAGTACTTTTGTTGCATACCCAGATATGGTGCTGCCTGCGTTGACCTCGGCATTGGTGGGGCACTTCATATCGGGAGACCTTCCACTACCGTTGCTTTCCCTTCTCCCCATGCTGCCGCGGCATTTAGAGCAACAACGCGGCATTTGGCACAGCCACGCTCGGCCAGCCAGGGCTCCTCCCTGCAACCGGAGCCCGGCAGAGACACTCAGCTTCAGGCGCTCCTGTCACCGCCTTCCCTTCACCTTTGAAGGCAAAGCCAATTCACCCTACTACCGGTACGACAAAGCCTCCCCTGCCCGAGAGGGCAGCCCAACCCCACGTGGGGAGGCGAATCTCCCAGGGCCGCATCGCAGGATTGGCCCACCCCGGGAGAAGTGCCCAGCCGCCATCCCTGCCTGGTGCCAGGCAGAGCGCGAAGAGCTTCGCCTGGGGCACCCAGCGCAGCTGACAGGTGGGCCCTCCTGCCCGGCGGCAGAGCTCTTGCCAAGGCAGCGAGCGCCTCCCTGCCAGATCCTCCGCTCATCTCGCCAGAGCCTGGCAGGCAGGGCAGAGCCGGGAAAGTGAGCCGTGGGTGTGCACCCGCCTGGCAACCAAAAGAGCCAGGCCGACCTGAGCTTGGCTTCCTTCCCAAGTCCCTCAAAGCCCGAACCCGAAGGGGCCACTGGGAGAGGCTGCCCGAGGCAGTAATAGCGCCCACCCATCTATGGACAGGGAGGCGAGCCCATGGCTGGCCACGCGGCAGCACGGTGAGAAGGGAAAGCAACGGTGGTGGAAGGTCTCCCAATACAAAGTGCCCCACGAATGCCGAGGTCAACATCCAAGCCGTCGCCGCCCATCCGAGGATAGCCTAAAAGACAGCCTAGCCGTTTTTTCGGGGGTCAAAAAAAAAATTCCCGGCCTTATTTTGTGAGAAACACCGTATCAATTTTGTATGCTCTAGTTAGTAGTATAATATTACCAGAGAAAAAGCTACGTAAGATTAGGTTAACAACTCTTAATGCCTTTTTGGCTATTTAGTTACAGTGGGCTCTAGCACTTAGATCATTAGAGATGCGTACTCCAAGGTCCCTTACAGAGCTTGGATCATCAACAAGGCCTTGACTATTCAGCCTGTATTTTATTTTGTGATTTTTTTTGCCAATATGTAGGACAGAGCATTTATTTGTTGAGATTTGAAGTTGCCATTTGTTTGACCATTCTGATACATAGTCGAGGTCTTTTTGAAGGGTAGCAGTATTGTCTGTGGTGTTGAATAGCTTTACATCATCAGCGAAGAGAACGCAGTTGCTCTAAATATGCTCACAGAGGTCATTTATGTAGAGTATGAAGAGAGTTGATCCTGGAACACTGCCTTGGGGGACACCACTGTTGACAGGTACAGAATTTGATAGGACGCGCCCAATTTTGACCATTTGTTGTCTGTTTGACAGGAATGCTTCTATCCAGTTATGCAAGTGTCCGGAGATACCGTAAGATTTTAGTTTTAGGAGTAGTTTGTCGTGTACCACTGAATCAAAGGCTTTATAGAAGTCTATGTAGATTGCGTCAATTGCTTTGCCCTGATCGAGTTGTGTAGTCCATATGTTTTTGCAGTGTAAGAGTTGCAGATTGCAGGATAGTTTTTTTCTGAAACCAAATTGTTTATTAGAGAGTAGGTTGTTTGTCTCTAAGTGGGGGATAATGGATTGGTTAATAATTGATTCCATGACTTTGCAGGTGACGCAGCATAAAGAGATTGGTCTGTAATTTTCAACTAGGCTGGGGTCTCCCTTTTTGAAGATGGGGATGACCGTGGCTTGTAACCATAATTTTGGCAAGGATCTGGTCCTGAAAGATTTTTCAAAGATTACGCTTAGAGGTTCGGCTATGGCAGTGGATGGCTTTTTTAAGTATGGTGTGCCTCCTTTATCTTACAAACCGAGATCCACAAGCAATAATTAACAGGGGGCTTCCCTATGCATGACCAGCAGAAGCAGCCAATTAAAAACAAAAGTACAGTCGGGGTTTTGACACAAGTGACAATTCCAGAGGCAATGTATGGAGAAACTCAACAGTGAGAACAGCTTCCCTCCAGAAGTTGTGGGTGCTTCATCATAGGAGGCTTTTAAGAAGAGACTGGACAGCTACTTGTCTGGAATGGTGTGGGGTCTCCTGCTTCAGCAGGGGGCTGGACTAGAAGATCTCCAAGGTCCCTTCCAGCTCTATTCTGATTGGTTGGTTGGTTGGTTGGTTGGTTGGTTGGTTGAAGGCTTGAAGGAAAGGCACAGCATGGAAGAGAAGAGTGATCTGCCTTGGGGGACCCTGTTGGAGTATAATTCTAGTCCCCAGGGCTTTGTGGGGCTTCTCCGCCATCTATGGGTTCACAAATGCCCAATTCACATTCATTTATAGCAGGGGGATCAAACTGGGCTTCTTCGAGAGCTGGATCAGCATTGAGCTCTCCTCTGCAGACCGGCTGATGGGGGTGGGAGGGTTGGATGGATACCTCCTGCAGCACTCTGCCGGCCAAAATGGGGCACAGGGTACATGCGTGCCTCCCCCTCCGCACCTCGTTTTTGCCCTCCATGGCCTCCTGCAGCATTGTACCAGCCGAAAATGGGCTGCATGGCCCATTTTCGGGCTGTTTTCATCCCTGTTTTGGGCCTGTTTTTCGGCCATTTTGGGCCTGGTTTTGAGTCCATTTTGGGCTTGTTTTCTGGCCCGGTTTCAGACTGTTTTTCAGCCCAGTTTTGGCCGGCAGAATGCTGCAGGAGGCCATGGAGAGTGAAAACAAGGCGGGTGGGGGCATGCACAGCCCGTTTAAGCTGCCAGAGGCACCACCGGATGGTCCCTTGAGCAGCCTGCAGGCCGGATCCAGCCCGAGGGCCTTGAGTTTGACACCCCTGATTTAGAGTCATTTCAGGAAGAGCTGAGTTAGGAGAGTGTCTTGTGTGAGCAGCGGCTGGCTAGGTGGAAGAGGGATTAAAGATGTGTCTATGTATTGCATTACCTACCCAGGGACGCCTGCAGGTGTGGTCACGAAAAGCCCAGATGGTGCTGTGGTGGTGCAATTAAAGCTCTGGTGTTTTGCAGATGGGAGCTTTAATTGTCCCCATTCTGGGTCTTTTTACTTTTTCCATTGCATTTTAGGGTCTTTCCTGCATCCAACCCACCTCTTTCCTCTGACAAAATACCAGATATTTTCCACTGGTGGCAAATCCTTCGGGCTTGGCAGGTCAAAAATTCAGAAAATGCCAAATTCAACTCTTGCTAGGCTGTCAATGCCTCCCCAACCAAAAAGACACAATTCTTTACATATTCATTTATTTTAAAAATAAAGATAGTCCAATAAGGTCTATTGCTATGCATTACATCAAGAAACACCAAAAAATTACAGAAACGAAATAAAATATGAGTAAAATAAACTCATTTTGCGGGGTCTGCTTAAAAGCAGAGCTCTCTTGTGTTTCCGGAGGGTCCAGAGCCTCAAGAGTATTTGTGCCACAATGGCAACCTGAGGTGGATTCAGGAAGACCACCCAAAACAGGAAGGGAAGCGGTCTTCCTTTGCTGGGGCCAAGGCATCATGCATATAGTAAACACACACAAACACACCCCACCAAGAGCCTGATGCTCCGGCAGGAAATGAGGGCTGGACTCTTCCAGAGGATTCCCCTGGGGTCTGTGTTGAGCAGAGCTGGATGTGGGAGATCAAACCAAAGCCACCAAGAGCATTTCCAGCAAGAAGCTCAGGTCGAAAAGAACAAGTCAAAGGCATTACCGGATCACCAGCCGAATAGACTTCCTGCAGCAGACGGTTCTGCGCTTTGGGGTTTGAAGATGTGTTGAAGTCAGGGAAACGAAGATAGAAAGACCAGGCATTGATCTGAGGCAACTTCTATTGAATTCTACTGTATAGTGCAGTGTTGGTGTGGTGTCGGAGGGTTTCAATTCAATGTGTGGAGTGTGAAGGATGTGTGCTTGTGTTTATTTTCATGGTCATGATGTGCACTGAAGATTGTGTTTGATTTCATTGTACGAGGTGCAATGACAATAAAGTAAACTAAACTAAACTAAATGAAGGGTGAGACAAAAATGCTTCTTACCTTTGTTGGAAGTTAGCACCCACCCCCTCCTAGGAAAATGAAATATTTTAGGATATACTAAAAAGGCAGAATATTTCCCCTAAAAGAGAAGTAGAAACTCAGAGAGGCAGAAACTCAGCCCCCACACCTTTGTCAATGGGCCATTAAGGCCTGGGCCAGTCTATTCTACATAACAAAGATCTACCTCCTTCAGGCAGACCCATAATAGGAATTGCCCAAAGCCCTTTCATTACATCATCACCCAGCAAGAGTCAACCAAGCCTGGGACTCAAAAGACAACCTGCAAAGTTACCCCTGCATGGCCCCATGGGAGTTTGACAACCAGAACACAAGCTTGTTCTTGCCTTGCCTTCTGGCCTTTTGGGAAATAGTCTGACACCCCCCACCCACCCCACCCCGCTTCTTTGGGGCAGCCTCCCAAACGCTGGAGTACTGCTATAGTCCTTCCTGTATCCTTCTTTTCATTAGACTAGACATGCCCAATTCCAGAGGTGGGCTGCTGCGGGTTCGGACAGGTTCGCCTGATTCTACGTGGTTCGGAGAACCGGAAATTGGACCACTGTCTGGACCCAAAGACTCCGCCCATTTTGGGCGCCATTTTCAGCTGTTTTGGGGGCAAAAACGGCCTGAAAACTGCCCAAAAGACGGCCTGAGAACAGCCTGAAAAATGGCCTTTTTTCTGGGCTGTTTTCCAGCCAAAATCGGCCTGAAAATGACCCGAAAATGCCCAAAAAATGAGGCAAAAAATGGGTGTGGGCGGGGCCAGCCAGGGATGGGATTAGCTCCAACTGGCTGAATCCTGCCTGTTCCTTTGAGGTGAGTGGCTGGGAGGTGGGGCTGGGTCAGAGGTGGCATTCAGCAGGTTCTGACCAGTTCTGGAGAACCGGTAGTGGAAATTTTGAGTAGTTCAGAGAACCGGCCAATACCACCTCTGACTGGAGATTTTACAGTATCCTTCCCCTGCCACGCCCCCCAAGTCACACCCACAGAACTGGTAGTTTAAAAAATTGAATCCCACCACTGGGCTGAGTGTGATGAGTGACATCACCCATCCAGTCACATGACCAACTGGCCATGCCTACCCAGCCAGAGAATCGGTTGTTAAAAAATTTGCAGCCCACCACACGATAGATGGGGTTGTTGAAGATCAAATTGGTAAAGGTGATGAATCAGCTGGTTCTGACCAGTTCTGGAGAACCGGTAGTGGAAATTTTGAGTAGTTCGGAGAACCGGCAAATATCACCTCTGACTGGAGATTTTACAGTATCCTTCCCCTGCCATGCCCCCCAAGCCATGCCCATAGAACCAGTAGTAAAAAAAATTGAATCCCACCACTGCTTCAATTCCCAGAATTCCCCAGCCAGCATTATAAGCTTTAATCCAGAGGTCTCCAAACTTGGCCACTTTAAGGCTTATGGACTTCACTCCCCAGAATTCTCCAGCCAGCATAGTTGATAAAGAGTATATGATCATAGGGTTGGAAGGGACCTTGGAGGTCCTCTAGTCCAACCCCTGTTCAAGCCAGAGGCCCTATTCTGGGAGTTGAAGTCCACAAGTCTTGAAAGTGGCCATGTTTGGGGACCCCTGGGTTATGCCTTGCCAAGGCCAGCGGGTTTGGGGGGCATGTTCCAATGGGTGGGCGCCACAGCTGAAAAGGCCCTCCAGGGTCGGGCCAGGGGGCCTCTCTTACAGGTGGCACCTACCATGTGGCTCTCCTGACAGACCTGCCTCTACAGGTAGGCCCCCGTGGGGGAGATGGTGCTGTAAGTAAGTCCATCCTGAGCTCTGAAGGGCCTTCAAGGTAACAACCAGCACCTTGAATGGCACCTGGAAGCCAAGACCAGGAGGGTCCTTGAAGGGCTGCCCCACTGCCTTTGGCTTAACCCAGGGGTCCCCAAACTTGGCCCCTTTAAGACTTGTGGACTTCAACTCCCATCTATGCTGGCTGGAGAATTCTGGGAGTTGAAGTCCACGAACTTAAAGGGGCCAAGTTTGGGGACCCTTTGTTTAATCCCAGAGCGAGTTAACGAGCATTTCCTACAGCCTGGCGTGCCAAAGGTCTCTGAGGCAAGAAGCGTCCCCCTTGAAGCCGGAGGTCCTGAAACTGCAGCGACTTTTAAGACACCTGGACTTCAACTCCCAGAGTTCCCGGGCCAGCCTGACGCCTTGGAGGTCCACCTTCTTCAATTTGCTGAGCCGCTGCGATGAAGGCGGAGTGTCGCTCGGAGAAGCCCCGCCCCACCGGACTCCCCTCCTACCCTCCTCGCCGCCTCCTCAAAGGCCAGCCTTTCTCCGTCCCCCGGCGCCACTCCAGCCCCGGCCGAGGAGACGGCGAGTCCCGGGGCTCCGCGGGCGATTGGCGCCGAGCAGGGTGGGCGGCGGCGGCGGCCCCTTCCCCCGGGCTGGCTGCCGGCGCCCCTGCCTTGCGCCTCTGCGCGCGCGTGCCCGCCTGGGAGCGCCTGCGGGGGGCGGCAGGCAAGCAGCAGCCGCAGCAGCCGCGGCGGGGCGAGGCAGGTGAGGCCGCGCTGCTCGGCCGGCCAGGAGGGCGACTCGGGGCCAGCAGCACGGGGCGGCTCCCTCCCTCCCTCCGGAGGCTGCCGGGCCGGGTGACCCCCTCCTGCAGGCCGGCCTGCCCCTCTCACTTGCGGGCGCAGCATCGCTGGGACGGCGGTAGGTATTCTCCTCGTGCGGGGTCGGGCTAGAGGACCTTTCAGGGGCCCCGCGCTGCGCTTGGCGGGGAGGCGGGGCAGCGCCGAAGGAAGGCAGCGGGCGGCGCGGCTGGGCGTCCGTCTCCCGGCAGGTCCGCGAGGGGCGCGTCGGGAGGGAAGCGCCTCTTTGGCTTCGGCCCCGCCGCGCTCCTGGCCGCTCCGCTGCAGGCCGGGCTCAGGGTCCCCTGGCTGCCTTCCAGCCACCGGGGCCGAACCTCCCCCTCCCGGCCCTTCGTGGCTTGCAAGGTCCGCGGATGATGAGCCCCGGGCAGGGCAGAGGCTGCGGTGCCACTGCGCAGCCCTCGGACTGATGATGTTCAGTAAAGCTCCGAGAGCATCAGGCCGGGGTTGGTGGGACGAATGCAGGTTTATTGAAGAAACCATGGTTCGTTAGACCATGGTTTGAAGCAGGGGCGCCAAAAGCTGTCTCCCCAGCAGTTCTGCACCTAGGAAGAGCTGCTGCGTCTCCACAGGCCCTTCATTCCTCTGAACTTGTGGCGTAGCCTTGACTGTAAATGTCCAGTGCTGAAGGTCTAAATCCTGTTGTGCCCCTAACCCAAATGAATGGGAAGGACTCAGTGCTGAATGGCTTCTTTAGACAAAGGGCTAAGCATCTGCCCTGCTGTTTGGGGGTGTTTGTGAAAGACTCACCAATTCTGCCCTTTGAGAGGAGTGGGCTCCGTGGGGCTCCCTGGTCCCATGGCAGCTTTTGCTTCCAAGTCCAGGCAGAAGGAATCCAAGGACTTCTAACCTGGAGGAGGAAACCATCATCTGTGTGGCTATAATATTACAGCAAGGGGGGCCAGCCGAGGCCCGGAAGGGGGGCTGAATTGCCCTATCTTCTTTGCCTGCAAAACCGGTGCCATGAGATGTTGGGGCTCGGACCCCTTTCATCTGGCACCGTTCTTGTTGTTGCAGAGAGAAAAGTGGGAAACCCTGGCGGTTAGTCAGGAAAAGAAACCCAGTTGGAGGAGAAATAGCCAGCCTGCAGCTGCTTGGAGAGAGGGAGGGAGGTTCTGAAAGTGAAAATGGGAAGTGAAAATCTTACAAGGATAACAGAAGAAGGATGGGATTGCCAGGCTCCAGGTGTTGGGATGTGTGTCTTTTTCTTTCTGGCAGTGTTGGAGGTTTTTGTTCCTAGGACTGGCTGGTCACCCATGGAGGTTTTTTGGGGTGTGTGTGTGTGTGTGTGTGAAAGGGACAATCCTGGGAAGTCTCCCACTTGGTCTAGGAAAGAATCATTTTGCAGGCGACCCCATAGGAGCAGAAGGAGAAGGCAAGAAGGTGGAAGCAGGAGGAGGGAGGGGAGGGGAATTCTTGTTTCTTCTTGGCTCCCGCCAGGAGCTAAAGGAGTTTCTGCATCCAGTTATTGGGTTGCCCAGAAATAAGCCAAAGTTTGGGTGGGAACTCCTAAGTCAACTCGATGCCTGCCTTGCAGCCACAGCCATCCAGGTGTGATAAACCCGGTGAGTGTTTCTCAGCCTGGGCCATTTTGAGATGTATAAACGTCAACTCCCAGAATTCCACGGCCAGCAGTCGATGCTTGGGTATCCTGGGAATTGAAGTTCACGCATCTTAAAATGGCCGAAGCTGAGAAAACCTGGACTAGACAGAGTACGGAACCGAGAGAGGAAAGAGGCTCCTGGTGACGTAGGGTTCCCACTGCGGCTTCTCCATCCACAGCCCTTCGAAGCCCTCCAAGAAGGGCTGCCAAAGTTCCGGTGCACGCTGGAGGTGGCCTTGGCTTGGCCCTGGAGCGGCCTGACCTCGGTTGGTCCTCCTTTTCCTTGCAGGGCTCCCTGACCGCTCCAAGCTGCAGAGCCATGGAGATGCAGTCGTACTATGCCAAACTCCTGGGCGAGCTGAACGAGCAGCGGAAGAGGGACTTCTTCTGCGACTGCAGCATCATAGTGGAAGGGAGGATTTTCAAGGCCCACAAGAACATTCTCTTTGCCAACAGCGGCTACTTCCGAGCTCTGTTGATCCACTACATTCAGGACAGTGGCCGGCACAGCACAGCTTCCCTGGACATTGTGACCTCGGAGGCCTTCTCCATTATCCTGGACTTCCTTTATTCAGGTAAGCTGGATCTTTGTGGGGAAAATGTGATTGAGGTCATGTCCGCCGCCAGCTATTTGCAGATGACTGACGTGGTCAACTTCTGCAAGACGTACATCCGGTCATCGTTGGACATCTGCAGGAAGATCGAGCGAGAAGCTGCCTTCTACCAGGCAGACAGCAGGAGCTCCGCCAGCTCCGCCTGCCAGGGCCCATCCTGCGGTGCCAAGGCCCGGTGCTCAGCCTCCGCTTCCTCTCTGCAGGACAAGGATGGCGTCCCGGACTGCCCACAAGGGCCTCCCCCCTGCGGGGAGGGCAGCAGCTGCCACCATCACCTGGACCTCCTGGCCAGCGACCCGGCTGGCCGCCAGTCTCCAGATGACACCGGCTCCTCGGCACCCAAGGCAATAGAGCCAAAGGTTGAGTTTGACGTGGACGAGGTGGAAGTTGGGGAGCGGCTGCAGCAGTACCCCACTTCCTTGGCCATCGAGCAGATCGAAGAGGGGCTTCACGGGGGGCAGGCCATGGACCTGGCCTGCAGCAGCTACCACATGAAGCAGGTTCTCGAAGCCTTGCTGCGCAATAGCGCCTCCCAAAGGAAAGACGAGATGGTCCACCCTTTTGGGCGTGGCTTTGAGGGCCGGCCAGAAGATGCCGGCTTGCCCATGAGCTCCATGATGGACCTTCACAACGACTGGTATGGAGAGGACACAGGTAAGAGGAGTATGATGCAGCTTCTCTCCCCCCTCCCTCTCCCCAAGGGGGTTGTTTTCCAATTCAGTGTTTTTCTTCCCTGTGTGGAATTGAGGTAATAAAGTGCATCAAAATAGCTGGCTTTTGAAAGGAAGAATGAATCTTAATTCCGCAATCTAAAGCTTCTGGAAAGATATAGACTTCAACAAGTATTTAATAAAGGTAGTCCTTGACATATGACCATTTGTTTAATGATTGATGTTACAACTGCACTGAAAAAAGTGACTTGCAACCGATCCTCACACTTCCGACTATCACAGCAGCCCCACCGTGATCTGATCGGTGATTCAGGTGCTGGGCAACAGGCCTGTGTTTATGGCACTTGCCGTGTCCTGGTCTCGGGGGACCGTTCTTGGTGAGCTTCTCAGCTGGCTTCCAGTAAAGCTAGGTTTGCTTAATAAATATTTGTATGATTCACTTAACAGCTGCAGTGTTTTGCTTAGCAATGGAAATTCTGGCCCCAGTTGTGGATGTAAGTTGGGGAATACCTGTATTTGTGTTGGGATTCTTCCTTCTGCGTCATTTTCCTTGTGCCCAAAGACGATGGGCACCTGTTATGACGAAGGGAGAATTACATGCCATAAAGTGAAAACATTCATTAATTCATTCTGCTGCTTTTGTAACTGCCCTAAACCCACAGTCTCCGGTTATGATAAGTCTTGGGTTTAAAAGTGCTTTCCAATTGTTCAGAGATCATGCAGAAGGCACAAACAGTTGAGGATACCTTGAAATGGTTCTACTCGACGCAAAGCCTCTTGCATGGAAGGGCAGACTCCGGCATTCTGAGTGGGGCACTGCCTGTCTGTGGGATGTAGCCATAAACCACTTAGTGACAAGGTCTAGTTGAGCTGTTGATGAAGCTACTGGTAAATATTCCTTTGTGATGAAGGGATGTCCATCTTCTGGAATTCTGAAACTTACAGAAATTGAAATTGGACGTTGAAGTTGTGTGCTTTTTGATATTGACTTTGAAAGAGGTTTGATTGAGTGATTGATTAAATTTGTATGTCACCCATCTTATTGTCCAAAGTGACCATGGGTGGCTGACAATGCAGTCCTTTAATGCAGATCCGGTGGATGACTTCAGGGGAAATCTGATCTATCTAGTCTAGAAAGGACTCTGTGAGCATGCATATTTTGCATGAGTCCATGCAGCATGGACTAAATGGGGTTGATAGTTCTTTCTAACAAAATCTCCTTTCACGCCTCCGAGGGAACATTTTCTTCAGCCGAAGAATAAGGGACTTTCGAGCATAGGCAGAAAAGTCGCCAAGCAGCCATTTTTAAAACTATAAAGATTTTTTAAAAACCACACATTTCAGAAATTGTATCTTTGGTCCATGAAATGCTTGCATCTGAGCTTCAGTTGCCATCTACTAGCAATAAAACTTGGCTTCATTCTCCCAAAGATACTTTTTAAAGAGGCAACTGGCCTTTCTGGTTTTTCTTTGAAGACATTTAGCTTCTCATCCAAGAAGCTTCTTCACCTTGGAAAACCACCTTTGGGACAACCATGGCCTGGATTACAGAGAATCTCCATCGGTTTAATTCCTTCATTTCAAGGCTGAAACTGACTTATCAGTTTTGGTCACCACACTATAAAAAAGATGCAAAGAGCAACCAGGATGATGAGGGGACTGGGGGCTAAAACATGAAGAACGGTTGCAGCAAGGGTCTTCCAACTTGGCAAGTTTAAGACTTGTGGACTTCAACTCCTAGAATTCCTGAGCTAACATGACTGGAGGAGGGATTCTGGGAGTTGAAGTCCACAAGTCTTAAAGCTGTCAAGTTTGAAGACCCCTGGGTTACAGGAACTGGGCCTGGCTAGTCTAGTGAAGAGAAGGACCTGGGGAGAAATAAGAGCAGTGTTCCAATATCTGAGGGGCTGCCACAGAGAGGAGGAGGGGGTCAAGCTTTTTCCAAGGCACCTGAAGGCCAGACAAGGAAAAATGGATGGAAACTGATCAAGGAGAGATTCAATCTGGAAATGAGACATTTCTGACGGTGAAAGCAATCAACCAGCAGCTGGCCTTCAGAAGTTATGGGTGCACCATCATTGGAGGCATTAAAGAAGAGACCGGACTGCCATCTGTCCGAAATGGTGTAGGGTTTCCTGCTTGGGCGAGGGGTTGGACTAGATGACCTACAAGATCCCTTCCAAATCCGTTAATCTGTTATCATAGTACCTTTTAAAAGTTTGTTCTCTAAAACTGTATATGAAACATGAATGACACCAAAGAAGAATAATCCAAGAAAGATTAAATATACCTGTTATAAGGGACTTTAACACAGTTAAAGCTCACCGGTCTAATCTGATTATGTTGATCAGATTAGACCGGTGAGCTTTAACTGTGTTGATCAGATTAGTCCTGATCCTTGTACTGTATTTATCTTCTGTGGCTTTGCTGGTTTTAGCCTAATGGAAACTGCCCTTCATTTGAACAAATCCAAAGATAGCTAAGTGTTAGAGAAGAAGAAATGGCGTGCACATTAATATGGATTGGGGGTGACATGATAGCAGTCTTCCAATATTTGAGGGGCTGTCACAGAGAAGGGGGCGGGGGGGGCGGCGTTAGCCTGTACTCCAAAGACCTGAGGGCAAAAAGCAACGGATGGAAACTTACAAAAGAGTGAGTCAACCTAGAACTAAGGAGAAATTTCCTGACGGTGAGAACGCTCAATCAGTAGACTGTCTTCTGTCTCCAGAAGTTGTAAGTGCTCCTTCACTGAAGGTTTTCAAGAAGAGACTGGACAGCTATTTGTCAAAATGGTTTCAGGGTCTCCTGCCATGGGCAGGGGATTGAAATGGACCTCTGTTGTGATTCGCCAGCAACCGGTGCAGACGGCAGCAGAATCGGGCAGTGGAGAAGAACGGGGACCAGTCCAGGAGTCTGCAGGGATGGGGCCAGGACTACCTGGGAGTGGGGTGCTGCTCCAGAGTCTGGCAGCAGCGAGGCAGAGGAACCAGGGGAGCCTGTTCCCAGTGCACGTGTGCGCAGAGTTGCCAGAAGCCAAGAACAGCTGAGACAAAAGGGGCAACTCAGGAGTAAGGCTTGGAGGCGATTGACCCTCCCATAAGACATAAAGGAGGAGCAAAGGGACAGGAACCTTTGCAGGAAGCAAAGACATTCGTTCTGTTCAGATCAATCCTTGAAGCTCTGTGTCGACTTTGTACTTTAGTTGGTTTTTATATTCATTTGGCACTTTTGTTGTTGGCAGCAATTCAAAGGAGAGAAAGGTGGGTGCTTATCTCAAGAGACTGTTTGGGACTCATTACAGGCTGTGAATGAACATAATTCCCAGCTTTGAAATAAAACAAGAGTTGTTTTAACTAAGCATGTGCTTAATTGCGGTCTCAGGAAGCCTTGGTCAGAACAAGCTCCAAAGTCCCTTCCAATTCTGTTATTCTGTATCAGGGGATCTTTAGATATTTTGAGATTCCCACTTGTTCAGTGCCTTTAGAACCATGAAAATAAGTAGTCCTCAACTCAAGGCCAATGTTTATGAAACTTTAAGATTTGTGAACCTGCTGGCTGGGGAATTTTGGGAGTTGAAGTCCACGCATCTTAAAATGCCCAAGATAAAGAAACTCTGTTTGATTCACAACTTGGTCTCTCAGTCTCTGTCCTTTATCTGCTTCAAAGAATTATGGCTGCTTCTACCCTCCTGTCCTTCTGTAAGGGCCTGGAGCAGAGGTGGGTCTTCAGCAGGTTCTGACCGGTAGTGGAAATTTTGTGTAGTTTGGAGAACCGGCCAATCCCACCTCTGACTGGAGATTTCCCCTGCCACGCCCACCAAGCCACACCCACAGAACCGGTAGTCAAAAAATTGGAACCCCACCACTGGCCTGAAGCCTCCCCCCATCCCAGGTGCATCACAAGGAAGGTGGAAGGATTAAGAGAAGATGCCAGCTCCACCCCCCCACTGTGCATCCTTCTCCCTTCTTCCCCATCTTTTTAATTGTCATTTTTACTGTTAATAGGAATATTTATTTTTCATCGTTTTATTGTTAGCCTTGTAAGCTGTCCAGAGTTGACCTGAGGAGAGATGGACTGTAACGAAACCAAATAGACCAGGGATGTCATACTCACACCGTCACAGCGGTGTCACATGACGTATCGGGACCAGAGATGGGATTCAGCCACTTCTGACCGGTTCTGGAGAACTGGTAGAGGACATTTTGAGTAGTTTGGAGAACCGGCAAATCCCACTTCGGACTGGCCCCTCCAACCCCATCTCTTCTCTGCCTCCCGTCGCGCCCCAGCTGATCGGCTGGGTTTGCTTTGGTTGCCCTGCACAGGAGAACGGAGCTGGAAAGCAGGCTAGTGGGGTGGGGAGGGAAGGGGGATTTCACAATATATCCTTCCCCTGCCACGCCCACAAAACCAGTAGTAAAAAATGTTTGAATCCCACCACTAATCAGGACTTTTTTCCCTTCACTAAACCGGCCGTGGGTGTGGCCAGCATGTGACACAGCTGGCCTACCGGCCGCGAGTTGGACAGCCCTGAAGCAGATGAATGATTGCCAACTCTACTGCTGGTCCTTTTTTTAGGAGGCTGGGGGCCTTTGGGGGCCAAGGGACCGGCTGCCATGGGCTTTCTCTCTCTGCTGGCTTGCTGGGGCTTCGCTCACATTTCCTCCCCAGAAAAAGGCCCCTGAAGGAGCTTCTCTCGGCCTTTCCTTTGCCCTGAGTTTCCTCTCCCCTGTTGTTGTTGGGGGGTCCCCCACTCCGGCCTGCTTTGGTATCCCCCCCGAATCCATTTTAAGCCATTTTAAGCTCCCAGAATCCCCCACACAGCTTGAAGTGGCCAAGGTTGGGGTGCGTAGGAGAAGAGCTGGGACCCTAATATTAGGGCGAAAAGTAGCATTGAAAATATAGGATAACTTAAAGTTGCACGTAGTCCTCGACTTACGAGCACAATTGAGCCCAAAATTTCTGTTGCTAAGCAAGACAGTTGTTAAGGGAGTTCGCCTCATTTTACGACTTTCCTTGCCCCGGTTGCTAAGTGTATTGCTGCAGTTAAGTTAGTAACATGGTGGTTGAGTGAATCTTGTTTCTCCATGGAAGTTGCTCGTCCGAAGGTCATAAAAGGGATTTTATGGGATACTGCAGCCTTCATGAATACATGCCAGTTGCCCAGCATCCGAAATTTGAGTGTGAAAAATGGTCATGTCACTTTTTTCAGTGCCATTGTCCCTCGAACGGTCACTAAACGAACGGTTGTAAGTTATAGTTATGGCATATCTAAAAAGAATACACACTGTACATGGTCCCCAACCTTTTTGGTTCCACGGATCCGTGGCGGTGGCTGTGGCTTCAGTGTGTTCATTGGCAAGTGGAAGTGCTTTCACACACCTGCAACCTAAATCCTGCAGATGATGCTCAGGTGAAGTTCTGCAGGCCTGCCCGTCACTTCCGTGGCCCAGTTCTCAACAGGCTGCAGCCCTGTAGCAGCCCAGGTGTCCCCTCCCCCGCCCCCCTCCTCACCTGGCTGTACATCATCATCACAGAACGTGAATCTGGCCAATTTGTAAAGGGAAGCAGCCTTCCCAGCAGGCTTCGGAGCGTTTTCCCTGGAGCTAAAATCAGGTAATTGGGGGCGTGTCTTTGTACTGCGGCTACCTTAGGTCGCTCGTGTGCCATTAATGGCTTTCTGTGAGTTGCTGTGGGGAAGAATGGCTCCAAAAGGCTGGAAGTGCACATGAGCTCAGCCCTGGGCTACATGTGCCGCACCGGGCCAAAATAAGGCAAGCCTGGATAGGTGGAAGGCAGAAGAGAATGGGCCAGAGTTGGAAGAGACTCTTTGAGGTCAGCAAGTCCACCCTCTTGCTCAGTGCAGGATCCACCTGACAGCATTTGTGACACGTGGCTGCCCATCCTCTACTTGAGGGGGAGGAACATCCATTAATTTTTTTACTTATCATATTTTTCGGAGTATAAAACGCTCCTAGTATAAGATTCACCTAGCTTTGGGGCAGGAAAACTAGAAAAAAAAAATCTGCCTCCCAGCAATTTGTCTCCTTGCTGTAAATAGCAGACAGCCTGCTCAGCTTCAGCACAGCCTGATTAGCACAAGCACCTGGTTGTCAGTTAGATCGGCCTCCCAACAATCAGCTGTTCCAGGCTGCAGGGATCGCCATCGCCTATTGCTCCCTCCACGTGCCCCATTTTTGGCCTCAGCGCGTCCCATTTTCCGCCCATTCTGATCCCCACCGCCTGCAGCAGGCCAAAAACGGAGCATGTGGAGGTCAAAAATGGGGTGCACAGAGGCGACAATAGGTGATGGCAATCCCTGCAGCCCGGAACAGCTGATCGTTGGGAGGCCGATCTAACCAACAATCAGCTGCTTGTGCTAATCAGGCTGTGCTGAAGCTGAAACAGATTGTTTGCTGTTCGCTGCAAGGAGGCAAATTTCTGGGAGGCTGAAGGGTGGGGCCAAAGAGTGGGCAACAACAGACCTTTCTTTTGGAGGTGAAAAAAGTGCATCCTACACTCTGAAAAATACGGTACTTATTTAGTAAATTAAACAGCATCTCATGACTCCATCAAACTTCTCTTTTTCCTATGAGGTGGCACAGTTAGGATGGGGGGAGAAATGTACTTTCAGGTTCTGTGAAAATGGCTTTACAATTAAGGGCCTTCTGGTGGAGTTTCTGTCCGGTCTGCCTCCGAAGGCTAATCTGTCTCCTCCTTTTCAGGTATCCTATCGGTCCCCTCTACTTTTCCACTTCCTGCACTTTTTCTCCAGTGCTTTTTGTTTATGCTCCCCTTCTTGAAACCTGCCTGAAACCTTATTTCTAGTGGGGCCCAGAACCAGGCAGCCAGGAGGGTCCCATGCAGAGTACACATGCTTGTCATTTCCTGTTCTTAGTTTCTTATTCAGATTTGCTCCTGGTTCACTTTGCCCCCAGGTTTGTTACTCTCAGCTTGCTGGTGGCCGTGTCAGGCCTTGTGCCCTCCTGCGTCTGTCTGCCAAGGCAGGTGCCAGCCCGGTGTGTGAAATGTTTGGCCTCTCCTTAGAGCAGAAGCTGAATTGGTTTTCAGAGCTTCATGTGGCAGAGGGAAGATACAACACATTTATGATCTGGTTCTGGGGTTCTGACAGTGGAGCGTGCACATGGCCACGTTACACTCAAATCTGTGATCATGATTTACAATTTTTGATGCCACTTTCCAGCCTTTACAAATGGTATCTGGCAAAAAGCACCACCTTCACTTTAGAGCTGCCACAAAAAATGGTGGTAAAATCAGGTTGTCATGACTTACAACAGAAATTCTGGGCTCCATTAAAGTTGTATGTCAGGGATTCCCTGTAGAAAAAGGCCCAGTGGGTTCCTGAGGAAAAGCCCTGGCATTAGGGTGAGGGAGAGTTCAGAAGCGCCCTCCTCCCCGGCCTCCAAGCCAAGCGTATCCTGCTTAGGGACGCTTCCAGAAATGGCCTCGCTGCCCCTTTCCCCCTTTTAAGGCACCCATCCCATTGCTGTTCTTTAAATGTGTGTGGTCCAGACCTCCTTCCTTCTGAAACGCAACATTGTGCCAAGGGAACCGTGCTTTCCTGGGCTGCTTCCACTCATTTCTGGGTCGCAGCATTGTGCCAGCTGCCACAAGGGATGTTCGCATATATTTTTTTTAAAATGGTCTTAATAGCGAGCAGAGAGAGCAATGGAATTCTCTTCCCTCTCCCAAATATTTGCACCGCTGTTTTTAAATCCCCTCTTTTGGAACACACACACACACGCACCTCCCTTTGAAACAGTCCCAAACGCTGTTTCCTCCCCTCCCCCAAGGTGATGTCCTGGTGGTGCCCATCAAGCTGCACAAGTGCCCCTTTTGCCCCTACACAGCGAAGCAGAAGGGCATCCTGAAGCGCCACATCCGTTCGCATACCGGAGAGAGGCCGTACCCCTGCGAAGTCTGCGGCAAGCGCTTCACGCGCCAGGAGCACCTCCGGAGCCATGCGTTGAGTGTAAGTGGCATGTCGGGCTGCACCCACCCACCTGGGGGAAGCCGTGTTCCCATTGCAACTGACAGTCCACTTGTGGGAGTTGGGGAGGTTTTTGGGGAAAAGGCTGGGCATGACTCGGACCAGCACAGACGAGACACGGAGTTTGGGGCATCAGCCATGTGGTTTGTTCACTGTAAAATCTAAATGGCCGCCCAACTGACACAAAGGGGACCCTGGGCAGCTCACAACATCAACATATACAACCCATTCTCCCTCCTGCCCTCCGCCTCCCATGGCAGCAGCAGCATAATTAGGCCAACCCCTTGATTGCTCCATCTCCATGCAGAAGGGTGGGGGCCAATCTGGGGGAAGGATGGTCCTTAAGGAGGGGGTCACCCCCGAGAGGGCCTTCTTTGGTGGCCTCAGCCTGACAATCTGGTCACGTGCCCTGCCTTCCTGTCTGGGTGGGCCGGGTGGATGGAAGAGGGGATCCTTCAAGCTGCCTGGCCCCAGTGACCCCCAGCACCTTAATCAGACCAGAAGCAGGTTGGCAGCCAGTGTGGCTCCTGCAAAGGAGGTGACGGTGACCGATGCACGAGTCCAGGCTGGTCTGGGCTGCTGCATTCTGAACTAACGGAAGCTTCTGAAGGCTCTTTGTGGGCATCCCCGTGTAGAGCGCATGACGCCGGTGCAGACGGGAGGGGACCTGAGATGGGCATGTTGGTCCAGGAATGGGCCTAACCAGTGTGCAATCCAAAGTTGTGCAAGGGCCCTCCTGGCCACGCCTGCCCCTCTGTGGCTGACCGCCCTGCTTGATTCTTGGCTCCCCAGGTCCATCAGTCTAACAAGCCCATCATCTGCAAAGGATGCCGGCGAACGTTCACCAGCAGCCTGACCCAGGGCTTGCGTCGCTTTGGCCTGTGTGACAGCTGCACGTGCGTCACTACCACGCACGAGGATTCGGGGCCCATCAACCTCAGCCTCGTGGAGCCTTCCTCCGAGGGGCCGGAAAGGAACGACCCGGACAACGACTGGCCCATCTACGTTGAATCCGGGGATGAAAATGATCCGCCTGAGGATGAGGCCAACCCCGACCATAAGCGGGGCCTCCGTGAAGAAGCACTGATGTAGCAGTGCAGGGGGGGGAGGGGGGAGGGAGGGGCTGGGGCCTGGTTGGGAATCCCTTTTCCTTATTATGGATGAGTCGACCAACACAGTTACCTAGAACTGCATGAAGTTGTGTTCTTTTGATATAAGTGGATGTAATTCTCTTTTGGAGACCACAGGTGGATTTTGTCATTCCGAAATGTCTTTTTCAATGGTCTGTCTGGTGCTGTGCACAACTTATTTGGAAAAGATTCCAGGTTCAAAAGTGGGAATAAGAGGGCTCCCAGCTGCACTTTCCAGAAGTTGGGTGCCTTTTGCAGCTGGCTTCTTCTCTGCTCCCTTTCCTCCTGCTGCTGCTTTTTTCCTTGAGGATCCAGAAAAGATTTGAGGGGACAAGCTTTCCTTCCTTCCTTCCTTCCTTCCTTCCTTCCTTCCTTCCTTTCCTTTCCTTTCCTTTCCTTTCCTTTCCTTTCCTTTCCTTCCTTCCTTCCTTTCCTTCCTTCCTTCCTTCCTTCCTTTCCTTCCTTTCCTTTCCTTTCCTTTCCTTTCCTTTCCTTTCCTTTCCTTTCCTTCCTTCCTTCCTTCCTTCCTTCCTCCTTCCTTCCTTCCCTCCTTCCTTCCTTCCTTCCTTCCTTCCTTCCTTCCTTCCTTTCCTTTCCTTTCCTTTCCTTTCCTTTCCTTTCCTTTCCTTTCCTTTCCTTTCCTTTCCTTTCCTTCCTTCCTTCCTTCCTTCCTTCCTTCCTTCCTTTCCTTCCTTCCTTTCCTTCCTTCCTTCCTTCCTTCCTTCCTTCCTTCCTTCCTTCCTTCCTTCCTCCCTCCCTCCCTCCCTCCCTCCCTCCCTCCCTCCCTTGTTCTGATCTTTAATTCTAACTTAGAAATGTAGAACATGATTCTGTCCATGCACAAAGTGGAAACTTCATCACCAGTTTGAAGTTTGAATCGAAGAAGAACTGCCACAATGGAATCCTAATTTTTAGATATTTTTAACAGCAACTTAAATGGACGCTTCTGTTCTGCCTTAAGCCAGGGGCAGATAAAAAGTTTACAAATCACTGGAGAAACAACCTTGGGGATTGCCATGCATCGGGCACGGATGTGCTTCCTGCTCAAACCGAAGGGGCACTTTTGTCTTGAGCGGTGTGTCCATGGCAGGACTTGCTGATGGCGGAGCATCTCCAATTGAAACACCCAGATATTTTGCTGCCTGACTGGCTTGGTATCAGCAGCTGCCTTCAATTATTGGACCCAAAGCCGATGGGTGGTGTGGCTGGCAGTACAGAGGATGTACTGCTTGTTGACCAGGGCCCTTAAAACAACCAGCTGAATTGATGACTCCGGATAGTTCATACCTCTAGGAAGAGATGTGAGAGGGAAGCTGATGGTACTCCGGAGCCAGAGGTGGGGAGTAGAGCTCCAGCATCTTCATTGGCGGCTGAGCTGGGACCTCTGGCACGCCTCAGCAAAGAGCCTGAAATCAGCCTGTCGGGTCAAGGTTAATAGAAGTCCATTTTGCATTTGTGCATTGCAAAGGAAACGCTGTGAAGATTTCCGGGAATGTCCGCATTGTGGACCTGACCGGGGGGGACCCTTGAAGGATCCCCTTTCTGGTGGTGACTTTATTGTGAACACTGAGTCAACAATGAACCACAATTCTTTAGTTTACTGCCCCACTTCCCTCCAGGATGTCCCAAAGGTGCTTTTTCAAGAGGCAGCTGGACTTTCTGGTTTTTCTTTGAAGACGTTTCACTTAAGAAGAAGCTTCTTAACGGAGCAGAGCTGAAGAACCTTTTTGGGTGAGAATTGAAACATCTTCAAAGAAAATCCAGAAAGTCCAGTTGCCTCTTAAGAAAAGCACCTCTGGGACAACCGTGACCTGGATGACTAAGAATCTCCATGGACATTTCCCTCCAGGGTGTGTGCCTCTCGTTGCACAGATACATGGTAATATGGGTGAGTTGTGATGGTTTCTGTGTTTGTATCGTCTTACAAGTTTGTCTTGAGTATATTCCATGTTTTAAAAATATACAGTTTAAATTTTGCTTTATTCCTGTCGATGATGTACACTAGGGACTTGGTTTCCTATAGAATGTGAAATTACTCAATGTATGTCCTCAGATTGATTTTCTAGAGGTTATTTAAACAAGCTGGGGAACTATCAAAACACATTGGATATAACAGAACAAAGCTACCAAAAGAAGCCAATAAAGTGTAAAATAAAATAAAAAGTGTAAAATCATATGTAGTGGATTGTAGCTTCTGTATTCAGACTCTGGGAAAATCCCCCAAAAAGTCTGCAGGAAAATCCCCCACCCCGTTTTCCTACCGATCGATCATTCTTTATTTGGGATCGCAGGATGCCATTTCCAGCTCCGTTCTCAGAGAGAGAGAGAGAGAGAGACTTTTGGCTTCATGCAAGGAAAGCAGCAGAAGCAGCAGAAGTCTTTCTTTCTCTCTCCCTAAACTCTGCCAGAAATGAGTCTTTGCCGGCGCAGCCTCTTGGACGGTCTCAAAGACTCATTTCTGGCGGAGTTTGAGGGAGAAAAAGAAAGACTTTTACTCCTTTCCTTGCGTGCAGCCAAAAGCAGAAGAAGAAAGGAGCAAAAAGAAGCAGCCCAGTGGCCAGGCAAGGCAAGTGGGGCAAGTTCCCCCCCCTCCCACCTTTCCCCTGTCCCCTCACTACCTCGTGTTGTTCGCAATGCAAGCAGCGCAAGCCTTGTGTTCCCGTGGGCCATGTGGGCGGCACAGCCTTCTTCCTGCACAGCCTGGATTAATTGCTTTGGGGGTGACATTTCTTTGCGGACCATCAAAATTTTCTTGCAGACCACCAGTGGTCTCCGGCCCACTGGTTGGCAACCACTGTTCTAAGCAGCCTCTCCCCCCGTCTCCCAAGGGGGTTCCCCAGATGTTAAGTACACCTGGTGTCCTTTCCAGTGTGTTGGACTACCTCCCACCGGCTGTACTGACTAGAAATTGCGGAGATTAATCTGGCACATTAGTGCAATCCATAGTAGTAGGAGGAGCAGAAAGTCCTGGTTTCTAGTTCTCCCTAAGACACGGAAGCCAAAATTGGCCCCAATCACACCCTCTGTAAAAGCTGGCTAAAAAACCCACGCTTGCTGTATCCTTGCTCTTTAAAAATGGAATTGTCCCTCCTCTGCTCCTGCGCTTCCCAAGTGCTCATCCCCAAGATGATTATTGAAAAAGTTCAAAATAGAGTATGTGAGCGCACAATCAGCCCCGCTGCTTTGTGTAGCTGCTACTTTGACTTGTTTTATTTCCCCTCCCTTTGCCTTTGCGTTGTCAGGTTCCAAGGAATTGGGGTACCTGTGCATCCCACTGTTGTGGACCGGCGGAATAACCTGAGGCAAACATGGAGCGAACTTCAGCTTTTACTTTATTGTAACAATAAAGGGTTGCCGCGGCTGCCGCGTTAACAAGGCAGCCAGCTGGCGGACAACAGCTGATGCTGTTTGACAGCTCCCTTTTAAAGCCGGCTGTCAAACGGCATCAGCCAATAGGAACGGTCCGTGTTCCTGCTGGAAACACGGACTGGAGTGAAGACTTCAGCTCAGTCTTTTCCAAACGCCACACTCCTTTCCCCCAGAACGGAGCATGCATAGTCCTTCAGATAACTTGGGCGCTTGCGCAGGCGGCCAGATCTTCTAAGTCCTGACGAAGCTGCTGCTGGAAGGAACTTTTCTGCTTGCTGGGCGACTTCTGGTGCCGACGAAGCTGGCATCTCGGCTTCAGGCATTTCTGGGCGAGGGACAGATGGCTGTTCAGGTAGGCTTGCGTTCCTGTATGATCCGAGGGAAGTTTCTTTGGGCGCCGGCGGTTTCTCTGTTGCAGGAACGTCTTGAGGGCCATCTGCAGGCACACTCCAACGCCTTCTAAGCTGATCGATATGGCGGCGCCAGATGCGCCTGTCTTGCAGTTGGACCCTGTAAGACTTAGGACCAGTTACCACCACAATTTGCCCAGGCATCCACAAAGGGTGTCCCGCATAGTTCCGGGCATAGACCTGGTCATTCTCAGCGAACTCCCTTGCCTGGCTTTTTGACCCTAGGGGTGTGACTGGGGCATAATTCGTATGTAGTCTGTCTAGGGTGGTCCTCAGACGTCTACCCATGAGAAGTTCAGCCGGAGACCTATTAGTGGTGGCACAGGGAGTTGTGTGCTGGGTCAGGAGGTACTTAGCGAGCCTAGAGTGCCAATCTATAGGCCCAAACCTTGCCAGGGCCTCCTTAACTGATCTGACTGCCCTTTCAGCCAGGCCATTACTGGCAGGATGAAAAGGAGCTGTAAGTGCGTGCCTTATTCCTAGGTTGGCTAGGAAGACCTCAAACTCATAGGAAGTAAACGGGGGGCCACTATCAGACACGATGGTGTCAGGGAGGCCATGGGTAGCAAATATCCTTGATAGAGCCTTAGTGACAGCTTCTGAAGTTGTGGTGGTCATCAAGGTCAGTTCTACCCATTTAGAAAAAGAATCAACCATCACCAGGAATGTACGCCCATGAACGGTGCCAGCCAGATGAATATGCACCTGGGACCAAGGGGCCACAGAATCTTCCCACCTGCCTGGAGTGGATGTGGGTGGAGCAGGTCTGGTAGCTTGGCATGGCTGACAAGCATTCACCCAACTTGTAATCTGAGCATCCATGCCTGGCCACCATACATAATTGCGAGCCAGGGCCTTCATCCTGACAATGCCGGGGTGGCCCTCATGCAGGACCTTTAAAACTGAGTCTTGCAACTTGAAAGGGATAACTACCCTCGTTCCCCAAAGTAAACAGCCTTGCAAAGAAGATAGTTCTTGCTGGCGAATTTTGAAAGGCATGAATTTGGGGGCATAAGGAATTGCTGGCCACCCCCTTCCCACCCAGTCAAGAACTGGGGCAATTACCTTGTCCCTGGAAGAGTGGGCAGCGATATTGAGGGCAGTGATGGGGAGTTTGAGGTTGTTGATCTGGAAAACAGCATTAGTTGGTGCAGGATCTTCCACAGGAACAGGCAGGGGGCAGTGACTAAGAGCATCAGCGTGGCATAGACTCTTGCCAGGTCAATGAACCAGTGTATAGGAATAGGCAGCCAGAAATAAGGTCCACCTGTTCATTCTTGGAGACAAAATCTGAGGAGTTTGTCTCTCGCCAGACAGAAGGCCTAACAGAGGCTTGTGATCCGTGATCAACTCGAAATAGTGTCCATATAGAAACTCATGGAATTTTTTGACAGAAGCAACTGCAGCCAAAGCCTCCTTGTCAATTTGGCTGTAGTTGCGCTCAGCTGGGGGAAAAGTTCTGGAGAAAAAGGCAATGGGTGCCTCAGAACCGTTAGGCAGTCTATGACTTAAAACAGCACCTATGCCAAAAGGAGAAGCATCTGCTGCTAAAACTAAAGGTAAATGTTCATTAAATTGTATCAGGACAGCATTGGAAGTAAGTAATGATTTGACAGCATGGAAGGCATTGGCTTCCCTAGGTCCCCAGTGCCAGGGGGATTGCTTGTCCAAGAGTCTGTGCAGAGGCTCTGCAACAGAAGCTTTATGAGGCAAAAATGAAGTATAAAAGTTAAGAAGTCCTAAAAAGGCCTGGAGCTCAGTTTTGTTAGTTGGCGTGGGTGCCTCGTGAATAGCCCTTACTTTGGATTCGATTGGGTGAATACCAGAGGCGTCAATTCTGTATCCCAAAAATTCTACTTGTGGGGTGGCAATAGTGCACTTGTCTTTCTTTAACTTAAGACCATGCTGTCTGAAACGATCGAGGACTCCTCTGACTCTTTGCAGTAACTGAGGCTTGTCAGGGGCAGATATTAAAATGTCATCAAAATACGGAATTACGCCCAGTAATCCTTTAAGAAGTCTTTCCATTAAGGATTGGAAAATTCCTGGGGCTACACTTACGCCAAATTGGAGGCGCCTACATTTGAAAGCGCCCCTGTGCGTTACAATAGTTTGTAGTTCAGCGGCTGTGTCATCAACAGGGAACTGTTGATAGGCCTGTGACATGTCTAATTTAGCGAAAATGGTTCCTGGCTCAAAAGAATGTAGTAGGTGCTGGATAACAGGGACTGGATAGGCGCTGATTTGTAAATATTTGTTCAATGACGTCTTGTAATCCGCGCAGATTCTTATGCTCCCGTCTTTCTTCAGGGTTGTCACTATTGGGGTTTCCCATTTTGCGAAGTCCACAGGCTCTAATGCACCTTGTTTAATTAATTTGTCAAGCTCCATGTCTAATTTGGGGCGGATTGCAAAAGGTACCCTTCGAGGCTTTAAATGGATTGGTACTGCCTGAGGGTCCAAGTTGAAAGATATTGGGGTTCCTGAATAACAGCCCAGCTCCTCGCTGAACACATCAGCATAGTCATTAAACAAGGTGTCCACTTCAGGATTTGTAATAGAGTGGATTCCACTTATATGAAGGCCAAGGCCAGGGAACCAGTCTAACCCCAACAGGCTAGGGAGGGCACCATCCATTACCACTAAAGGCAAGTGACCTTTAAAATTTTGAAATTGTACAAAAAACTTGCCTTTTCCGATGACTGGGATGGTCCTGCCTTGGTAGTCGCGTAGGGTTAACTGGCAGCCGTGAAGCTTCTTCTTAGCCATTCTGGGAAGTAGTTGTTTCAAGGTGCTCCCTGAGATGATGGACAGTGCTGAGCCTGTGTCAACCTCCATCCTGCAAGGTTTTCCTTCTATAGAAACAAAAACACTATTTTTGTTAGAGCCTTTGTTAGTCAGCTTGGCTTGATAGCAGGTAGAACAGTCTTCAACTTGTTTTTGGAAATGTTGGGTTGTCTGAGGCTTTTGGGCAAAAGTCTTTCCTGCTTGACAGATCCTGGCTAAATGACCCTTCCTTTGGCATTTTAGACAAATGGCATTCCTGAACTTGCAGGATGCCCTGAGGTGGTTTCCCCACAGCTTAGACAAATGGGCTGATGCCGTGGAGGTAGATTGGGGTTTGGCCCGTTTTTCCCTTGACTGGTTTTTTGCTGCCTGAGGTGATTTACATCATTAGTTTCTTCATAGCCTTCTTCTGAGGAGGCTTCATCGTAATGGATGGCCGAGCTGCCCTGGCTAATTGGATTTCCCTGAATTTCTGCTGCTGAAAGTGCTGATAGTTCAGCAGCTTGAGACTCTTCAATTGCTAATTTAAGGGTTAAATCCCTTTTAGCCAATAGACGCCTTTGTAGCCTTAAATCCCTGACTCCACAAACTAGTTGGTCTTCCAGATAGTCTCTAAACCCACAATGCAAGGCAGCTGTTTGTAGGGCAGCCATGTACCCACTAATAGTCTCTCCCTCAGCCTGAATCCGTCTCCTAAAAGCATGACGCCTGCCAATTTGGGATGGCTTAGAGGAATAGTGGTTGGAAAGAATTTCCTGCAATTCTTCCCATGGAACAGTCTTAATTGAATGTGGAGCCAATAATGCCGTAGCAGTGTCAAACACTGTGGCTCCACAAAAACTTTAAAAGTAGGACTTTTTCCTATGGTCGGAAATGTCAGCAAGGTCTATGGCATCTAGGAAACAGTCAAATCGGTTTCTGTAGGATTCCCATGTTTCCGCTGTCGGTCTGAAAGGCGGGAATGCAGGGTTCGAAGTCATCTCGACTCAGCGGTGCCGGATCTTTCGAGGAAAGTTGAAATTCGCGCTCGCGAATAGTGACAGTAGCTCTTAAAGTGACATTCAGTTCGGTAGTGACTCTTTTTGTAGTGACTTCGCTCAGTGATTCTTTGGCCGGTTGCCTCTTTTAGGGATCCCACCTTCGTCGCCAGTGTTGTGGAGCGACGGAATAACCTGAGGCAAACATGGAGCGAACTTCAGCTTTTACTTTATTGTAACAATAAAGGGTTGCCGCGGCTGCCGCGCTAACAAGGCAGCCAGCTGGCAGACAACAGCTGATGCCGTTTGACAGCTCCCTTTTATAGCCGGCTGTCAAACGGCATCAGCCAATAGGAACGGTCCGTGTTCCCGCTGGAAACACGGACCGGAGTGAAGACTTCAGCTCAGTCTTTTCCGAACGCCACACCCACAATCTGGATTCCCCCCAAGTGTGCTGAACTACCTCTCACCAACTCAGCACTGCAGCTGTCTAGGCTCCGTCCACACTTGGGCTCATGGCCCTGCCTGGACCCAATTGTGTTATAAACCCATCTCAGCCGAGCGTTATATATTTTTTTCTGCCATGGCCTCTGGATGATGATGCCGTTTCTGGCTCAGGAGTCAGAAGGTGCAAATTGTCCTCAGTGGACCTGATATAAATACTAAAGTTCTGTTCACCGTGCAGGAGGCAGCCTGGAGGTACGTAAAGTAGATTAGGCTTTGCTCCTTGGAGGAAGCCAGGAGACCGGCAACGATGAGGAATAGTATGAAGCATTGAGAGAGGGCAGCGAACATCATGTTGATTTTCTGAAGGGAAGGATTGACAGGTGAGACAGTTAATCCATCTGGATTGTGGTCTTCTGCAGTGGTCAGAGTGCAATATTGCAAGCTGATTCAGCTGACTGCCAGCAGTTCCATCCTACCCAGCTCAAGGTTGACTCAGCCTTCCCTCCTTCTAAGGTCAGTAAAATGAGGACCCAGATTGTGGGGGCAATTTGATGACTCTGGAAATTGCTTAGAGAGTATATAAGTCTAAATCGGGTGGGATTCTACCAGTTTGCACCTATTCGCTAGAAGCGGTTGTTAACATTCTAAGCAGTTCGGAGAACCGGTTGTTAGAAGAAATTACTGGGCTAATCCTGTAAGGAAGGCAGGAAGGAAACATTCTGGTGTTGCTTACAGAAACTGCCTCTCCCTTAATCCTTATTACATTCTTGGCAGGACTAGACTTCCTGTCTCTGGAACTTCTCTGGAGGTTTTCCCCCCTCCTTTGCTGGTACTTTGCTTGTGTGGAGTGACCATTCAAAGTTACAATGGCACTGAAAAAGTGACTTATGACCATTTTTCACACTTACGACTGTTGCAGCATCCCCCCAGTCATGAGAGGCCAGGCAAGGAGATGCACGTCTCGATGTGAGTGATATTGAGTTGACCACGCCCACCAACTAAGCCACACCCACAGAACCAGTTGTTAAAAAATTTGAATCCCACCCCTGGTCTAAATGCGATTGTTATTGTGGCTTGGGGGAAAAAGTCAAGATGGCCCATACTCAACACAAATTTGGTGATTAATTGACACAACGCTGCAGCTTTCTTGGTGATAGTGCAAGGGTCTTCAAACTTGGCAAGTTTAAGATTTGTGCACTTCAACTCCCAGAATTCCTGAGCTAACATGACTGGAGGAGGAATTCTGGGAGTTGAAGTCCACAAGTCTTAAACTTGCCAAGTTTGAAGAGCTCTTTGGGGGTTTAAGGACTCTTGTTTGCATCAGACAATTCAATCTGGTTTCAGGAATTTTCTTGAGAGCAGAGAATGAAGCTTATTTATATAAGGGGAGAAAGAGGAGAGAATTCTAATCAACATTCCCATTCTGGCCAAACCTAAGCGAATTATTTTGTTCTCCCATTTGTGTTTCATGAAATTGTGTTGTCTTTGCCTTCCCTGTGAGGACACACCATCTGTGTGTTCCTTTCATCCTGTAAATGCTAAGTTTCATTATATTTCTGTGAAACTTTACAATGAAAGTTAATTTTAAAAATGGCATTTTGATAAGCAATGCTTAAAAATAATGGAAACAGGCTTATTCCTAATATAATTTTGATTATTTTTCTATGAGCCCAAGAAGCTGTTTGAGCTAATATAATCCAATCTCATTTCAAAACTATTTCTTTACTTGGGAGGTGTCAATGGTCTCCCCTGCTGGGAAGTCCCATTGACTGCAGAATACAAATACTTTGAAGTAAGCTTCAGCCTCTCAAAAGTTTATTTTGTTTTCAATGAGTAGTAATCTTTAAATCTTTAAACTGATTTTTTTTAAGAAAGCTGTTTTACTTGGTTTCCTCTGTGACTACAAAATTTAAATCTTTATGAGATTTAATGTGGCAAAATTCTTCCTTAATTTCTGCCTTTGTATCACCGGAGCTTATTGAATGGAAACTAAAGCAAGTTCCTTGACATCCACTGAAAACTTTCATAAATCTTGAAGTCCGAGTCTTCAAAAGTAGGCAGGGCAGGCTGGGGCTAAAGTTCCGAAGTCAAGCTCACCTCCTGGTGCTTCCCATGTGCATCCAAAATAGCTTTTGGTGAAATTATCATTTTTACTGAAACTGGGTGACTTTCCTTCTTGAGGAATGTTTGAAATTTCCAGTTTAGCCACAACTGTGGTGGTTTCCCATTCTAAGCAGATCTGACATTGTTTAGTTCTTATTATTAGTTCCTGGTTATTCAATAACCAGGCTGGAGAATTCTGGGAGTTGAAGTCCACAACTCTTAAAGTTGCCAATTTTTGGAACTCCTGTGTTACAGTAACTAAAAATAACAAAGGCAAAGATGCAAGGACTCCAACTCCCAGAATTCCCCAGCCAACATGCTGGTAAGTCCAGAAATCTTAAAGCAGTCAAGATTTAAGAAATGCTGACATAGACACCAGGAAAGAAGAACATTTGGCATTTGGTAATCATAGCATCTGATCAGCAGAACATGGCTTGGCCTTGCTGTGGGCTGGCCCAGCGCTGCTAAAGCCTCCTTTTCTATAAGAGGCTCTCCTTTCGCCGTCTTTTCTCCTAGACGCCGAGCATTTTCTCTCCTAAATGGCATCCTTTTTGGTGCCCAAAGACCTTTCACACCAAGGAAAAGACAACCTGGTTAACTAGGTCCTTCCACTCCAAGCTTATTTCAGTCAGCTGCTTCTGGGAATTCCTCGTGGCCATCATTTATGATAAATAGAATATTATTATTTTTATAGGACAAAAATAATAAATGCACACCAGGGGCAGAGAAGCAATTCAAAAGAAGTCTGAAAAAGATTCATCGACAATAGGGCTGTCAAATTCGCAGCCTGCAGGCTGGATGTGTCACGTGCTGGCCACGCTCATTCCCAGTTTAATGAAGGGGGAACAGTCCCAATACATCCCATGACATTGCTCGAAGCCACGAGTTTGACACCTCTGACCTACAAGCAAGCAAAAATCTGGAAACTCAGTCTGTGTGAAATAGATCTCCAGTGCCGTCCACCACTGGCCTCTGTTTGCAAGCGATGCCCTCCCGATGTTGGGTTTGTCTCAAGGCAAAAGGGCTGGAAATAAAGCGGAGAATCGACAAAGGCCACTCTTTGACCACACTGTGCTGTTCTCTCTGCAGGATGTGGAACAAATAGGAAATGATTTGGTAGCCTTGTTTCCACACTGGGGCATCATTCAGTCTTTCTATGTTTGTGTCATGTCTCTTCAGATAGCTGTAGCAGCTCAGGACTTTTGGAGCTGACAATGTGAACAAAATAAAGTTTTGACAACAATATAAACTTGGTGAGGCTTATGGCAGTATCTTTTGGAGAGCGATTTTGGTACAGGTGGTCCTCGCCTTACATGATTGAATAAAAAATTACAGTTGTAAGTTGTAGTCATTAAGCAGGGTATCATGTGACAGTACCTGATTTTATGACCTTTTTTTGTTCCAGTAATCATTAAGTGAATTCATTTTCACCAATGGGCATAATAAGTGAAGGCTAGTTTCTGGCAAAACCTGCCGTAAATCATGGCCATGTGACTGAGGTGCTGCAAACAGCCAAGATGCAATGGCTGCAGGGGGGTGGGGTGGCCTTTGAAATCTTGAAACCAGGTGATAAATGCCTTTTAGGGAGTCTGGTTGTAAGTCAAGGACTACCTGAGGCTGTTTCTCTTGAGAAAGGCATTCTCAGTTGTGGACAATCTTGTATTTTTGTGCGGAATTTCTACGATTTGTGAGTCTTGCTATAGACACTGCAGGAGGGGTACATTAGTCCATGGAGGCAAAAAAATATATATATCAGGAGCTGTTAGCACCTTTTCCAAGTAACAAATGACAGCGGAAGAAGGCAGGAGATGGGAACTGTGTCCCAGGAACAGAAGGAGGGAAGCCCTCGAATCCTCAAAGAGTACCAAGATCTACGTCAGGAAACTGAATTTCATTAAGGGCCACATGGTGTTTGACCTGAGGGGGCAGGGTGGGCATGGCCAGGGTAGGTATGGCCAGCTTGATGTCACTCATGTCAGGGGCACCTGGGGTGGTCTGAGCACTCTGCCAGCAAAAATGGGCTCCTGGTTTCGGCTGTGATCGCCTCTTGCAACCCTCTGCCAGCGAAAATGGAACTTGGGTGGGCCTCACATGTCCCACCGTGGCTTTGTTTTCACTGGCAGAGGCACCATGGGCTGGTCCTTTGCTGTTTCCAGGGTGGCCCTATGGGCCAGATCTAAGCACCCCCCCCCCATGCCGATCTGGCCCTTGGGCCTTGAGTTTGGCACCCCTGTTCTATGTGATATATTTAGTGAAAAAGGGGTTGGATGCAGTCCCATCCCACCAGCCCACTGACTTTTCCATGGAAATTTTCCCAAACCCAAGCTATATTCAATGACCCCTAGAGAACTGGGCAAGGTAGAGACTTTCATTGACAAAAAAATCTAGAATGAGGGTTCATTCAACCAGCCCGACTCTGGGAAGCCATCCCAGATCCTTGGTTCTGTTCCGAGAACAGAAAGATGGTCCCTTTGCCTGTGTGTGGACCATAGAGGGTTAAAAGCTGTCTGTGTGGAAAATGTTTAACCCCCCCCCCGCCCTTAATGAAAGACATGCTGGCCCATCTGGCAAAAGGGAAAATTTTTCACAAAGCTAGTCTACTGTGAGAAGCATAGAAGATCAAAGAGGGAGATGAGTGGAAGACAGCGTTCAACTGCCCCTTAGGGTGTTTCCAGTTCAGACACCTCCTATATAGATGCAAGGAGCCCCTGCGGTCCTCATGCAACTGATAAATGAGGTGTTGCACGAACGTTTATACAAAGGGGTGCTGATATACTTAGATGACATTTTAATCTGTACCGAAACTATGGTGGAGCATGTCCAGCTGGTGTGGGCAGCACTAAAGAAACACCATGCTACTCAGCGATACACAAAACTTTCTAAATGTGTGTGCCATCGAAGCAAGATTGACCACTTGGGTTACCGAATATCCCATAAAGAGATAGAAATGGACCCAGAGAAAGTCTGTGCAGTACTGGACTGGGCTCCACTCTGCACCAGGAAACAACGGCAGAGCTTTTGGGGATGTGCAAAGTTCTGTCAGTAATTCATCCCCTCATTTGCACAAATTGCTTTCCGCATCACGAATCTGATAAAAACAAAAGCCGCTCCCATGGATATTGGACTGTCAAGCGGCATTTGAAAAAATTTAAATGCCTGTTTGCAGCCAAGCCAGTCCTTAAAGCACCCGGACCCAAGTGCTCCTTTTGTCATCCAAGCTGATGCCAGCAATGTGGGTGGGAGGGCAGACATCCTAGAAAGAAACCAGGAGGGGGCTCTTCAACCATGTGCCGACACATCCCAAAAACTCACCAACGCCTGTGTGATGGTGGACTGTTTGGGAAAAGAGATGTATGCAGTGCGATGGGCATTACTTACATGGAGCACTTCCTGATGGTGGCGAAGGCTCCTTGCGAGGTTTGGATAGACCACAAAAATATAGAGCCCCCTCCTAAGAGGATAAACAATTTTGGGATCTTTTCCATCAATGGTTAGATAATAAAATACAGAAATGAAATATGTAGACTTTTAGAAAATAATAAATATATAAAGATGTACTTCTTTCTTATTATATCTACAAAACGATTTTAGGATAGATTTGGGGTGATAATATGAACTGTTATAAAATAAACTAAGTAAATTATGATTATCTTGTAAAACATGAATGAATTAAAGTATAGTCAAATGATTGATTAATAATGATACCAAGGTATTTAATTTTTGATTGAAAATATGAGATTATATGCAATGTAATTGTAATTGACGACTATGAAATGGAAGCACAAAACAATTTGTAAACCAACCGGCACACTGTATGTACACCTATGGAAGATAGCTTGATGTTTTTATGTTTTGTTTGTTTATGTTTGTTTTTAAAAACTAATAAAAATTTTTTAAAAAATATATATAGAGCCCCTAACCCTCACCTTGAAAGCTGTTGCCTAAATAAGTCCGATGGGTGCAATACTTCAATAGCTTCAATTTCACTCTGAAATACCTCCCGGGGGGGTGGGGGGGAGCTTCCTAGCTGATGCACCGGTAGGATGACTCAGTATAATAGCTCTTAATCCAGAAATAGTCAGTCCAGTCATCCCTTCCCACCAACTAGCAGCCCCAGTAACCATCAGGGCACAAACAAAAATGAGGGAACCAAAAACTGAAGCCCCTTAAAAGGAACCCCGGAGGGAGACTAATGGTTCCAGAAACATAAGAATGAATGCACCATGAGAGATGGTTTGGCTTGGGTGGGAGCTAAATTGTATATCCTGAAAAGCCAGAGACTGCTAATTCTAGAGACAAGCCGTGACTTTATAACCACGGGACATTTCGGGTTCGTAAAAATGCTCCATTTGGCTGGAAAAGGACATTAAAGGGTACATGGCAAGCTGCCAAATATGTGCTTCAGCCAAATGACAGCAAGAGAAAACACCAGGGCTCCTTCAGACAGTAGTGGAGCCTAGCGCTCCATGAAAAGAAATCTCCATGGACTTTATTGTAGAACTCCCTGGGAGCTGGATATATGGTGATCGGGTCGTAATGGACCTACTCTCCAAACAAGTACATTTTGCAGCCTGCCAAAAGATCCCATCTGCCCATGCCTTGGCTAAACTTTTCATTAAACATTGTCTATAGACTGTATGGGGCTCCACCACTCATAATCTCAGATCGTTGATCCAATTCAGCTTGAAGTTTTGGCAGCAGTTTCTGGGACTTTGGGGGACCTCCCAGGAACTAAGCTCTAGTCACCACCTCCAAACTAATGGGGTATGTGAGCAAGCTAATGGGGTTCTATAACAGTGCCTCAGGTGTTATGTAAGCTACTAGCAAGGCAACTGGACGGAGCACCTTCCATTTGCTGAAGTAGCATACAATAATTCTGTCCATAGCTGCACAGGCTTCACCCCATTCAAGGTGGCCACAGGCCAAGACTTTGCCTCAATACCAGAATTACCTGTGCCCCTCCCATCACCTCTCAAAGACTGGTTGATCCAATTACAGGACATCTGGCCAGTAGTTAGAAAATTGCTAGAAGAGGCAATATAAAATATATTGCTATAAAAAGCAAGCTAACAAAAAATGCATGAAGCCTAAGGACTTTAAGAGGAGATCAGGTCCATCTGTCTACCAAGTACTTGCAATCCAGGTAACCCTCAAAAAAAGAAAACAGAACCCAAGTATGTTGGATCTTTCCCCATTAAATGCCTGATTAACTCCCCAAATCACTCGGGCGGATCCACCCGATTTTCCACTGCAATCTGCTGAAACCTGAGGTGCTTTTCCCGCTGCGTCCAGGACGACCCACCTGAGCCTCTCATGATCGAAGGGGAGCAGCATTTCAAAGTCAAAGACAATCTGGATTCCCGCAAATACTGAGGGAATATCCAATACCTGATGGCATGGAAAGACTTTCCCCTTCCGAAGTGCAGTGGGTGGACTTTAAAGATGTTAAAGCTGTGAAACTCCTTAAATGCTTCCACAACCAATACCCTGGCAAACCAAGATGGTCTAACCCTGGTTAGATCACTCCCTCCCTCCTGTCAGACTGTGCTCCTTCTAAATCCCAAGAAAGAAATACTCAGACTCCATGGTGTAGAGCAGAATTTATCTTTTACTGGAAAATGAAATAGTAGCAACAGAATCAGTTCCGAAACTAAAATATTGGCGGGTAAAATGCATATACAAAGGGATAGAATTGCTCCCCCCCTCCAGAGATCAAATGATTCTTCCAATTAAAACTTCTGAATAGGATCATGTGGTCATCTCTAGGTGATGATGAGGCTACTGTCAGTGACCTTGACATATTTTGATAAAAGTTCGCAGTTGCGCATATAAGAGGACAGAGGTTAGTGAGAAATGGAAAGTTACAACAAAGAATCCCCCCTCCCTTTCTTTACCCAGCAAAGGAATGCAAAACACCTCCTGCCTTCTTCCCTTCAAAGATTCCCCCCTCCCACCGTTTCATGACAGCCGAAAGAGAAATAAAAGCATAGCAACAAATGAGCCATAATTAGGAGCGGAGATATCTTGATAGGCAGGGATGGATATCTCTTGAGGCTGACATTCGGACCCCCTAGAAGAAGGACATTAGTCCCTGTAAGAGAAAAACAATCATGTATTAACATTGGCATACATTTCTATGGTTTATCAGGGTATTTGGCATAAAACTTTTTAAGCAAATCAGGGGCCCTAATGTCTTTTTCATTAACCCATTCAGCTTGGGAAGGAGGAAAATGTTTCCACGCTACAAGATATTGGACACGACCCTCCATTTCCTAGAATCTAGAATTTCTTTAATCTCGAAATGTTGTTCCCCCTCGATCAACAGGGGTACGGGTGGATCAGACTGGGTCGGCCGCAAAGTACTGGTATGTTCTGGTTTCAACAAACTGACGTGGAAAACAGGATGAATACGACGAAGAGTCTTTGGTAAAGTCAGTTGAACAGTCACCGGATTTACAATCCTCTCAATGGGAAAAGGTCCCACGTACTTAGGACCCAGCTTCTTCGACTTCTGAGTAGTCTGCAAATATCTGGTCAAGAGGAAAACTTTATCGCCCACCTTATACACCATCTGTGGGGCTCGCTTTCTGTCAGCAAATTTCTTATGAGATTGGTGTGCCTCTTCCAGAGCTTTGCGAACGACCGGCCAATTTTGTTGAAGCTTAGATATCCAATCGTCCAACGATTGGATAGTGGGGTTTTCTCGAGGCAGTTCAGGTATGGGCACAAAATCTTGTCCCGTGGCTACTTTGAAAAGAGTAAATCCCGTACTACTGTGTACAGAATTATTATACGCCACCTCCGCAAAAGGCAGTAAATCCACCCAATTATCTTGCTGATAGTTTATATAACATCTGAGGTACTGTTCTAACACCCGTTTGTCCTCTCACAGGCCCCATTAGTTTGGGGATGATGGGCGGAGCTTAGGCTCTGGGTGGAGCCTATCAATTTCAAGAATTCTCTCCAAAAGTTCGAGGTAAATTGGACCCCCCAATCAGAAACTACACGCTCAGGAACGCCGTGCAACCTGTAGACATTTATAATGAACATTCTGGCCAATGATTTCGCTGAAGGAATCTTAGAGCAAGGGATGAAATGAGCTTGTTTGGAAAACAAATCAGTCACTACCCAAATGACAGTGTGTCCAACACTCTCGGGTAGATCTACTATAAAGTCCATGGAAATTTCCTTCCAAGGTGCCGTTGGCCTGGCCACATTCTGCAACAAACCTGGTGGTTTACCAGGCGGCCTTTTCGCTGAAGCACAAACTGGACAGCTCGCCACATAAGTCTCAATGTCCTTTTTCAGCGAAGGCCACCAGAACTGTCGTTTCACCAAATGTAGAGTCTTCACAAACCCAAAATGACCAGCCGCTTTAGAATCATGAGTTTGTTGTAAAACTTGGCTTCTCAGGATTTGGGGTACATACAATTTTGCACCTATCCAGGCTAGACCATCTCGAATGGTGCAATTATTCGCATTTGCTAGGAACCACTCATCTGTTTTCAAAGCCTCTTTAAGTCGTTCCATCAGGTCAGTGGACAGATCCCTCTCCTGGTCTCTTTTTGTGCTCTGGTAATTACAGGAGCAGCCAACTGTGTAGTGGACACGATTGGTCTTACCACTTCTTTTCGGATACTGTTGTATTGAGGCATTCTAGACAAAGCATCCGCCATAAAATTTTTCCCCCCTGGGATATACTTCAACGAGAAATTGAATCGCTTGAAAAACTGAGCCCACCTAACCTGCTTAGGAGATAGCTTTCGAGGAGTCTTTAAAGCTTCCAGATTTTTATGGTCCGTCCATACCTCAAATGGATGTTTCGCTCCTTCCAAAAATTGTCTCCAGGTTAGTAGAGCCCAACGGACTGCAAAAGCTTCCTTCTCCCAGACGGCCCATCTCCTTTCAGTGTCAGTCAATTTACGGGAGGTATAAGCACACGGCTGTAGTGTCCCCTTCTCGTTTAATTGAAGTAAACCGCCCCCACCGCCACATCGCTTGCATCAGCTTGGATCACGAAAGGGGCATCCATGTCGGGGTGTTTCAATACTGGTTCTGCAGCGAAAAGTCTTTTTAGCTTTTCGAATGCGGCTTGGCATTCCATGGACCAGTTCAATGGTTGGCTGGGTTTTGGTTTCGCTTCCCCCTTGTCTTCAGGAGGTTGGTGATGGGCATTGCTATTTTGCAAAAGACGGGATGAATTGCCGATAGAAGTTGGCAAACCCAAGAAAACTTTGAAGTTGCTTCCGGGTTCTCGGGGGCCCATTCCAATACAGCTCGCACTTTCTCTGGATCCATCTCAATGCCCTCGGGAGAGATCACGATATCCCAAGTAGTCGATTTTTCTTGATGGAACTCACACTTGGACAGTTTGGCGTACAGTTTGGCTGCCCTCAACTTGTGCAACACCGAGCGTACGAGTTTCACATGTTCGTGTTTATTCTCCATGTAGATGAGAATATCATCAAGGTAGACCAGAACCCCCTTGTATAGATGTTCGTGAAGCACTTGATTTATCATTTGCATGAAAACAGCGGGTGCCCCCTGTAGGCCGAAAGGAAGAACGTTGAACTGGAAGCAACCCATCGGGCAGTTGAACGCAGTCTTCCACTCATCGCCTTTCTTAATTCGGATCCTGTAGTATGCCTCCCTCAAGTCCAACTTTGTGAAAATCTTCCCTTCGCCAGGTGGGCTATCATGTCCTTCATCAGGGGAGGGGTACATATTGTCCACCGACACGGCGTTTAAGTTTCTATAGTCCACTACCAAACGTTTTGAGCCATCTTCTCGCGGAACATTACAGGGGCCGCCACTCGAGGTCTGGCAGGCGTGATGAAACCACGTTTCAGGTTTTCGTCGATGAACGCTCTCAGTTCTTCCAACTCCCCCGGTGTCATCGGATACAGCTTCAGTTTCGGGAGCGTTACCCCTGGTAGAAATTCGATGCTGCAATCGGTTGATCGATGGGGAGGGAGCTCGTCAGAAGCTTTTTCACTAAACACTTATCTTAAGTCCCAGTATTCCTTCGGATTTTCTCCTCCCCATCCACTCGTTCGACACCTGCGGAAGCTGCCTCGGCCGGAACTTGGGGCTTCGGATGGGGCTTCTCCTCCCCTCCCGAGAGTGGGGCTCCTCCCCTTCCGGTGGGCGATCGGTGCGGATGCATATCCACCCTTCCCTCCAGTTTATGTGGGGGTTCCATTTCGAAGCCAAGGTAGTCCCAATATTAAAGGCTGTTCTATCCCAGGGGCCACAATAAAGCACAAAATCTCGCGTGAGTTCCCATGGTCATTTCTAAGGGTTCCGTTATAAAGCTTGCCGGGCTACCTCCCACCACAGATCCGTCTAATTGACAGAAAGCTATGGGCGTTTTCAAAGTTCTCAGTCCGATGCCCATGGTTTTAACTACTTTCATGTTAATTACACACCTCGTGCACCCCGAGTCCAACAAGGCCAACATCTCTCCCTCGGTCCCGATGTAGGGTCCCTTAACTTTATTGGGATGGTCATGGGCCCTGGGTAGGACTTACCGAGGCGTCATCCTCCGAATCGGTCTCGCCGAGTAAGGTTGGAGGTCCCAGCTCCTCCCCGCCGGAAGGGCGACCTCTACAACCTCCTCGCCTTCAGTCCGGTCTCGCGGGGCTTGGTTGGGGTTTACCGGGCTTCGTCCCTGGACCCTGCGTCTTTGGTGGGACCAACTTGACTCGGCACTCCGCCATCCGGTGGCCCTCTTTCCCTAACGGAAACAGGCTGTGGTCTTGGCTCTTGCTGCCATCCCTCCTCTTTGGGGAGTGGAGGCCTCTTGGGGCGTGGGGGTTTAGATTTCTCCAGCCAGGGCCCCTTCTGCGTCTGTTTCGAGCCAGATCAATATCCACCTCTTCCGCCAGCAAGTACCACGACTGCAAATCACGTGGATCCTTCCGGGAGATGCACATGTGGTATACATCTTCATTTAAGCCGCCTTTGTAGGTTTCCACCAGGGCCTCTTGGGGCCAGCCTCGGAGACAGGAGACCAACTGCCTGAACTCCTGGGTGTAGTCTGCCACCGATCTCCCCGCTTGGGTCAAGGTTTTCATTTTGATTCTAGCCCTTCTCTCTGCCAGGGGGTCTTCAAATCTTCTCCTCAATGCAGTCATGAAAACATCGAGGTTTCGCAGTTGGGGGGAGTTATCATTGAACAAAGTCACCACCCAGTCTGCTGCCATCCCTTCCAGGGTCCTGGTGACACATCTCACTTTGGCTGCTTCAGAAATGAAACCTTTCAAATTCTGCCATGTAGCTTCCCACTTGCACCAGGAAAAACCCCAAGTCTCTGGGATTTCCTCCAAATTTCACATCTAAGGGAGGCAGGGGGCGTCTTCCAGGAAGCACACCTATTGCTGGGGCTCCCCAGGCGGCCGCGGGTGGCTGCACCGGCGTAGGTTGGGCTAGGGGGGTGGGGTTGGCTTGACTTCTCCGGGCTGACTTCGCTCCCTCTTCCCCCTCATACCTTTGAGCCGTGCCGGGCTTTTCAGAAGCATCCATAAGGAATCTGCCGCCTTGATCCAGCCTGCATTCCATCTCCTCCCCCTCCTGCCACAGCCGTTCCTTCGCACCTCTTCGTCTTACAGTGATTCTGGGAGGAGGGGGGTCGTCCCGATCTCTCCAACCAACCCCCAACGACCATCTGGGCATCTCAGCTGGGGTTTCTTCCAGAGTCAGGTCGGCCAGTAAATCAGCAGCCGGCATCTCTGGCAGCAACAACGGCTGCCCCCCACAGCTCCCTGGTCCTCTTCATCGCTGGCTGGAGACGACATGAGATGAAGCCCCTCGAAGAAAAGTTGCTGTTTTCTCCGGGTGGGTTGATGTATTTGGAGTTTCGGAATAATGTCAGACTATGCTCCTTCTAAATCCCAAGAAAGAAATACTCAGACTCCATGGTGTAGAGCAGAATTTATCTTTTACTGGAAAATGAAATGGTAGCAACAGAATCAGTTCCGAAACTAAAATATTGGTGGGTAAAATGCATATACAAAGGGATAGAATTGCTCCCCACCTCCAGAGATCAAATGATTCTTCCAATTAAAACTTCTGAATAGGATCATGTGGTCATCTCTAGGTGATGATGAGGCTACTGTCAGTGACCTTGACATATTTTGATAAAAGTTCGCAGTTGCGCATAAAAAAGGACAGAGGTTAGTGAGAAATGGAAAGTTACAACAAAGAATCCCCCCTCCCTTTCCTTACCCAGCAAAGGAATGCAAAACACCTCCTGCCTTCTTCCCTTCGAAGATTCCCCCCTCCCACCGTTTCATGACAGCCGAAAGAGAAATAAAAGCATAGCAACAAATGAGCCATAATTAGGAGCGGAGATATCTTGATAGGTAGGGATGGATATCTCTTGAGGCTCTCACCCCTTCTCTCTTCCTTTGCAAGACTTATGTCCTTGTCAAGGGGGGCAGCATGTC